>NC_037671.1:43679726-43987656 GCF_003255815.1 Theropithecus gelada | reverse complement strand
AAAAAAAAAAAAAAAAAAAAAAAGGTATAGACTTTGGAGTTGGACTGACTGGGCTCTTGGCCTGGGTCTACCACTTTATTTGCTGTATGACCTCAGGCAAATTACTTGACCTCTCTGTGCCTCATTGTCTCCTCTGTTAAGTGGGGATAATAATAGTGTATCTGCCTCAAGGGATGCTATCAGGTTAAATGAGTTGACAGATGTAAAGCACTTAGTGCCTGGCATGCAGTAAGCCCCAGTGAGTGTTGTGATAAGGTGTACAACTACAACAAAGGAACATACCTGGGGTGTGACAAGCACCAAGGAGCAGGCAGTGTAAGGCAGAGGCGGGAATGCCCATATAAGGCTGGGGCAGTCAAGGAAGGCCTCCTGTAGGAAGAGGGATTAGGGCTGAGCCTTGAAAAACTGTAGTTCCATTTACTGAGTACCTGCGCTGTGCCAGGCCCTGTGCTACATGCTTTATATGAATTATCCCAGTGAGCCTTCTGCGAACCCTGGGAGGTGACCATGGTTATGTCCATGTTACAGATGAGGCGGAAAAGGTGCAGAGAGACTCAGTAACTCATCTAAGGACAACAAGGGCCTAGATAAGAAAAGGAGAGGAGGCACAGGAATTCCAGGCGGGATGTGCAGCTTCTGTTAGAAATAGAGCAACAGATGGGAAACGCACCCGGAGGGCTTTCCTTGCTACACTGTCACAGTTTCCAGTTAATGAGAAGGGGGTGAGCATCTGGAGGGGGCGCTGACCTAATTGCTGTGTCTCTTGCAGTGACAACAGGGACCTGTGGGGAGTGGGAGTGGCTGGCACTGCCCACAGCATGCTCAGGGCAGGGGCCAGAGCTGGGCATCTGATTTGCCTCCCTTGCCTCCTCCCCCACCAAGAGCCAGGGCCTGACCCAGCTTGGGAAGAGGTGGGTCCTCCCGCTCAGGCCCTGGAGCCCGGGCCTGGATCCCTGGAAAGGGACCTGGACAGGTGAGAAGCATGGAGGAGTTGGTGAGGGGTCAGTGAGCAAATCTCTGCCCGCTCCACCCTGAAGCCAGCACTGCCGCACCCCAGGGCTGGTTTCTGGAGATGTCTACATGAGGAATAAACTGTGGGCCAGGACGCTGAGGCTCGCCTCAAACCGGCCTTAATATCCCTGTTGCCTCATGTCCTTTAAACTCTGCAGGGCCCGACAAGCCCATTCACCGCCCCTTGGAGAGATCATAGATTTTTCCCCTCAGTGTTTCTCATGGGCTGTTCCTGTTTGTAGTGCAGTTTTTGACATTCAGCAAGCAGCTCCCCACAAATAACTTCCTGTCTCCCCCGCCCCACAAATAACCTCTAGCCCTCCTCACCCATGCACCCACCCTTCTTTCTTGCTCGCGTAGAGAAGGCGGCAAGGTGGAGAAGGAGCGGAAGGGCCATGGCTTCCGAGGCCCGGGACGTGGGTTGGCATCCCACCTCCTCCCCTTCTTAGTGTCGGGGCTTGGGGAAGTCCTCCACCCTTATCTCTGTGCCTTTGTTTTTTCCTCTTTGGTCAGGTAGGGACAACAATGCAACCTCCCAGGCTGGGGTGTGTCCCCGGGGTTGGTGTGAATAGCAGCTAGCACAGCACTTGCCCCGCGCTGGGGCGGGGTGGTACCCAAGGAGGGATCACAGCATTTATTGTCCAGATAAGGAGACCCTGAAAGTGGAAGAGGACACTGTTAAAGGTCACACCAGGGCAACACACGACAACTGGGACTGTCTCCGGAGCAGCAAGATGCGTGATCACTGGTCTATGAAGCGTCTGCACCCTTTCTGCCCACCCGCCGTGGTGGGATGGGCTGGGGCGTCTGTGTGCACACATGGAATAGCTAGGGCTGGTTCACCTTGGGGAAGAAGAACAGGTTGGGTGTGGAGGTGTATAGAGAGGTAGGAGCAGAATCTCAGGAGCCAGAGGTGACATCCTAGACACAAGGAAGGTGGAGCTGTTGGGAGTGGCCCCCAAGGCTAGACAGAGGAGAGAAAATCAGGGTGGGAGAGCGGGGTCGGGGGACTCAAATCTGCAGACAGGCTTGGAGGTATGAACAACCCCCATTCCAGATCACAGTGACAGCCACCCTTGTGGAGCACCTGCTTACAAAGAAGGCACTGCTCTGAGTACTTTTCATGCATTTGTTCATCCAATCCCCACAACAAGCCTATGGAGAGGGTACTATCCTTGTCTCCATTGTACAGAGGAGGAAACTGAGGCAGAGAGGGGTTGAGTAACTTGCCCAATGTCACACTGCTAGGAAGGACAGAGCTGAAATTTGAGCCCAGGCAGCCTGCTCCTGTTCCCTGGGGCCCTCCCTGCTCCTGGCTCTGCCAAGAAGTTAAGCTGTGTTGCTGGGGGGCAGATGGCTCCATGGAAGGGGCAAGTCCCCTTCCCAGGAGCCATCTGCCCCCCAGGTCCCAGTTTCCAACTCTGTGGGACCCAGCAAATTCTGCAGGAGGCTGCCGGGCCAGGAGACAGCAGCTTGGCTTTGGAGACGGCCTGTTTGGACCTGGCTCCACCCCTCACTTGCAGTGTGAACCTCCCGGGTATATTTCTCAATTTTGTGGAGCCGGTCTCCTCAACGTGGGAGAGGCCTGTTCCGTTGGGCGTCGGGAGGTTCAACATTCTCAGCTGTGGGAGGCGACTGGCATGAGTGGCCTTTCGAGAAGGCTGGTTCCCTCTCACTGTCTGAGCTGGGCCTGTCCTGGGCTCCTCTTACCCTAGGGAGGAGGAAGCTCAGTGCTCTGGAGCACATGTTTACTCCCGATCTGTGCCGGGGGTTTTGAAGGAGGATGGCTGCAAAGGCCAAGATCCAAGATGCTCAGTGATCATTTGTGTCATGATTTTGGAAGGGCAGCTAGCTTCAGGCCAGGGCGGCGAGTGCTATTCCAGCTGAGGCTCTGGAGCAGGCTGGGCTCGGGCACTGGGCTGGGTGGTGGGGCTGCCACCAACTCTGCGCCCCTCAGGTACCTTCACTGGTAGGTCCTAGGAAAGGGGTGGGGAACAGAGGGGGCTGCCTCCTAATGAACAATTAGTGTCTGCTGCGTGGCTTATCATGTGGTTCCGTGTAATTAAGAAGTTAATTAGTGCTGTGTCAATTAAGGTTTAATTAGTCCCCTCTTCAGAGAAGCCTGAAAGACCTTCCTGCTGGAAGCTTCTGGAATGGAAGGTGGGGGAGTGGGAGGCAGATGGAAGAGGGAACAGTGAGTGTGGAGGGGGCCCCACTTCCTCTTGTGCCCCTCCCAGTTCTGGGATCAGTGACTTGCTGCCCCCAGCCCCATCCGGCTGGACCTGGTCATGAGGACTTCGGGGCCCTACAAGGCTGTCTTGTACCACCAGGGCTTGCTCACCCCGGAGTGATGCTATCCTGTGGCGCTCTTGTGGAAGGCCCTCTTAAGCGACTGCACCCTGTTCTCTACGTCTGCTTTTGGCTAACTTTCTTTTTTTTTCTTTTTTTGAGACGAAGTTTCACTCTTGTTGCCCAGGCTGGAGTGCAGTGGCGTGATCTCGGCTCACTGCAACCTCCGCCTCCCAGGTTCATGCGATTCTCCTGCCTCAGCCTCCTGAGTAGCTGGGATTACAGGCATGAGCCCCCATGCCCAGCTAATTTTGTATTTTTAGTAGAGACGGGATTTCTCCATGTTGGTCAGGCTGGTCTCTAACTCCCGACCTCAGGTGATCCGCCCACCTCAGCCTCCCAAAGTGCTGGGATTACAGGCGTGAGCCACCATGCCTGGCCGTCCCTACTCTTTTTACCACTGCCTTCATCCATGATGGACATCATTGAATGTACGACTTCCAAGCACATCTTGGATCATTTCTTTAGAACATGACTACGAGAAAAGATGAGGCGTTTGGTGTGATCTTCTGCTAACCCCCCTCTGCCCTTGCCATCTAATCAGAGTTGCTTGGGGCCATCGCTGCCTTAAGGCCTCTTTTCTCTAGTGTCTATTCACCCCACTGCAGCTGCCACATGCCTGCTTCCTCTGCCTTTCATCTTTTTACTCTTGATGCTATTATGAGCACCAATTGACTTCACCTTCCAGTAAGTTCTGACCTGGATAGTTCCCTGGTGCTTCCGCGAGAAAACCCACAGTCCTTGGTGGTCCCTCTGTCGCGTCCCAGCCGTTGGCTGCTTCTCCGAGTTCCCCCAATCGTTCAGCTGGACAAGGCTCCTCTCCTGCCCAGAGGTGCCCATCTCTGACCCTCTGCGACTGCTTATGTTGGATTTTCCTCCGAACTCCAAATTTCCCAAACCAAACACCAGCTGCTCTGTGAAACTTTTCCTGATTCCCTCCACTCAGAGGGATAGTTCCAACTTCAGAGCAACAGAGGAAGGAGACTGGTAGAGATTATGCCTCCTGCTTGACCTCCTGCCAGGTGTGGGCAAGATGGCATTGCTGGGCCATGGCAGCGTGTGGTCAGAGAGGGTTGTGCAGTAAGTCCCCTACTCTCTGAATGGAGGGAGGCACTCAGCATCGTCACTCTGGCCCAGAGCCATCCTTGCACTTCAGCAATCATTTCTAAGCGTTTTCTGAATGCCAGGCCCTGACCTAGGTCAGGAGACAGACAGACAAATAAGACTAACCCTTACCTATAGTTTAGTAAACAACCCCTTAGGAAGCAACGTGGGGAGTGCCTGGGGCTCCTGGGAATGCAAAGGAGAGGCCCCCAGCACCACCTCCAAGGTGGGCACTACTGGTGGTGACTGGCACGAGCCTTCGTCTCCCTCCTCCCATCCCCCAACCCCGAAGGGGTAGCAGGAAGACCCACTGGGGAAGGGAAGCAGAGAGATTTGGCTGGAGGAGGGAGGAAACGAAATGGAGAACAGAGATAATTGCTCCCATTTGGCAACTTTTTCTAATTAGGGACCAATTATGTCCTTGGGTACCTAATTGGGGACCTGGTAGATTCTCTAATTTGCTAGGTAATTACTGGCCAGTAATTCTACCAGCATGAAATTTGGGGGAAAAATATGTGATCACAACAATTGGATTTTCTCTGTTTCAGACACTTTGCCCAGAAGACAAGCTGGGTTCTCTGAGCTCTCTTTTGCCTCTGTTAACACCGCCTCCTGCCACCTGTCCCTCCTCAGGCTTACACTGGGCTGTGTGCCCTTCCTGGTCACTGAGTTCCAGGAGCTGGCAATCTAGCTGGAAACCATCCGCCAATACCACAGGAATATGGGGACTTCTGTGTTTTTGTTTCCCTCGAATTCATCCAGCTTTTGGTAACATGGAATTACTAGGTGTGGGAAACGGTTCTAAGTAACACACATACACAGGCACAGACAGCTTTATTAAATTCCACAACCCACTGATATGGGCATCATTGTTAATCCCATTTTACAGGTGAGAAAACTGAGGTACTAAGAGGTCAAGTTAAATATAGGAATGTACTCTAAAGAAATGATCCAAGATGTGCTTGAAGGTTTTATGTTCAAGGATGTCCATCATGGTGTCATTTATAACGTCCAACACAAGCGGAGCTGGGCCAGATAGTCCGAACTTGAGTGCTCATGTGCTATTCCATATCGCACCTTTCCATTAAATTGCTCTGCCTCAGTTCTTCTCTGTGAAATCATTCCTAACCACAATGCAATACCACCTTACTCCTGCAAGAATGGCCATTATCGAAAAATTTAAAAATAATCAATGTTGGTGTGGATGTGGTGAAAAGGGAACATTTTTACCCTGTGGGTGAGAATGTAAACTAGCACAACCACTATGGAAAACGGTGTAGAGATTCCTTAAAGAACTAAAAGAACTGGCTGGGTGAGGTGGCTCACGCCTGTAATCCCAGCATTTTGGGAGGCTGAGGTGGGTGGATCACGAGGTCAGAAGACTGAGACCGTCCTGGCTAACATGGTGAAACCCTGTCTCCACTAAAAATACAAAAAATTAGCTGGGCGTGGTGGCACATGCCTGTAATCCCAGCTGCTCGGGAGGCTGAGGCAGAAAAATCGCTTGAACCCGGGAGGCAGAGGTTGCAGTGAGCGGAAACGGTGCCACTGCACTCCAGCCTGAGCCACAAAGCAAGACTCCGTCTCAAAAACAAACAAACAAACCAAAAGAACTAAAAGAACTACCATTTCATCCAGCAATCCCACTCCTGAATATCTACCCAGAGGAAAAGAAGTCATTATATGAAAAAGATACTTGGATACACATGTTTATAGCAGCACAATTCACAATTGCAAAAATGTGGAACCTGCCCAAATGCCCATCGGTAAACGAGTGGGTAAAGAAACTGTGGCACATACATATATACATATACACACACACACACACATACATATAAAATATATATATATATATGATGGAATACTACTCATCCATAAAAAGGAATGAATTAATGGCATTTGCAGCAACCTGGAGGGATTGGAGATTATTATTCTAAGTCAAGTAACTCAGGAATGGAAAACCAAACATTGTGTATTCTCACTTATAAGTAGGAGCTAAGCTATGAGGATGCAAAGGCATAGAATGATACAATGGACTTTGAGGACTCTGGGGACAGGGTGGGAAGGGGATGAGGGATAAAAGAATACAAATTGGTTCAGTGTATACTGCCTGGGTGATGGGTGCACCAAAATCTCACAAATCACCACTAAAGAATTTGCTCATGTAACCAAATACCACCTGTTCTCCAAAAACCTATGGAAATAAATTTTTCTGTTTTTTTTTTTTTTAAAAAAACAACTAAAAGCAAGCTATGTGCAGAAAGAAAGAAAGAAAAAAGCCTACTTCATAAAAAATAAAATAAAATGGCTTTATTGAGATATAAAGCCATTTATTGCACATATTTAAGTATACAATTTGATAAGATTTGATGTATGTATTCACCCGTGAAGCTATCACCACAGTCAAGATAGTGAACATATCCATTACCTCCAAAAGGTTCCTTGTGATCCTTTGTGATCCCTCCCTTATGTTTCTCCCCACCCCACCTCCAATCCCAGGCAACCACTGATGTGCTTTCTGTGCAATAGATTAGTTTGTACTGTATAGAATTTCACAAAACTGGAATCATAGAGAATGCACCTATTTTTCTCTGGTTTCCTTCAGTGGGCATAATTAGTTTCATCTGTGAATCTAATGAGATGCATAACTGAGACACATTCATGTTGTTGCACGTATCAGTATTTCTTTCCCTTTTAATGGCTGTGTAATATTCCATTGTATGGATATACCACCATTTGTTTATTCATTCAAATGTAAAGATATTGGGTTGTTTAGAAGTTTGACTATCATGAATAACACTGCCATAAACATTTGTCTACAAATATTTATAGGGACAAGTGCTTTCATTTCTCTTCAGTAAATACCTAGGAGTAGAATGGGGGTCATGAGGTGGGTGTATGTTCAACTTTTTAAGAAATTGTTGGCCAGGCACGGTGGCTCATACCTGTAATCCCAGCACTTTGGGAGCCTGAGGTAGGTGGATCATGAGGTCAAGAGACTGATATCATCCTGGCCAACATGGGGAAACCCTGTTCCTACTAAAAATACAAAAAAATTAGCTGGGCATGGTGGCACGTGCCTGTCATCCCAGCTACTTGGGAGACTGAGGCAGGAGAATCACTTGAACCTGGGAGGCAGAGGTTGCAGTGAGCCGAGATTGCACCACTGCACCCCAGCCTGGCAACAGGGTGAGACTCTGTCTCAAAAACAAACAAACAAACAAAAAAACAAAACAAAAAAAAGAAAGAAATTGCCAAAATGTTTTCAAAGTGATCATATCATTTTACATTCCCACTAGCAATATATGAGAATTCCAATTCTTCCACAGCCTCAATAATATTTGGTGTGGTCAGTTTTTAATTTTGGCCATTCTAATAGATATATAGTGATATCTCATGGTGGGTTGAATTATAATTTCCCTAATAACTAATGATGTCGAACGTCTTTTCCTATGTTTATTTGCCATTTGTATTTTTTCTTTGCTGAAGTGTCCAGTTCTTTTGCCAGTTTTGTTGGGTTGCTTGTTTTCTTTATTGAGTTTTGAGAGTTCCTAATGCATTCTTGATACAAATCTTTTATCAGATATCAAATTCTTTACCACTTTCCTGGTAAGGAGTTTAGAGAGTTCCTCCATTTGTCTCTCAGAGAAACTAATGATAAAGGAAGGAAGCACATCAGTCAATACATTTCTAGCTAAAAATAATAGAAAACCCAACTAAAGTGGCTTAAGAATGATGCTATAACAGATGTTCAGAGACAATGTGGTTCCAGGGTTGGTTAGTTCAGTACTGAAGATGTCATAAGGAGTAGATAGTTTTCTTCTTTCCACTCTGGAGTCCTTGGGAGCTTTTCCTGACCTCTTAGACTGGCTCCCTTCAATAGGCCCAGGGGGACTCTTTTTTTTTTTTTTTAAATTCAAATATTTATTGAGCAGGTAAGGAGATACAGAGGTGATTTAAAACATGGTCAGAGGTGAGGCAAATGCACAAGTAATAGAAAGCAAAGGGCAAGGTTCACTGAGTCACAGCAGTCAGAGAAAGTGCTTTTGGGAACCAAGAGTGAGACTGTTTCCAGCCTGAGGAGCCATGGTGGCAAAGCAGAACAAGGGATTGAGATTAAAACAGAAGACTTCAGTCTGGATTGTTGGTGACACTCAGTATGGACTATATTTGTCTCTCCTTTTCCTGTCTCCCCATCTTTGGGCTTAATTAAAGAACAGCCTGTGACTTGTTTTTTCATTCTCTTAACAGTGTCTTTTGGAGAATAGAAGTTCTTAATTTTGATAAAGTTGAATCCATCAATTTTTTAAAAAGATCTGTGCTTGGCCGGGCGCGGTGGCTCAAGCCTGTAATCCCAGCACTTTGGGAGGCCGAGACGGGCGGATCACGAGGTCAGGAGATCGAGACCATCCTGGCTAACACAGTGAAACCCCGTCTCTACTAAAAATACAAAAAACTAGCCAGGCGTGCTGGTGAGCGCCTGTAGTCCCAGCTACTCGGGAGGCTGAGGCAGGAGAATGGCGTAAACCCGGGAGGTGGAGCTTGCAGTGAGCTAAGATCTGGCCACTGCACCCCAGCCTGGGCGACAGAGCGAGACTCCGTCTCAAAAAAAAAAAAAAAAAGATCTGTGCTTTTGTTGTTCCATCTAAGAAATATGTAGCAAACCCAAAGTCACAAATATTTTTCTCCTTTGCTTCTTCTGGAAGTTTTATAGTTTTAGATTTTGCACTTAGGCCTATGGTCCATTTTAAGTTAATTTTTGCATATGGTGCAAAGTATGGTTCTTTTTTTTTTTTTTTTTTTTTAGTTGGATAACCAATTGTTCTAGGACCATTTGTTGAAAAGATTATCTTGCTCCATTAAATCGTCTTGTCACCTTTGTTGAAAATATATTGATCAAGGCCAGGTGCGGTGGCTCATGCCTGCAATCCCAGCACTTTGTGAGGCTCAGGCTGATGGATCAGTTGGGGTCAGGAGTTCAAGACCAGCCTGGCCGACATAGTGAAACCCCGTCTCTACTAAAAGTACAAAACAATTGGCCAGGCGTGGTGGCTCACACCTGTAATCCCAGCACTCTGGGAGGCCAAGGCGGGTGGATCATCTGAGGTCAGGTGTTCAAGACCAGCCTGGCCAACCTGGTGAAAATACAAAAATTTTTCTGTATTTCTGTCTCTGCTAAAAACACAAAAATTAGCTGGGCATGGTGGTGGGTGCCTGTAATCCCAGCTACTCAGGAGGATGAGGCAGGAGAATTACTTGAACCCAGGAGGCGGAGGTTGCAATGAGCCGACATCGCATCATTGCACTCCAGCCTGGGTGACAGAGCGAGACTCTGTCTCAAGAAAAAATATATATATACAAAAAATTAGCCAGGTGTGGTGGTGCACCTGTATTCCCAGCTATTTGGGAGGCTGAGGCAGGAGAATCACTTGAACCTGGGAGGCAGAGGTTGTAGTGAGCCAAGACGGCACCACTGCACTCCAGTCTGGGCAACAGAGTGAGACTCTGTCTCAAAATAATAATAATAATAATAATAAAAGAAAACAAATTGATCATATATGTATGGGTCCATTGCTGGACTTTCTATTCTGCAATCTATTTGTCTGTCTTGATTACTGTAGCTTTATAAATCAGGTAGTATCAGTCTTCCAAACTTTTTCTTTTTCAGAGTATTTTGGCTCTTCCAGATCCTTTTTCTCGTCATATAAATTTTAGAATCAGCTTATTGATTTCCATGTAAAATCCTGCTGGATTCTGACAGGGATTGCACTGAATCTATAGATCAATTTTGGACAGAATTGACATTTTCACAATATTGATTTTTTTGATTAATAAACACAGTATATCTTTCCATTTCTTACTTAATTCCGTTCAGCAATATATTTTAATTTTCCAGTGTACCCAGTCTTACACATCTTTTGTGAGATTTATTCCTAAGTATTTAATAGTGTTTGATGCTATTGTAAATGTTTTTACAGGTAATTTTGGATTGACTAGCAGTTTATACATTTTATCAATTTTTCTCAAAGAATAGGCTTTTGGTTTCATTCATTTGGTTTATTGTTAGTCTGCTTTCTATTTCATTGATTTCTGCTCTGTTCTTCAATATTTGTTTTTCTGCTTATTTGGGGGTTTATTTGCTTTTATTTTTCTAGTTTTGTCAGGTAGAAGTTTTGATCATTGGTTTGAAGCCTTTTTTTTTTTTTTAAATAAAAAGATTCTGTGGTACAAATCTCCCTGTAACTACTGTTTTAGCTGCAACCTACAGTATTTATTTATTTATTTATTTTGAGACGAAGTCTCGCTCTGCTGCCCAGGCTAGAGTGCAATGGCACGATCTCACCTCACTGCAACCTCCACCTCCCAGGTTCAAGCTATTCTCCTGTCTCAGCCGCCAAGTAGCTGGGATGACAGGTGCACGCCACCACTCCTGGCTAATTTTTGTATTTTTAGTAGAGATGGGGTTTCACCATGTTGGCCAGGCTGGTCTCGGACTCCTGACCTCAAGTGATCCGCCCGCCTTGGCTTCCCAAAGTGCTGGGATTACAGGCATGAGCCACCGCGCCTGGCTGCAACCTACAAATTTTGATATGCTGTGCTTTGCTTTTATTTTCATTCTGCCCAAAATATGTCTTGGCGTGTGGTAGTGGTGGGGGTAGAAAGTCATGAGAGGGCCTCCCTCCTGCAACCCTGCGCTGGCACCCCAGGCTGCCCCTCCTCTGCAGGGCCCCCACTTTCTCCTTCCCTTCCCTGCAGCTGGATGCTGGGGCTTTGGCAGCAACCCTGCTGCCCCAGGCTGGATCTGGAGACTGCAGAACAACAGGGTGATCCCAGCTGGGAATGTGTATGGTAAGGGCCTTTCAGAAGATGGGGCTCACGTGCGACTTTGAGGAATGTGCAGACACTGTCGTCACTCAGGGGCTCCGAGCTTCCAGAACTGGGATGTCAACAGGCTTCGTGAAAATTATTCTGGTGGCCTTCATGCTTTGCAAGGCAGAGGATGTGATGGGGCCCCGTCTTAGTCCATATGGGCTGCTGTAACAAATGAGTGGCTTATAAACAACAGAAATTTATTCCTCACAGTTCTGGAGGCTGGAAGTCTGAGGTCAAGTGTCAGCATAGCCAGGTTCTGCTGAGGACTGTTTCCCCAGTTGCAGACGGCTGTCTCTCGCTGTATCCTCATGTGGTGGAAGCAGAGAGCTTGCTCTCTTCCTCTTTTTATAAGGACGCTCATCCCATCACAGCGATCCACCCTCATGACCTAATTACCTCCTGAAGGCCCCACCTCCTAATAGCATCCTATGATGACTTAGTGTGTCAACATATGAATTTTGAGGGGACACACACATGTGCACCGCAGGTCAGTTGGCCATTGTGTCTGTCATTTGCCTATGTGTCCTCAGACCCATTCCTTGCCCTTTGTCTGCTATGCTGTGCACCACAGGGATGATGGCCCTTGCAGCCTCCGTTTCTCGGGCTCCTATTTCAGCTGGCTTCCATCTGAGTTCAGCCAGCGGGGCCACTGGAGGGAGTCCACAAGCTAGAAGGAAGGGAGAAGCCAGGGCATTTGTCTCCCTTTCTCTGCCTTGGGTGGGCTCTCCAGAAGCAGCTCTGCGGCTCCAGCTTCCCCAGACCGCCCTCCACCATCACAGCTTCTGCTGGGCAGCCCCCTCACCAGCTCTTTCCACATGGTTCTGGCTTCTGGGCTCTGGTAACACCTAACACTGCCTCCTCCTATTTTCTCTCTATCCCTTGCTGGTATTGCTAATCTCTGGGGTGCCTCATCATACCACTGGCATCTTGGTTCTTCCATCATCCATGTAACCTATTCCCCCATGTTAACAACCTCCCCACCCCCCACCACACACACAATTTGGAATACTCTGAATTGTCCTAACTGGCTCCAGCTGATAGATTCATCATCCAAAATGGAATGCCCCCTTTGGCTGGAGTTTTAGGACAAGATTCCCAAGAGGTGGCAGGTCTCCTTTATGGCTCAGCCACCCATCTGTGGTCCAAACTCAAGGTATTATCGAGTTCAGGATGCCACATTGTCCCACTTCAAGGGTCACCATTCACATAGAATTGAAGCCCTTCTCTGGGTAGCAGGGTTGCTTTCACTCAATATACTGGCAAGATGCAAGGCAGCTTTAGTAGAAAAGAATCACTTGGGGCTGGGTGTGGTGGTTTACGCCTATAATCCCAGCATTTTGGGAGGCCAAGGTGGGCAGATCACCTGAGGTCAGGAGTTCGAGACCAGCCTGGCCAACATGGTGAAACCCTGTCTCTACTAAAAATACAAAAATTAGCCAGGTGTGGTGGCAGGTACTTGTAATCCCAGCTTCTCGGGAGGCTGAGGCTGGAGAATCACTTGAACCCAGGAGGTGGAGGTTGCAGTGAGCCAAGATGGTGCCACTGCACTCCAGCCTGGGGGACAAGAGTGAAACTCCATCTCAAAAAAAAAAAAAAAAAATCACTTGGGGCCTCTGCGTTTAGGGGAATGAGATGTGTATTGAGCATCTGTTTTTGTTTTGTCTTCTCAATGCTTCCCTGCTTCTTCTAGAACAGTATACCCCACACTTTGGGAACTGCTCCTCTTCCCCCCAATGTGGTTCTGATGAAGCCATCAATTACCAAAGCTCCTTCTCCAACAGAGGTAAACAGATGACCCAGGCTGTTTACCTCTGGATCAATCTATCCAATGCAACACTGATTCATCCAGAGGATGGGCATGTGATCCCAGAGAGCCATCTAGCATCCTGTCCTGCAATTGAGAAACTATGCAGAGGGTCCTTTCTCTCACCAGGGTTGCCAATATCTCTGGTTTCTGTTCACCTCATTTTCTCCCCACCCACCAATGTGGAGGAGATCTATCTTCAATAGGAGACATTGAGGCCATCACACAGGGAATCTCAGAGTTGAGACAGAAGGAAGAAGACAAAGAGAGAATCCCAGTGGCGCTGGGTCCCCAGCTCCAATCCTGATTCCTGAAGCTCTTTCTTTAATTTTACAAATACCAGAGTGTTCCTTCTAGCCATGAGAGCCAATAAATTCCTTTTGTGCTTAAGTTGGTTTGCACAGGATTTCTGTCACTAACATGGTAGACACAGAGCTCTCTGAATTCCTTACCAGGAAAGTGAGACTTTAGGGCAACCCCTCCATTCGTCTCACAGATAAACTAATGCCAAGAGAAGGGAGGGCATCAGTCAGTACGTTTCTAGCTACAAATAGTAGAAAACCCAATTAAAGTGGCTTAGGAATGATTCTATCCCAGGAAGTTCACAGATAGTGCGGCTCCAGCGCTGGTTAATTCAGGGGTGAAGATGTCATAAGGAGTAGATAGTTCTCTGCTTTCCACCCTGGAGTCCTTGGGAGTTTATCTTGACCTCCTAGACTGGCTGCCTTCAATAGGTCCAAGGTGGCTTGTTCTGTCTGGGTTACGGACAACAACCACTTAGGGCAGAAATGGGAATGTCCCTGTCTGATGTCCTAGAAGCCTCTGGAGAGTTTTACTCTTATGTTTCATTGGCTAGGATGGTGTCATATGCTCATTCCTAAACCAGACACTGACGGGGGGATGAGACCACCAAGGTTGGCTTAGAGCAATCATGATTCATCCCCTGGAGCTGGCGTCTGCTCTCTTTGAATCTCATGGCTGCTTGGAGAAGAGTAAATTAAATGAAGGTTTGTTAAAAAAAAAAAAGGAAGAAGGTGAGGCACAGTGGCTCATACCTGTAATCCTGGCACTGTAGGAGGCTGAGGTGGGAGGATCACTTTTGCCCAGGAGTTCAAGACTAGCCTGGACAACATAATGAGACTCTGTCTCTACAAAATATAAAAAATCAACTGGGTGTGATGGTGCACGCCTTAGTCTCAGCTACTTGGGAGGCTGAGGTGGGAGGATCACTTGAGCCTGGGAGGTTGAGGCTGCAGCATCACTGCACTCCAGCATGAGGAACAGAGAGAGATTTTGTCTCAAAAAAAAAAAAAAAAAAAAAAAAAGAGGCAAATGGCTGTTGGGTAGTGTAGTTGAGACATCTAGCTGTCCCCTCATATCTAGTCACCCTGTGTCCCCACCCAAAATCTCATCTTGAATTGTAATCCCCACCATCCCCATAATCTCCAGGTGTCAAGGGTGGGGCCAGGTGGAGTCAATTGGATCATGGGGCAGTTTCTCCCATGCTACTCTCGTGATAGTGAGTGAGTCTCCCGAGAGCTGACGATGAACATGTGAACATCTGGCATTTCCCCTGCTTGCACTCACTCTGTCCTACTGCCCTGTGAAGAAGGTGCCTGCTTCTCCTTTGCCTTCTGCCATGATTGTAAGTTTCCTGAGGCCTCCCCAGCCATGCAGAACTGTGAATCAATTATCCTTTAAAAATGTTTTCTTTATAAATTACCCAGTCTCGGATATTTCTTCATAGCAGTGTGAGAATGGACTAATACACCTCCCTTGCAGCTGAATGTGGCCATGTGACTAAGTTCTGGCTAATGGGAAGCTCACAGAATGAGCTTCCAGAAATCTTCTTGAAGAGGACTCTGACACGAACCCTCTAAACAGGACAGGGGCTGAAACACACCTTCTCTATGTGGTTTGTTCTCACGTCCACCTCACACTGAAGCTTGTCCCCTGTGGCTGGCCTGGGTAGTAGAGTCCAGGGGAGAGGAGGTGGGGAGGAGTTCTGTGGCAGACCCTGGGGCTGAGTCCCTAAAGCTAGCTCCTTTCTCCCTGCCCAACAGTGAGCTCGGTTCATCTCACCATCAGTCATCACTCCCCTTGGCGGGTGAGGGCAGGTTCTGCTAATGCCTGCCTGTTCGCTGGTCCTTCTCAGGGAGGAGCACCCTGGCCCCCTTCTGCCTCTGGGGGATTTTCTTCCACAGCCCAGCAGGCTAGGAGCGCCGGAGAACACTCCCCGCTGGGAACAGTCCTCAACTGGTGACCATGGGTTTGCTGTGCAAATATCACAATTCCCTCAGAAGCACGTGTCCAGTTGCCCACAGTGGTAACCAGCTTGATAACACTCCTCACTGCCCTACTGGTGTTTCCTGGAACCCCCTCCTAAGTAAACTGTTTGCACTTCAATTCTTGTCTAGAGTCAGCTTCTGGAGGAGTCCGACCTAAGATGGAATATGATCCAATCTGGGCAGAGATGTAAGTAGAAGCCTGTTGGGGCTTCTGGAAATTGTTCCCTCCCTGCTCTGGTAAAAGGTGAGGGAGAAGAAGGCCCCTTTTTCCACCTGTGCTTCTATTTTTTTTTTTTTTTTTTTGAGACAGAGTCTTGCTTGTCGTCCAGGCTGGAGTGCAGTGGTATGATCTTGGCTCACTTCAACCTCTGCTGGGTTCAAGGGATTCTTGTACCTCAGCATCCCAAGTAGCTGTGATTACAGGCATGCACCACCATGCCCAACTAATTTTTTGTATTTTTAGTAGAGACAGGATTTCGCCATGTTGCCCAGGCTGGTCTCGAACTGATGAGCTCAGGCAATCCACCCGCTTTGGCCTCCCAAAGTGCTAGGATTACAGGCATGAGCCACCGTGCCCAGCCCACCTGCTCTTTTTGTTCTCGAGGGATGTCATGTGTAAAGACACAATGCTTGGGGCTGCAGTAGCTATTTTGTGACTAGGAGGGGAGCCATGGACCACATTCTGGGCATGACGGAGCAGAAGGATGGAAGCCAGGATCCTTGATGGTGTCTTTGAGCTTCCTGATCAGCTCAGGGCTCACCCATTTCTGCATTTCTAGTTAAGGAGACAATAGATGTCCTTACAGTTGAAGCCACATTTATTTGGGTTCTTTGTGGCTTGCTGCGGAACACATCAATATTGATACAAGCCTTGTCCCAGAGGTGTTACCTTTGAAATCAGGTCCTCCCACTACTACCTTGAGCCCTTGGGGTAGAGCAGGAGGCAGAGTGGGGCACAGGCTTGAACTCCACAGGTGGCTGAGGGCCAGGGGTCCTGGATGGAGAGGAACATGGGGGCAGCTGGTGTCTGGGGTCCCAAGGACAGGGGATGGGGAGGGCAAGAAGGTAAATTCTCCATTAATCCGGGCCAGGAGGAGCATTGTTATTGTTATTATCATGAAGCATCTCGAGGCTCACACTCGTCCTGGCCTGGCTGGGCCCCCCTAATGGTCCCATAAATCCCAGCCATAAAGAGTAATGGGGGGAGACAAATGAGATAATTAGGAATAAATCTCAGCGCGGTCTCTATTCATCAGCGTCCCTAGAACTGGCCAATCTTCCGAGCCATTAGCCAGGTCCTAATTAATGCTGAGCTGCCCAGCTCTGCGGAGGCTCCATGCCTGGGAGGGACCCGGGCTAAGGGGCACCACGGCCCCATGGCCCACAGTGGGCGACCTTGGGAGGGGCTGGGGGCTGTGTGCCTGCAGCCTGCTGCTTCACCTTTCTGTCTCTGAGGGCCTTACTTTGTCTGCCCTCTCCTGTCTGCCTCCTTGTCTCTGTCTCCTTTTCTTCATCTTACTCCACCTCCCCGACTACCTTCAATCCTGTGTTTCTCTCTTATCAGATGGCCGCAGTCTATGTTGTTAGCTACAGAAGGTCTGAGTTAGAAGGAATTGTGGGGGCCACCTGTAAAAACTCTCCACCATCTGTCCTTTCTGCCACCCTGTCAATACCTGGGCAGGGACCTAATCTACACCCGCTCCCCCAGAATAGTCCTTGGAACAGGGATGACCCCCACCCTGCCTACCGCTGTGGCGGTCCATCCTCCCTGGGGCAGTTTTTGCTAGCAGAGTGTTCTCTCCTTCCTGGGGCTGGGAATGCTCTTTCTGTTATGTCTGCTTCTCGGTCTTATCCCTACCTGCTGGAGGCTGAAAACAAGCTGCGCTCTCCTCCCCAAGCTCCAGGTACTTGAAAGCCATTCTTGCCTTCTCTTCTCCAGCTAAATGTGCTCAGCTGCACTTGACAACTTGAGGTTTCCACCTGGGTCTCCTCCACTCAGGGACTTCTCTGTAACACCCCTGGTAGTTTGACCCCACGGTAACTTCTGTTGTTTTAATCTGTTAGTTTTCCCCCTGTTTTTCTTACAGCACCTCTACCTCTTCGGGAGGCTTCCCTTCCTTGATTCTATCAGGGTCTGGAGGGGTGGCCAAGTAGCCCACTTGCCCAGGCCACAGAGGCAGCACACAATGAGGCCTGGCCAGCTGCAGCCCTCCATCCCCTGGCACCGTGATTGGCTCAGGAATGAGCCTGTTGCATGTGCGGGGCCAATCAGAGTGCCTCCCTGGCCTTTGCCTTGTGGCCCCAAGGTGGTAGAACTGAGACGGTGCCAGGTGGACAGTGTGTCTACCCCTTCGCACTCCACCTGTATCTGTCTGCAGTACGAGGAAATGTGCCCCACCCCCAGAAAGAAGCAGACCCAGATATGGCAGGGATTGTGAATGGGAAGGTGGCTACAGCCGGGGAAAAGCGGTGAAACCAGGTGAGAGGCAAGGAAGGGCTGGGAGATGGCTTTTCTCCAGAGGAGGTGAAAGACGAGGGGCCAGCTTGGGTGATAAGAGGGCTGTGACTGCGAGTGCCATCCCATACCGCGTGTCCTCACCAGCCTACGAAAGTCAGAGTGCAGAGGAGCACCTGCACAGAGATGACAAGGGACCAGGTCTGTGAGCTCTGTCCCCACGACCTGCTACTCCCCCACTGTGGCCTGAGCCTCCTGTCCCTGCTTCTCCCTCACCTCTCTTTGCCCAGGGTCAGCCCCAAGGACAGCTAAGCTGTTTTCCCTGCTTGGTCAACAAGTGGAGTCTTGCTGCGCCCTGCTCAGCCCCAGGAGTGTCAGTCAGCCTGAAAACCCCAGGGACCAGCCCCAGCCCCCGCAACTGGACCATCACGCTGGGGAGCAGGTGAAGCCGTTAAGGGTGATGGCATGGGGCAGCGGTGGACCTGCTCAGCCCAGTGTCAGAGCTGCTTAGCGGTGTTCTGTCCTGGCAGCTCTGGAGCCATGGAGGCCACGGGGCCTGAAGTTCAGTTTGCCCCGCTCTGAGTATGAGAACAGGCCATGCCAGTTAAAGTTCCAAATACAGGCCGGGCACGGTGGCTCATGCCTGTAATCCCAACACTTTGGGAAGCCGAGACGGGCGGATCACGAGGTCAGGAGATCGAGACCATCCTGGCTAACACGGTGAAACCCCGTCTCTACTAAAAATACAAGTTAGCCGGGCATGGTGGCGGGCACCTGTAGTCCCAGCTACACGGGAGGCTGAGGCAGGAGAATGGTGTGAACCCGGGAGGCGGAGCTTGCAGTGAGTGGAGATTGCATCACTGCACTCCAGCCTGGGCGACAGAGCGAGACTCCGTCTCAAAAAAAAAAAAAAAAAAAAATCCAAATACAGGGAGAAGCTGATGGAGACTACGAAGGCCGAGGGGTCCGGCTGATTGCCCTCCCCTCACAAACCAGCCCCTAGCTCAGCTGCTTGCTCTGCCGTGGGGCCACCTCTCTTAGGTTTGGCACACAAGGTCACTGAGTGGTCATGGACAGTACTGGACACAGATGGCTTAGCTTGGCCTCACCACCTCTCTCCCACAAGCAGGGGGTGCTCACCTTGGTTTAGACAACCCAGGGGGCAGGGGTGGCCTCTTAAGACGTCTCCCGGACAAAAGTGGCCCGATCTGTTGCTCCAAAGATGAAAGAAGACTGGAGAGAGGCAGGTGTTCCCTGGATGCTGTGGCCACCATTACGGCTGCAGTCTCCCCGCTCTTCCGTCATACACACAGGGAACTAAGGCCTGGGGAGGAAAGGGCCTCTTCCCGGGGGGCCTACAGCACAGCCAGGCCTAGAACTGTCTCCTGGCTCAGCCCAGCCATTGGAAAGCAGAGCCTGGGAGCCTGTAGTGGACCACGAGGAGAAGGAAGGGCCCGGAGCCAGGGCTTGCCATTTACTGCCTGGCAGGGATAAGGGCCACCTGGGCAAAGACAGGGAGGTGAGGAAGGCAGGGCAGGCGTGGGACGAAGCGGGAATGGACAGGCATGAGTCTCCGCAGCCCAGCCTCAGGCGGGCCAGGGGTGGCGGCGGCTGCAGGCTGTGAAATGTGTGAGTGTGTGTCTATGTGTGTGCAGATGTGGTGTGAGTGTGTGTGTGGTGTGGGTGGTGGAATGTATGAGCCTGCGGAATGTATGTGAGTATGTGACTGTATGGAGTCTGTGTGATTGTGTGTGTGTGTACATGTAAGTGTGAAGTGGTGTGTGTTTGGAGTGTGTGTGTGTGTGTTGTGGAGCTGGCTAAATCCTTCCCCAGTCCTGCCCCCACCCAGCTTAGCCTCTAGGGTTTCAGCCACTGTCCTAAAGAAAACAGCCTGAAGCCTGCAGCAGGAAATCGCTGTTTGGATTGCAGAGGCGCCTCTTCCTGCCACAGCCCTGCGGAGCGGGTAGGACCAGGAGCAGGCCTTCCTGCCCACCTGGACCAGATATCGAGCTGGTCAGGAGCCCCTTCACCCCCTGATCTGGCCTCCCTAACACCCCTCAGACCCCAGCCTTGAGGACTGAATGGGAAACTCTCCCACCGTTGTCTCTCCAGGGCAGTGGGAGAAGTGGATGCCCCCCAGGCTGAGTGAGCCGAGGCTGTACACCCTCACAGAGGACAGCTGGGCAGTCCTGCCAATGGTAGGCCCAGCAATCCCATATTCACGAACATTCTGCCGATGCAGCTCATTCATGCAAAAGGGTATGCCTCGCTCAGCCTGGTTTGTAACAAAGCGCTTGGGAGCGGACTAAGCAGAGCTGGGTGCCTGGACTGTGGCGCATCCATCCGGGGCAGCTCAGCCAGCTCTCTGTGTGCTGGGAAGGAAGCTCCCCAAGATACGGCCAGGTGGGAAACACAGGGTACAGGACAGTGTGTACAGGATCCTCACATTTTTGTAAAAAAAGAAAACTCATACATGTAAATACTTGTGTGTGCACAGATTAGACTTTCAAACCTTCTGTACCTTGGGCAGGCAATAACTAAAAAAAAAATGTTAAAATACACACAAATAGATACACGAGTGCTGCGGGGGGGGGCCTTGGGGCCCCTCTCCCGGCTTGATTGTGAGACCTCAGGCAGATCCCTTCCTCTCTGTGTCCTGAGCTTCTTGTGTGCTCTCAGAGGTCAGAAACCCTTGAAGATGGTGAAATGGGGCGTGTGTGAGTGGGGATGGAGTAGGCGGGGGGGCAGCTAGTTCTCTCGTTGCCTCTTAGAACCTCCTCCTCCTGCTGCAATGAAACCCACTCCCAAGGCCATGGGCTGCTCCCTCCTGTGACATTCCTTAAGAGAGTTTGGATTTCATCTGGCCCTTTTCCCAGTCTCCCCTCCTTCCTTCCAGAATCCCTTGGAGCCACTCCAAGCCTTCATGCCTGGAAGCAGTGCCCACCAATACCCCTGGGGCCCCCGTCTCAAGGCCTTCATCAGCTGAATGTTCTCCAAGTTGCCCTAATTGTCTCAGAGCCTCTCATGCCCCTTGGACCTCTCCTGGCCTCCTCCAGGTCCAGGATGTGTGTCGGGGGTGCTGGTCCAGCTGGCCCCCTACATCGGGGTCCAGCTGTCCCCAGTGAGGCCCTGAGGTCCTCATAGCTGCCATCGCTTCTCAGGCCCCTCCCTCTGCACACCAAGGCCGCCCCACAGATGGCTGTAGGGGCCCCTGCAGTCCTGACAAGGCTTCCTTCTTTCTCAGACCCCTGGCAATAGGGGGATGCCTGAGGATGGGTGTGTGACCCCCACTGGGCCTCCAGTGAAGCCCAAGGGCAAGCTTGGGCTGCCCCAGGCCTAGAGTAGCTCCCTCCCAGGCACCCCTCTGGCACTGACATGGGCGTCACCTACACCTTGGAGCGTCACCTACACCTTGGAGGGACTTCATGGGGAAGAGCTGGAGAAGCTGGAGTCAGCAGGAGATTAATTAATCAAAACCCGAACACATCTGCTGTTAATTAATTCCATGCCGGGGTTAACTCTTCCCTCTCTGGGCTTCCCCTCCCTTTGGTGGGAAGAGGGAAATAACGGTGGGAGGCGGTACCCCCTTAACCTTCTTCCCTTAGTGGGAAACATGAAGAAGGGAGGGGAACGTGAAGGGCAGGGCAGTTTCTGGGGTAAGAAAAGCAGAAGAGGCAGGGCCCCCAGAGGGCAGGGCAGCCTTGTCCATGTGGGTGCTTTTTAGGGGTGGTAGGGTGCGTTTGCTTTTGAGAGTCAGGGTCCATGGCAATTAGTCATGAGTCCTGAGGAAATCTGAGATGGACAAATATCTTTATTTACAGCAACAAATAGAACAGACCCTCCCTCCCTTCCCTCCCTTTCCCCTTCCAGTCTTTTTCCATACTGTTCCCCTCCCGCCCCACCCCAGGCTCTCGCCTAGCCCTGCCCTCTGGGGTCACTGCGTGGGTTAGGCCCCCACAAAAGCCCAGGAAAGGAGACTGGAGAGGGCTGGCCGAAGGTGGGTGGGGCGTCTCTTTTCACATTTTGCTGTCCTCTAAGCCCCAGGGTGGAGGAGAGAGGCGGTGGAGGAGAGAGGCGGGCACCAGGAGCAGGGAGAGGTAGAGAGCCTCAGCCCCACTGGCCCGCCCTCCCCAAAGTAACTTTCACAGTGTTCCGCAGCCCTGGTTGCCCTCTGCGGCCCCCACCCCAGCCCTGGCCCTAGGTTGTCCTGTCAGGTCCTTGGTAATGTATGTCCCTGGTAACCCAGTACAGAGTTCAGGCTTCTCTACCATGGGCCCACCACCCACGGCTGAGGAGGTGGCCTCTCCAAGTGTCCCCCTCACCATTTTCAAGGCTGGGGTTCTGAGAGGACATGGATAAGTGGGAGAGGACCAGGGAGAGGGGGCTTCTCAAGCCTTGTGTGACAGTCCCGGGCCTGGCCCCAGAGGGACCCTGCTGGAATCTGCAGGGGTGCCTGGCTGGCCCAGCCCCCGACAGAGGCTCACGAGGAGAAGCAGAGCCCACAGCACTCCATGCAGATCTCCAGGCAGTCCGCGGACTCGCAGCAGGCATCCAGGATGCCACAGTCCAGGTCGCAGGGCAGGTCGCAGTCAGCACACTCACCGGAGCCGCAGCAGCAGCAGCAGAGGCACGAGTCCTCTGAGCTGCAGGAGCCGCAGGTGGCGCAGTCCAGGACGATGTTGCACAGCGTCAGGAACTCGCAGAACAGGCAGGACAGGATGCAGTGGACACAGCAGTCTGCGGGGTGGGCGGTGGAGACGGGGAGGGGTGAGAGAGGGGAGGGGTGGGCGTGTGTTGAAATAGCCGGGGGTGTGGGGGCCCAGCAGCAGCGGCAGCAGCAGCGGCAGGGACGCTGAGTGCTCACTGTGCCCCTGCCCAAGCCAAGCACTCGGCATCCATGAAGCTCACGTATCTGTCCCCACAGCTCCATTTTCTAGGTGATGACCCCGAGCTCGGCACAGACAGTTAAGCACGTCAGAGCAGGGGTCCAGCCCAGGCAGTCTGGATCATCCTCGCTCTTAGCCACCCTCTGTTTATTTATTTAACCAACATATGGAGTGATTCATGTTCTAGGCACTGTTCTGAGTGCTGTGCATGAATTAGATTCATTTAGGCCTCCAACGACTTTATGAGGCAGGGGCTAGTACTAGCCCCATTCTACAGATGAAGAGACTGAGGTTAAGAGAAGTCGGCTGGGCCCAGTGGCTCACGCCTGTAATCCCAGCACTTTGGGAGGCCGAGGTGGGCGGATCACCTGAGGTTAGGAGTTCGAGAACAGCCTGGCCAACATGGCAAAATCCCATTTCTATTAAAAATACAAAAAATTAGCTGGGCGTGGTGGCATGCGCCTATAATCCCAGCTACTTGGGAGGCTGAGGCAGGAGAATTGCTTGAACCCAGGAGGTGGAGGCTGCAGTGAGCCGAGATCACACCATTGCACTCTAGCCTGGGCAACAAGAGCTAGACTCTGTCTCAAAAAAAAAAAAAAAAAGAGAGAGAGAGAGAGAGAGATAGAAATTAAGTCTACACCCAAAATCCTACCACCTGGTTCATCTCTCACCTGGACACCTTCAACAGCCTGCTCACTGGTGTCCCCACTCCCTGGTTTTGACCACCGCCCCCCGGCATCTCCGCTCCACACCGCAGCCAGCCAGAGGGATCCTTTAGAAATATCTGCTGGATCCTGGCCCTCCTCTGCTCAGACCCCTCCCATGGTTCACATGTCACTTGTGATAAAAGCTGAAGTCTTTGAGGTGGCCTCTGAGGCCCCCTGTGGTCTGATCCCTGTGCCCTCTTAGTTCTCTTCTCCCACTCTTCTCCTCCGGATCGGTCTGCTGTGGCCATGCCAGCCTCCTGGCTGCTCCCTGGCCATGCAGGCACTGATTCCTCTGCCTGGAACAACCTTGCCACAGGCACATGCTCGGCTGACTCCCTCATCTCCTTCTTTGCCCAAATGCCACCTCTCATCGAGGCCTTCCACCACCCGCTTCAGTGCTGCCACCGGCTGGCTCTGCCTCACACTCCCTGCCCGCCCTACCTGACTGTCTTCTTCATCCCCCCAGAGGACGTCGCCTCCCACTGTGCTACACGGTTCCCTCATATTCACTGTCAGCTCCTCCTACCGGATATATAAACTCCAGCAGGGCAGGTATCTTTGTCCATTTTGTTCACTGAAAGATTACAAGTCCCTAGAACAGCACCTGGCACATAGAGGTGCTCAGTGAATAGAAATGCATGAAGCTGCGCTGGGCACCAGCTGGGAGGTGGTGGAGCTAGGGCTTGAATCCAGGCTGCTGGCCCTAGAGCCCATGTCCTGCAGCCCTCCGTGTGCTGGGGCCAGGCCCTGGGGCACAGCGTGCAACTCTCCTGGCCGGGGGCCCTCTGGGAGGCTCACTATGCTGTGGAGGGTCTCATCCTGTTCTCCCGCATGCCTGTGTGGAGGGACCAGGGTCTTCTGATCTCTCTCCAAACTGGATAGGGTCGTTATCTTCAAATGTAAATCTAACGAGGTTACCACCTTGTGTAAACCCTTCAGTGGCTCCCTACTGCTTTCCAGATAGTCTAGGTTCACTGCCTGGTTGGTAAGGATCTCCCAGGACCCCTGCCTGCCAAGAGTTTCACCTTTGGCAGTTCACCCTCCAGCCACACTGGCCATTTCTCAGCTCTGTGCTCTCCTGGCTGGAGCCTCCTTCTGGTCTTTTAAGGCATGCTCAGACATCGCCTCCAAGCCTTCCCAGGATTCCCTCCCCAGATTTCTGGGCTGGTGTGAGTGGTCTCCCTGTGTTTGCATAATCTTCCGTGTGAGTTTATCACTGCACTTAACACATCGTATGGCGATTATCTATCTACGTCTCTATGAGAGCTTTATGAGGTCATGAACCGGGTATCCGGCACGTAGCAGGTGCCTAGGACATTTCATTTGATTTTTTCTTTGAGATGAAGTTTTGCTCTTGTTGCCCAGGCTGGAGTGCAATGGTGCGATCTTGGCTCACTGCAACCTCTACCTCCCAAGTAGCTGGAATTACAGGCGCCCACCACCATGCCTGGCTATTTTTCTCTTTTTTTTTTTTTTGTATTTTTAGTAGAGAAAGGGTTTCACCATGTTGGCAAGGCTGGTCTCAAACTCCTGACCTCAGGTGATCCACCGCCTCGGCCTCCCAAAGTGCTGGGATTACAGGCGTGAGCCACCGCGCCCAGCCAGGACATTGTAAATGAATAAATGGCTCCTTCATAAATAAGACTGTTGGGACCGGACTCAGTGGCTCACGCCAGTAATCCCAGCACTTTGGGAGGCCGAGGCGGGTGGATCACCTGAGGTCAGGAGTTCGATAGCAAGCTGGCCAGTATGGTGAAACCCCGTCTCTACTAAAATACAAAAATTAGCCGCATGGTGGGACATGCCTGTAGTCCTGGCTACTCAGGAGGCTGAGACAGAAGAATCACTTGAACCCGAGAGGAGGAGGTTGCAATGAGCCGAGATCGCGCCACTGCACACTGCACTCCAGCCTGGACGACAGAGTGAGACTCTGTCTCAAAAAAAAAAAAAAGACTATTGGGCAGAATCTGTGGAGTTGGAAGGTTTCTGAGCATGTTACGTGCAAATGTGTTTTGCAGATGCCCAGGCCAGGGTCCCTTCACACGAACAGGAATCACAGGAACATTCTGAGGTAAAGGTCAGGCCATCACTGAGCTCAGGCAGCTGTTAGCCACACTCAGTTGATGGCTGGTGAGGAGGGACTGGCTGCCCCCGTGGCCCTGCAGAGGATCTTTGTGTTGCAGACGCATCAGCTGGCTGGGTGTCTGGATCCTCTGACCTCCCACTGCACCTTGCAGCCCTGCCCCGGCACCGTTTTATTCTGCTACATGTTCTTTTTTCCTCCCTAAACAGAAAATTTCTGTTTCCAGAAAGAGTGGCTTAAGATGGATCAACCCAGGTGGCTCCGTTCCTTGTCACAGTAACTCTGGGAAAGCAGGGATGGGGAGGGGTTTGGGGGGTGGTGGGGAGGTGGCTTTGAGAAGGCAGGTACACCTTTACCCAACAGGTGTACTCTGCAAGGTTCTAAGATTTGATCATGCGTCAGCTTCCATGCCCGGCTATTTTTTTTGTATTTTTAGTAGAGAAAGGGTTTCACCATGTTGGCAAGGCTGGTCTCAAACTCCTGACCTCAGGTGATCCACCTGCCTCGGCCTCCCAAAGTGCTGGGATTACAGGCTTAATTACAGGGCTTGTTAAGCTCCACCAGAGATTCCAATCCAGTAGGCATGGAAGGAGGCTGAGATCCTGCATTTCTGAGCAGGAGCCTGGTGAAGGTGCTCCTGTGCGCCCGTGCGTCCTGCTTCGAGGAACCTGGCTTTGGAGGCCTCTCCCAGGGAGAGATGGGATGGGGTGCTTACCTTCCTGGGCCTGGAGGGGGATCTGGGAGGCGGTGGATTTGGTGCTGCTCTTACTCTTCTTGCTGCCCTGGCTGGCGAGAGATGTGTGTGTCTGCAACTTCCGGTGGGCCTTGGGGCCACCCAGGGCACCATTCCCTGCCCGTCTGGTGCTGCCCACCTCTGAGGGGTGGCCAGAGCCATTCGGCAGTAGTGGGGTACAGCCCAAGGGGTTCCCCTGAGGCTGGCCTGGAGAGATGAAGAGAAAGGGTGATGGGAAAAGGGTGGGGGTCATTCAGCCCCCAGAGCTATGCTTGAATCCTGCCTGCTTCATTCTTACATACACCCAAAGCACCCAGCCAGACCTGTATCCTGCAGATGGGGAAACTGAGGCCCAGAGAGAAGAAATGACTAGTCCAGAGCCACGCCATGAAATTGAGTTGGGCCTAGCTCCTGACTCTCAGTTCAGTGCTCAGTCCAGAAATAACAGACGTATAAGGGCAGAGGCTCAGAGCCCTGGACCCCTCCTTTGTTCCTCACACAAAGTCCATTCTCCTGCTCTTGCCATCCTGGAGTTTTGGCAGAGGGGTGGCAGTGGCGGTGCTGGGGAAGAGGGGTGGTTTGGCTGGGGTCGGGAGCACAGCAGTGAAGCAGTTAATCTTCACCTCGGTCTCTGCCAAGCCCCCAGCTGTTACTGCCCTTGGCGCACTGGGTGATTTATTGGAAACATCTGTTTGGAGACGAACGCCTGGCTCTGGAATCCAGGGGCTCCTCACTGTAGCCCCTCTACCTCCTGCTCCTTCCTCCTGGTGCCTCCACTTAAGCCTCTGTCCTCTGCACCCCCAACCCCATCCTGCCTCTATGGTCAGCTGGCAGAGAGTCTGGGGAGGGGCCCTTGAGGTCTGGGAGAGGAGGGAGGGAAGAAGGCAAGAGGAAGGGCAGTGAGGAGACCCCTGAAGCCAGGACCCCTGGGTCCCCACTGCAGGCTGACGGACCAAACTTCAGCTTTATCAATGGCATGCAAGCAAGGTGACCCTGGAGACCCCCCAAACCCCGAGTTCCTTCCTGCTCCTCGCTCAGGGATGTCCAGTTCTGGGTGAGAACCAGCTGGCTCAGTTCTGTTCTCAAGAGATGAGGGGAGGTGTGCATGGTGCGGGGAGTGAGGAGGGACTGAGGAGGGGTCACTGAGAGCTCTGGGGCCCCTCAGCTGTGCAGGGGTCCTGACTCCTGGGTAGGACCCTGTGGCCCCAAGGACCCTCTGTAAAGGTGGGGCACTTCAGTCCCTCAGAAGCCGGGGTCTGGATCCCCATCTCCCTCAGGCCTGGTCTGTGTGTGTGTGAATTGTGTAGGAGGGAGATGTCTTAGGGGCCCTGGAGCCCAAGCAGAGGGGAAGGTGGCTTCGGTGCCTCCCTTGGCTGAAGAGGCCGGGTCTTCCAGCGATGGCAGCAGTCACGACATTGCATGCTGCGTGCTTCCTGCACGCCAGTCCTTCTAAGTACTTGCTGCTCACGGATCCCCTCAGTATCGTTAGCCTTTTACTGATGAGGAAACTGAGTCCCGGACAGGTAGAAGAACAGTAAGTTGCCCAAGGTCACACAGCTAGCAAGTGTCAGAGATGGGATGAGCTTAGAGATTAGGAGCTGGGGCTCAGAGGGCAGAGGCCTGCAAAGGGGCAGAGGCTGGGAGACAAGCGACTGAGGAATAAGCTGCTGCTATCACACCAATCACTACCCTCATAACTGGTGGCGTGCATGTTTCAGGTAGGTATTATGTACCAGGCCCAGTGCTAGAAGCTTCAGGTGGAGTAGCTTCTTTAGGCATCACAATAGATCTACTACTGGCCCCATTTCACAGATGAGAAAACAGAGGCCCAGAGAGGGGAAAACTTGCCAGAGGTCCTATAGCTGGGAAGTGGAGCAGGGAGGGCATGAAGATTGGGAGAAAGGAGCTGAGGACAAGGTGGGGGGTCAGGGGGAGGGTGGAGGGCAGGGTCTGGAGAGGCTCCATGCTGGGAGCCTCCAGCAAGAGGTGTGGCTGGTGCCTGCATCTGGGTAAACAGGGTTAAGGCTATGGGAAGTGGCCAGGCCTGAATCATCTGGCCCCTACCTCTTGGCGCCACACTGGGTGACTGGGCTGAGCCCTCGGCCAGCTTCGGTGCCCCTTGCCCTTCTGCCTAAACATGGGCACAGTGACCAGAGGGCGGGAGTGTGTGGTGAGCTGAGGGATCTGGGAGATGTGGACAGACACAGAGCTTGCCTGTGGCCATGGCCGTGGGGGCTGAGTCACAGAGCAAACACTCAGGGCTCACAGACACAGGAGCATCTGTCCCATTCCCACCAGGCCCCTCCAGGCCACGGCGCTGACCTCTTTCTCTCAATTCTGCTGGTGGGTGTGCTGGAGGAGACCGAGGGCCGTGCACTAGCGGGATTAGTAACCCTGACTTCCAGGGAGTCCGGTTTAGCCCCAGATGCCCTGGCTGGAGGAGGCTCCCAGCTCAGCCATGCCAGCTGGGCATGCAGGCAGGCACTGCAAAGAGTGCTGGGCCAGGAGACCTGAGTTTCCCAGCTTGGGACCAGGGTGGGCAGCTCTCTGTGCCTGTTTCCTCATCTGTAAAATGGACTTGGCAGTAGCCAACCTGCTGCCTCACTACAGGCTGATTAGGAGGGCAAGCGAGCCCACTCAGGGAAACAAAGTTGGAAAGTAAAAATGTGTCTATGGATGTGGGCAAATCTTTGTTAATTATAAAATGATCCCAGCTGTTGCTTCTCCTGTTCTTGAGGGTGAAGGTGGAAAATTCTCGCCCTCCCAGAACCTCCTCGGAGAACTCGAGCCAGGCCTGGGAATGGAGCTGAATTTTGTTCCTTCGCCCCAGAGCAACTGGGGGCTTCTTCCTTTTACCCTTGATTCCCAGAAGGATGGAGCTGCATCAGGCTCTGGCTGCCCGCCTGACCTCAGCCCCGCGGATCTCTTCCTGAGGCCGGGGGTGCCTCTCTCCAGGCAGCCGCATGCTCTCCGTCCTGAGCCATTTTGCCTGGAGCCTGCCCACACTCCCTGCTTCTGAGTCACTTTGCAATGGAGCTCTTCCCCTTGACAGAAAGCACAGTGACAGTGCCCTTCCCCTTTCTGCTGCCCGTGCTACAACCCTCAAGGTTCTGGCCAACTGGGTGCACCCACTTTTGCCAACCAATTTGGGTTGAGTTCCCTAGTGCAACCCCTACATGTTGCCATCCAACGTCCTGGCCCCCTAGGACTCACATGTCACAGCTTCTGTGGGGACATCGAGGTCAGTGCTGTCCAGGGCCTGGGGGATGCCAGGGCCATTGCCTTGGGGCATGGGGGTTGCCGCCTCCTCCAGGGAGCCCTCCTGTGGCGCTGCCTCCGCAGGGTGAGTGGATCCTGTTACTACCTCCAGCCCAGGAAGGAGGGATAGGGTCTGGGCTAGGAAAAAAGCAGATGACTGAGGTTCATTTTCCTGAGGCCTTCCTGTTTGCCCAGCCGTGGGCCCCGCCCCACAGCCCAGCATGCCCACTGAACCCTCATTCTTTGTCTGCTTGCACCAGTTACCCAGCCCTTACTCTATCTGACAACAGCACCAGGCTCCAAAATAGAAAGCTCCCAAACCACAATCTGGGAGTGAGCAAGGCTGTGCATGCATTTGAGTGTGTGCACGTGTGCATGTGGTGTCGGGAGGGGCAGAGATGGCAGAGTATAAAGAGAAGTAGGGAGAGGAGGCAGAAACACAACACAGGGGAGAACAGACGGATGGTCAGAGATGGCGAGATAGGGACAGGCATTGAGAGTGACAGGGAGAGTAAAGGGACAGTGAGAGGTAGAGGTAAAGGGAGATAGAGCATCGGACTGCAAGAGATTGGGCACGGAAGAGAGATCCATAGCGACCCAATGACAGACAGCCTGGGACGGGAGCGAGATGCAGCAATAGCGCGAAAGTCAGTAATGGAGAGAAAGATAGAGACGGAGCAGGGGCAGAGGTGACGGAGAAGGTAGCACTGTGTGATACAGAGCGTGGAGGGAGATAGGGGAGAAACTGGGTCAGAGAGGATGATGGCAGAGGAGTCAGAGGAACCTGGGGGTGAGGAGCAGGGAGGGGCTGCAGTCAGGAGGGGGACAAGGAGCCGGCCAGAGCACTGGGGAAGAGGTGAACCGCAGCCACATGTAATTATAGTGGCTCTGTGCAGGGGCGGCAGGAGGCAGAAATGGAGCAATCTTCAAACCCACAGCTCCCCAGCCTGCAGGACTAGGGCCCCTAGGCTCAGGGGAAAAAAGGGATGGGGGATGGGAGGTGAGGGAGGGAGGAAGAAAGGGGTCCGAGCTTCCACATACTCAGCCAGGGGTCGGGGCAGGCCCAGGCTGTGGCAATGTAAGGGTGTAGGGTACAGCCTGGGCCTCTCATCAGACCTCAGCCTATGCAGTTAGTTGGAAGGACAGGGGTCTCAAGAGGGTGGCCTTCCACCTGCCCCCTCCCCACATATCATGTTGGGAGAAGGAGCAAGGAGACACAGAAACAAGAGACTCAGAGATGCAGAGGCCCAAAGAGCACCGGGAGAGGCAGGGTGACACAGAGGGGGACACAGGGAGAGGCAAAGTGACACAGAGGGGGACACAGGGAGGGGCAGGGTGACACAGAGGGGAACATAGGGAGAGGCAGGGTGACACAGAGGAAGACACAGGGAGATGGGGAGATGATGAGAAACAGCAGGGAAGCCCAGAGAGTACACACCCCACAGAGAGACCCAGAAAGAGACACATGCAGAGACAGAGACACAGAAACACAGGGTAGTCTTGGGAATTGAAATGGAATCAATCACAGAGAACAGTGAGGGGCTGACACAGACAGGGAGAGAGCGGGGCAGGGGGTGGGGGGGACAGAGAGGCAAAGAGAGGGAGATGAGAGATGAAAGAAGAGAGGAGGGAGGTAATTAGAGGGATCAGTGGAGGCTTGGGCATGCAGGCTTGGGGGATGGGAGTTGGAAGCATGTTGAGAGGAAGATCCTGTGGCCCAGCTGCCTCCCTGGGCCCAGAGCACAGCCCTCTGTGGCCATGACCCTCAGACACCCCTTGGGAATCCTTGTTCCAAGGGGTCTGGTCCCCCACAGCCAGGGGAATGGATGCCCCAGAGGCCCCACGTGGGAAGCACAGAGAGCGACAGGCCCAGCAGGCATGCTCTCACCTGCCTGGGGAAAAACCACAGGCCTTGCCTGGAGACAGGAGCTGGGGCTCCTGGGAGTTGTGCAGGGCAGGAGAGTTATTGGCTGGGAACCTTTCCCGGGGCCCATGGCTCCAGGGAGGCAGGGGTGGGTTCCTTCCAGCTCCATCTGCTCTTTGGGCCTGTTGAGAGCTCCCCACACAGCTGGGTTAATTATTGAGAAATCAAATGGGTTTTGGGCGATCAGAGGATTTGGACAAGGGGGAGCAGGCAAGCGAAGATGCTGGTGCTAGATGGTGCCTCTCCTAGTCCTGAGCCTGGTCTACACCAGCTCAGATATGGCTCTTGAGGGCTAAGACCAAGTTGCCATGAAAAGGGAGGCTCAGAGTCCTAATTTCCAGGAAACCAGGGGCCTGCCTAGCTCCGGACCCTAGCCCCCAGAGGCATCTTGCCATGGCCCTGGGCCTTGAACTGGGGAACCTGACTCTCCCACAGGGTGTAATGAGACAGAAAGACCTGAGTGAGGAGCGGAAAATCCAAGCCCTGCATTCACCAGTCACCAGACTGGCAAGTTATCAGAGTTGGGTTACTTTGTGTGGAAAGGGTGGTCCAATGCCGGGCGCGGTGGCTCACGCCTGTAATCCCAGCACTTTGGGAGGCCGAGGTGGGCGGATCACGAGGTCAGGAGATCGAGACCATCCTGGCTAACACGGTGAAACCCCATCTCTACTAAAAATACAAAAAAATTAGCTGGGCGTAGTGGCGAGCGCCTGTAGTCCCAGCTACTCAGGAGGCGGAGGCAAGAGAATGGCGTGAACCCGGGAGGCGGAGCTTGAAGTAAGCCGAGATCGCGCCACTGCACTCCAGCCTGGGCGACAGAGCAAGACTCCGTCTCAAAAAAAGAAAAGGAGAAAAAAAGGAAAGGGTGGTCCTAATGCTCCTGCCACAGGGTTTCAAGGAGGAAAGAAAATGCTCATTGGGGGTTGTTCTCGAACCTTTCACTCACAGCCCTACTACTCTTCCCCCCGTCCCTCCTTCCCTTCCTCTCTTCTTTCCTTCCTCCCTCCTTTCTCTTTCTTTTTTTTTTTTTTAATAAGTAGTTCGGCTTCTGACCTACCTACCTCCCTCCCTCCCTCCCTCCTTCCTTCCTTCCTTCCTTCCTTCCTTCCTTCCTTCCTTCCTTCCTTCCTTCCTGTGCTGTGTGGTTTAACATTTATTAAGTACCTGTGAAGCACCCAGCAATATGACAAGCACTGGGTATACCCGAGTGAGAAAGACCAGCTCACTGCCTTGGAGTTCTCGGTCAGGGGAGGGGTGGGCTGGTGGCTCTTACATACACAGAGGTGCAAGAGTTACAGTGGGGCATCTGGAAGAATGCTGGAAGCACAGAAGACGGGCACCTAGCCCAGACGGGTGAGTGTGGCTAGCAGGCTTCCTGGGGCAGGCAATACTCACACTGAGTCTTGACCAATCAGCAGCACAGAGGGGGAGTTTTGAGAAGAGCAGCAGGAATCAAGACCCCCGAGTGAGCCGCTACAGTGTGAGCAAGGAAGCCACATGCTCCAGGGTGGTGTTGAGGCTGGGAAGCCTAGAATGATAGCTGGGGCATGACAGGCCTTCCGGTCACTTCCCAGGCTTCCTGCTGAGGTCACTAGGGCTCACAGAGGTGACACTGTGACTCCTATGGTAGAGAGAGCCTGGACTTCTGCTCCCTGCCCTGCTCCCCCTCCTCCCCACAGTGTTAGAGAGGGAGGAAGGTGAGGAAGAGGGTTTAAGGAGCCTGGAGTTCACATCTCCACCCGCCTTACCCAAAGCATCTCTGCTCTCTGGGCAGCCTCGCCTGACAGTCACCTACAGGGCTGATGACCTTGGATCTGGTGGGAACAGGAAATTATAGAGTGCAGACTGAGGCCTGAGGAGGGCCATTCTGCAGGAAGCCTACCAGGCATCAGACCATGGAGGAAAAATGAGGAAGGAAAGAAAACCAAGTCCAATGATCCTGACCTGGAGACACACAGAGGGACAGAGAAACTCCGGAGCCAGGAGGGGCTGCAGCGGGGACCCAGCAAACCAGCACTGAGGGCAGAAGAGGGAGCTGTGCCAAGTATCCAGAGACAGGGAAGCAGAAAGAAAAGGAAGAAGCAGCTGCAGGAAGACCTGGTCTGCAGAGGAGACACTGCCCGGGTGGCCCAGACCCCTAGGTGTGGACTGAGAAGCAGCTCCTGCTTGGAACAGATGGAGCAGAGGGGCAGAGAGCCCAGTTTTCCATTCTGTAACCAAGAGACACCGCTGTCCAGCCACACACAGGGGAGAAACTTCTGGAGGGTGGAAGTGTGGGGTGGGCAGGAGGCAAGGGGGTGGCCGGCAAAGGCGAAGGAGGCCCCCTGTGTGGATGTGCAATTCATGTTCTGCAGAAGGTGCCTGCCAAGGGAGTGAGTGGATGGGGCTGAAGTCCTTGCCCTCCTAGTAGGTGCCATCTGCTCACCCAACTGCACACCTGTTCCATCTGACCAAGGGGGCACCTTTTTCTAATCTGCACTGGGTGCCACACATGCTGGTGGCATCTCCGAGCAGAAGCCCACAGCCCTGTACCCCTCCTCTCAAGGGTGGCTATCTACAACGGGGAGATAGGGAAAGGCAACAGCCCCTTTGCTTCAATACGCTCCCATTCCTGACACGGGAGAAGATTCTGGTAAATGCCTGGAGTTCTGGAAAGACAGCCGGCCCCAGAAGGGAGTGGGAGTCATGTTTAAATGCATGAGCCCAAGAGGAAAGGCTGAGACTCACACCCTCAGCGAGGACTCTGTGGGCTCTCTCTGCCTGCTGTCCACCAAGTTGAGGGGTGGTCCTGGACAAACAGGGAGTGGGGAGAACCTCTTTCAGGTGGGATGGGTTCAAGCCTAGACAGTGCCCATGGGAGTGCCAGCCAAAACATCCCTGGCTGGTGTGGAGAGAGGCCTGTTCCAGAGCTCCACTGCCTGGTGCCTTAAGTTTAGCTCTCGTCACTGTCTTTGTGGACCGTGGATCTGGGCTTCCCTCTTGGAACTCTGATCATCTCTGGAGAGGGAAGGCCAGAACCTCATATGGTCAGAGAGTGGTGGCTGGAACCCCATACTTCAATCTTTCTTTGACTTGGCATTCAAAGCCTCAGTCTGGACCTTCAATCTATCAATGTACCACGATCCTGTGTTCCAGGCAGACTGGCCTCTCCATGGTGTGGATCATTGCTGGATCTTCTGACCAGTCCACCCATGCTTATATTGTTCCTGTTGACCAGAAGGTCCTATCCCTCCCGCTCTCCAAACCCAACTCATCCTGGACCAAGCTCGAACTTCACCTCTTCCTCTAGACAGCTTTCTCTGACCCAGTTGCTGAGAACTTAGTTCCAGTGTCCCCTCTTGTTAATTATAATTTGTTAGTGAAGTCCTGGCTTCCCAACCAGACTGCAGCCCTCCCAACTCACTCCCTTGGAGTGGTGTCCATACTCATCTCTGCATTCCCAGGGGGCACTTGGTAAATGCCTACTGGGGAGTACTTTCTGGAGTTTGGAATGCCCCTGTCAGGGGAAGGAGAAAGAAAGGGCTGAAGACTAGGGGTGGCATCTGGACCTGACCCCCAAGAAAGTCAGAGAGGGTGGACTCCTTTGATACACACATGGTGAATGTGAATCCAGTGGTCACAGTCCCAGGCCACCAAGCTGAGAACTAAAGAGGGCCTGAGCTGGCCAGTTAGGCTGGGACAAGTTGGTTTTATTTTAGGTCTGAAGGCTCCAAATCCCCAGGAAATTCAATTTAGAACCATGAACAGGAATGTGGCGCCCCAGTGCTGGGCAAAAATGTGCCTGTGGGCTACTGAGCCAGGCTCCCGGGGCTCTCAGGGGTGGATGGGGAGGAGGCCACTAGGAGAGCCAAGGGTGTGGGGGCTTGGCCACCTGCCCCTACCAGATCTGCCCTGCGTCCCCTTGTGCCCTGTCTGCACCTGGGGCGGCTGAGGGAGGGGACTGACTTGCTCCCTGGCTGTCCTGCCAGCAGGGCCCCTGTGGCAGCGCCGTGGCCTTGCTGTTCTGTCAGCATTCAGGGAGTAAAGCGTGGGGGATTCTGGTCTCACATTCAGGCGTCTGTGGGGTTTTGGCTGGGTCTCCTGCGGTTTGGGCTTCCTGGGCAGCAGGCTCGTTCTCCCAAGGCGGTGGCAGAGCAAAGCCTTGAGTTATGAAAGCCGCATTGTCTGGCCCAGCCCAGGCTGGGGAGGGGGTCTGCTGGGGCACTGGGGGGCCTCAAGTTACAGCCCAGGGCTTAACCCTCCCAGTTGCCCACCCTGGCCCCGGTTCTGTGCAGTTAGCCCTCTCCTCTTGCGCTGGCGTTGAAATGGCTTCAACAAGGAAGGGGATCTTGGAAGGAGGTAGTGGAGGGAGAGCAGAGAAAATGGATAAGGGGAGGGAGAAAGCTGGAGAGAGTAAGAGGACGGGAGAGCAGGAGGCTGAGGAAGGGAGGAGGCAGGAGGGAGGCCCAGTGGGACAGGGAAGGTTCCCAGACACAGAGAAGGACCCTTCCAAGTGCCCTGCCCCCAGCTGTCCCTCTGGGCTGAAGGAGTCCAGTTCTTGGAGGCCCTCATCCCTCAGAAGGCCCCACTGCAGGGGCCCCACAGAGACTGCAGGGAATCTGAGGCTTGGCCAAGATGGGCTGCAGACACATTGGCCTCATCTATGTGCTGGCTGTTGGCCAGACATCTTCCACTTGTCCTCACTCTGGTTTAGAGGACCCCCCACCTCCACAACTAGGCGTCCATACCAAGTAGGTGGGGAGCGGAGAAGGGCCTCCTCCAACAGGCAGGCAGGACGGCTGCGAGAGCGCATGTGGAGGCTGAAGCCAGAGAAGGGAAGGAGCTTGTCCAAGGCAAGGCAGGGAGTTGGTGTCAGAGGTTCAGGAGTAGACCTTCATTATTCAGAGTCAAAGACGGGAAAGGGGGAATGGGGCTGGCGGGGAGGAAGGCAACGACTTAGACAGTGGAGATTCCAATTATGAAAGCCGGGTCCACACTCCTGCACGCGGTTCCCCTGGCCCTGAACACATCCCAGAGGTTCCTGACTTCTCCCTGACCCGGACTTCCATTTGGGAGCTTCGGCTTAGGCACCTGGCCAGTGAGGAGAAGGGACTGAGAACCAGGGCCGGGGATGCCCCTATCCCAAACCTCTTCAGGGAGTCACAAACCGTCCTTGGCTTGACAGGCTCCCCCAGGAATCGTGGGTAGGTTACAGACCGCGCCAGGCGTGGGACGGGGCATTTCACTCGAGCTGTAGACACTGGGTTGGGGTGCGTGTGTGTGCACAGGGCAGGGGTAGCGGGTCTGGCCGGCACGAGAGGGAAGGAAGGCGAGGGAGAAGGGATGGCAAGAAAGAGGGGAGGGGCCGGTCCTGCAGCCGCTCGCGGCAGACAAAAGTTTTCGGGAAGCACTGGGCTCTGGTTGAGCTGGGGGAAGGGAAGTAGAGAAAGATTCAGACAACGCCCCCTCCCCCACACCAGGCCCCCACAAATATTTACACATTGGGCAGAAACGGTTGAGACACAAATCCCAGACGGACAGACAGACACCGCGGAGTGTGTGTGTGTGTGTCTGGTGTCGGGAGTTGCGGGGATTTGGAGCCAACTTGGCACAGCCGCAGCCTCTGTTCAGGGCCCTGCCTCCCTCGCCCAGCCCCCTACTCTCCTTGGACCAAGTCCTCCAACCCAGACTTTTAGTCCCTACCCCCACCAAGCTCCCCGGAGTCGTCTCCCCGCGTCTGGGGACGAAGGGGAGAACTAATAACTGGTCCCTTCAACCGCCCACCCGCCCCTGTCCAGCTTCGCTCGCCACTCCTCGTCCTACCTGGGCCCGGGGCTGCGCTGGGGGCTCCATGGGGCGCGTCGCAGCCAGAGGAGCGCTGGCCGCTCACCTGGTACATCGGCCCCGGACCTGCGGAAAACAGGGCTCAGCGGGCGGGGCCAGGGGCGGGCAGGGGGCGATTCCCCGCAGATGCGCGCCTCCCAAGTCCACTCACTCGTGCGAGCCTCGCTACGCTCTCTTCCAGTCGGATCCCCGCGCGGGGCCCGCCATGTGCGCCTGCTCCGGGCGCCACCGCCCAGGTCCCGCTCGCTCCCGGGTGCTCGCTTGGCGCCCCCTCCCCGTTCACTCTCTGCTTTCTCCCATTTCGGCGCCAGCTCACGCCGTTCGCCCCTTCCTTCTTCCTTCTCTCCCTCCAGCCCCTCTCGCTCCTCCCCTACTGCCTCTCCCCTCCCCTCTTCCCTGGCCCACCCTCTCCCCGCCCCCTCCTCGCCTTCCCAGTCGCCCCTCTGCGGGTCCCCTCCCCCGCGCAGGGCTTGGCCCAGCCCGGAGCCGGACACGTCTGTCCGCGGGGCGCCCGAGGCCCGAGCCCCTACAGGAAGCAGGCTGGGCGCGCTTCCTCCGCGCTCTCGGAGCGGGGCCTCAGTCTCCCCAAATCCCTGCCCTCTGAGGCCCGGAGCCCCGCGGACTGCACGTTTTCCTTTGCCTGTCCAAAGTCTGTAAAAGTCACTGGAAAATCAGGAGAGAGAAACCTCAACCACTTGGTGCAACTGTCTGAATAACTGCGGCCTCCAAATCTCTTTGCCCCAAAGATGGGCGCGATCAAGTTCCTCAGTCACCTTTTGCCCACCCCCTCAGTCTCCGCCCGGGGTCCTAAGCCAGGGACCAGGATCTGGGCTCCCAGGCCACCCGCCCACGCCGCCAGAGTTGTCTGTCCGGGAAATCCGGTTAGTGACCAACCAGCCTCCCCTGTGCCGCAGCAGCCCAGAGCATCCCGGACCCTCCTGCCCCTACCAGCTGTGCGTGGGAATGTGTGTCAGAAAACCGACTTTGGGGGCAAAGAGAGGTCCTCCGAATTCAGTCCTTCTTTGGGATCCAGACTAGAATCCGACGGCTTCTAAGATGTGGGTTCGGGGAGAAAGGGGAGGGAGGGAGCCTCTCCCGGTGGGGCCAGCCGGGCGGCGCGTATGGATGGTGAGCCCTGGTGGTAGGAAGGAGCCGCTGCCAGGCAATCCGAGAGGGTTCAGGGACCCTCAGCGCGACCCCGGAACCTGGTGCCCGAGACTGGGGAAGACCTTGGAGCCTGCGGCTCTCCAGGTGGGGCTGGGCGGACCCGTGGGATGATGCTCAGGTGGGGCAGCGCCCTGGGGTGACAGCGTCTCGGCCACACTTGTCTAGGGCCGCCTAGGGGCCGCGTCTGGGCTCCCCGCCACGAGGGCCAGTGAGCACACTGGAAGGCAGCGGCGGCACCAGGCCACCTTTTCTAGTGCCGCGTCCAGCCGGGTCTAGAAGTGGGGAGCTGGGACGTAGGAGGCCGGGCGTCCCAGCTCCGCATTTCTGGGACTCTCCCAGCCCCCATAGTCGCTACTTACGGCTATCGCAGGTCCTCGGGGCGCCGTCGGGGCCAGGACCAGGATGGCCCCTACGGCGCCGGCAGCGCTTTCAGCACCGGCGGCCACGTCCTAGCGATGGGCTGGGGTGGTTGTGGCCCGGAGGAAGGTGGGGCGGGACGGGAAGAGAGAGTTCCGCCCCCCAGGCCGAGCTGCTAGCTGCGGGGGCCTGTCTTAGTGCCCCGGGAGCCGGCCGGGATCCGGCTGCTGTACGGGAGCTCTGAAAAGCTGAGCCAACTCCCCCTTCCTGGCACGGGCTGAGTCACCCAGACGCGACGCGCCCGCGCCTGGGCCTGCCGGCTGCTGCATTCTTACCTGCTTACCTGGGCGCGCACGCTGGGCCTCACCCATCTCCAAAGGCAATCCTCACCGCCTCTCTCCCTTTCCTCCCGCGTGTAGGGCCCCCTCCCAAACCCCAGACCTCAGTGCTGCACCCCTCCCCCTGCTTTCTCAGTCTCGATCCAGGGCCCTTAAACTCTGCAACAGCTCAGTCCTGGAGCCTTACGGTTCCAAGTCGCCTGCTTGATCTCAAAAGCCCTCTGAATCTGGCCCAGTACTAATGTCTATTTTGTTGGAAATGTAAATTATGCTTTAAATTTAATCCCACATGCTGGTTATACAGGTGTGCTCATTTTCTAAGGATGCAGCAAGCTGAACATTTATAATGCAGGCACTTGTTTGTATGACTATTATACTCGAATAAAAAGTTTTTAAAATCAACACATTAAAATCAACATTCCAGTTCAGAGCATGATAGGGTATGATGGCCAGGCCGGAGGCCTGGCATGGGAGCTCAGATGCCAGACCCACTATCTACTACTATACTTCTTTGGGGAAATCCCTTTGCCTCTCAGCCTCTGGAGGGATGAGCACTGGGGCCCAGGACCAGGACTGGGGTGAGGTAAGTGAGACACTCACCTGGTGTGCAAGATTTTGGGGATGCCAAGATAAATAACTTTTTTTTTTTTTTTTTGGAGGCAGGATTTTGCTCTGTCGGCCAGGCTGGAGTGCAGTGGTGAGATCTGAGCTCATTACAATCTCCACTTCCGAGGTTAAAGCAGCTGGGACTACAGGTGCTTGCCACCACACCTGGCTAATTTTTTTAGTTTTAGTAGAGATGGGGTTTTACCATTTGGCCAGGCTGGTCTGGAACTCCTGACCTCAAGTGATCTGCCTGCCTTGGCCTCTCAAAGTGCTGAGATTACAGGCATGAGCCACCGTGCCCAGCCCGATAAGGAATATTTTAAGGCAATATTTTAATATACCAAATGGGCAAACTACAGGTCTTTGGGCCAGCTGCCTTGTTTTGTAAATAAAGTTTTATTGGAAACAGGACCAGGATTAAGGTAATTAATCATGCAAATTCAGGGTCAGATCCTGTCTTTATCTAAAATATTGTCATTTTGTTCATCATAGACTTTTTGGCATTAATTTGGATTTGTATACGTATTACAGGAAAATATTGTTTTATCTTAATAGCTGAATTTTTGATGCCCCCTTAAGTTTTGCACCTGAGCCAAGTGCCTCATTCACTCCAGGTTTCACATGCCTCACCTTAGTCCTGGCCCCGTTACTGTCTCTTCCTGAAGGACCTGTCCAGGAAGCCAGGGTAAATGAGGGGAGATCAAAGGTGTTCCCCCACCCAACACTCACACACACACACATGCACAGTACCAAGTGGGCTCTGCACCCAAGCCCAGGCCCAGCTTCCCCAGGGCCCGCTGATCAGTTCAGAATAAAGTGCAAAGTCCCTCAGTCTCCATAAGCTGGGCCCCACCTGCCTTGGCCCTCATCTCCCCTTACTTATTCCCTGCCAGCCATGTTACTTCCTTTTTTCGGTTAATTTGCCAAGCACCTTCTTGCCTCAGGGCCTTTGCCCTTGCTCTTCCCTCTGCCCAGAATGTGCATCTCCTAGATACCCACATGGGCCCTTTCCTCATTTCCTCTGCTTATGTCAGCTTCTAAGAGAGGCCATCCCAGATTTCTCACTCTCTGCCCCCAACACCATTTTATTACTCTACCCAGACTTTTTCACCACTTGGCCTATTCTGTATTTGCTCATCTGTTGGTGGAGTGAAAGGCCCCTGAGAGCAGGGACTGGCTTGTCTGCTAGTGTATTCCCTAGAGATGTGTCTGCCACAGAGAGTGCAATACATTTTCCAATTTCGCAGGTTGGAAAACAGAGGCCAGAGAGGGGAAGGAGCTAATGCAAGTCACGTAGCGAGTTAGTGACAAAACCTTACCGAATCCCAGCTTTCCAGACTCCTACCTCAGTATTCTTTCCTGCCCTCCAGGGCTTGTTCCCCACTTTCCACCCCAGAGCCTTCCAGGCAACAAAGGGGACAAAACTGCCTTGCATGGGCTCTGCCCCTCACAATACCCTTCAAAGTAGAGCAGGCCAGTGCACAACTCCTCCCTTGCAGTCCATTCCACATGATCACAAGGTCTGGCCCAGCTCCAGCCTCTGGCGCCCACCCCTCCTCAGTGGCCAGCAGAACGCACAGCTCTTCCCCAACTTCCGGTCTCTGGCAGAGCGCCAGTCTGCTGGGCTGGCTTCTGCAGCTGGACCACAGCTGTGGTCTCAGCGCCTGGAGAATGGGGTCAGGACACTGGGAGAATGGGACCCTCCCAGAAGAGGGATGCATAAATTGGCGTGTGTTTGTGTGGGGCAAGGAGAAGCTGCTGGGTAGGGATTAGGAGTCCCCAGCTCTTTCTTTCTACCCCCATCCTGATGGGCACTGAGCAGAGAATGGGGCTCTAACCTTTCCCCTTCCTGAAGAAAAGGGCGTGCAATAGGATGAAGGGTGCCCTGGGCCCCATGCCTGATTCTAGCCCTCCCTGTTACCTCTGGTGATGGAGGATGATGGTGGTGTGTCAATTTCAGTGGTCATGTGTTGAGCATGTTCTGTATGACGAGCCTTTGCCAGATACTTCGAGATTTGTTATTTCCCCTTTTTTTTTTTTTTTTTTTTTTTGAGACGGAGTCTCGCTCTGTTGCCCAGGCTGGAGTGCAATGGCCGGATCTCAGCTCACTGCAAGCTCCGCCTCCCAGGTTTACGCCATTCTCCTGCCTCAGCCTCCCGAGTACCTGGGACTACAGGCGTCCGCCACCTCGCCCGGCCAGTTTTTTTGTATTTTTTTTAGTAGAGACGGGGTTTCACCGTATTAGCCAGGATAATCTCGATCTCCTGACCTTGTGATCCGCCCGTCTCGGCCTCCCAAAGTGCTGGGATTACAGGCTTGAGCCACTGTGCCCGGCCTGTTATTTCCTTTAATGCCTACCTACAACAGTCAGCATCGTTATTATCCCCATTTTACAGATGAGCAACTGAGGTACAGAGAGGTGATGTGAAGAGACTTGCCCACTAGTAATGGGTGGAGCTGGGACTTGGACCATGTTTTCTGAAGCCAAACGCAGCACTCATCCCAATCCCAGTCACGGCCTTCAGCATGTAGAAAGGACTGTGATGTTTTCTTCCATGTGCTGCCCCCCTCCCCAAGCTGCTTGCTGAAGATAGCGACATGGCCCTCTGCATCCCTCCTCTGTCTCATTGTGTTGGGGTACCGGGAACTTGGCAGGGTATGTGGGAAGAATGGGGCTTGGATTTGTGTCATGGAGACCAAATTTGCATCCTGGCTCAGTCACCTCTACCGCCCTGTGTGATGTTGGGCAAATCACTTGAACTCTCCAAGCCTTTAGTTCTCCTGTTTAAATGTGGCCAAGTCGTTGGCTGTCAGCAAATGGGAACTCTTGCCCGCCACGTCCCTCCCCAGTACTCACCCTGTGGCGAGGGAGGGAAGCTTCAGAGGGCAACATTTCTGTTGTCCTGAGTTTTATTTACAAACCCTTACATCATACTTACGGTGCAACAGGCACAGTTCACAGCTTTTTATATGCATTAACCAATGCATTTTATTTTATTTTATTTTATATTTATTTATTTTGAGGCCTTGTCTCAATGAGCTGTAGCTGGGACTACAGGGGCATGCCACCATGTCTGGCTAATTTTATTTTATTTTACTTTATTTTTGTAGAGATAGAGTCTCACTTAGTTGTCCAGGCTGGTCTCAAACTCCTGGCCTCAAACAATCCTCCTGCCTTAACCTCCCAAAATGCATGGATTACAGGCCGTTTCAACAATTTTTAAGCGTACAATTCAGTGGCAATAATTATATCACAATGTTGTGCAAACAGCACTACCGTCTACTTCCAAAGCTTTTCACCACCTCAAACAGAAGCTGTAACTACTAAGCAATAACTCCTTCTATTAATTTCTTAGGTCTGTCATGACAAAGTACCAAAAACTGGGTGGCATAAACTAACAGCAATTTATTATTGTCTGATAGAGTTGGAGGCTAGAAGTTCAAAATGAAGCTGTGGGCAGGGCTGTGCTCTCCTTGACAGCTCTGGGGGAGAAGACTTCCTTGTCTCTCCTAGTTTCTGGGGCTTGCCAGCACTCCTTGAAGCTCCTTGGTTTGTGGATGCATTGATCCAGTCACACGGCTGTCTCTCCCTGTGTGTGCTCACATCAGTGTCCCTCTATACATGTCTGTATCTGAGTCCGCATTTTTTTTTTTTTTTTGAGATGGGGTCTCTGTTGCCCAGGTTGGAGTGCAGTGGCGTGATTTCCAATCACTGCAACCTCTCTGCCTCCCAGGCTCAAGCGATCCTCCCACCTCAGCCTCCTGAGCAGTTGGGATTGCAAGCATGCAGCACCACGCCTGGCTAACTTTTGCATTTTTAGTAGATACGGGGTTTCGCCATGTTGCCCAGGCTGGTCTTGAACTCCTGAGCTCAGGAGATCTACCCGCCTCGGCCTCCCAAAGTGCTGGGATTACAGGCGTGAGTCACCGTGCCTGGTGTGTCCACATTTTTATAAGGACACCAGTCATATTGAATTAGGGATCATATTAACCTGGTTAAATCTGCAAGGACTCTATTTCCAAATAAGGTCACATTCTGAAGTACTGGGAGGCAGGACTTCAGCATATCTTTTGGGGGTACACAATTCAATCCATAACACTCCCCAGAAAAAGCTGGATCAAAGTGGAAAAGTAAAGAAGTGAGATAAAAAGCAAGCATACATGAATCTAATGTAAATAAATGTAAATGTAAATATGTTTCTTCCTGAACCCCACTATGGAGACAATGATGTGCTACTCTTCCTGAAGGAATATATGCATTAGACAAACAGGCTTGCCTTACCCTACTGGTTAAGCTTTTTCTGGAGCCCACATTTCTTTGACAATCTGATGAAAGCTGTAAGCACCCTCTCCAGAAACCTCCCCCTTAAGTAAATGTAGCATTTCCAATACAAGCTGGGGAGATTCCTGGACCCGCCAGAAAGCCCCATTGAAGATTATTTGCCTTAATTGGAAGGACTGCTCCAGGGGTGGAAACTCAGGCATCTGTGGAGTGGTGCTGGGGATGGGAAGAGAGAATTGTATCCACCTCTGTGGTCCTGTTTCCAGTCTGTAGGTGTTTTTTATTTTTTATTTTATTTTATTTTTTTTAAGAAGAATTCTCGTCCTGTCACCCAGGCTGGAGTGCAATGGCTCAATCTCGGCTCACTGCAACCTCTGCCTCCCGGGTTCAAACGATTCTCCTGCCTCAGCCTCCCCAGCCTCCCCAGCCTCCCCAATTGCTGGGATTACAGGCGCCTGCCACCATGCCCAGCTAATTTTTGTACTTTTTTTTTGAGATGGAGTCTCGCTCTGTCACCTAGGCTGGAGTGTAGTGGTGATCTCACTTCACTGCAAGCTCCGCCTCCCAGGTTCACGCTGTTCTCCAGCCTCAGCCTCCCGAGCAGCTGGGACTACAGGCGCCTTCCACCATGCCCGGCTAATTTTTTTGTAGTTTTAGTGGAGATGGGGTTTCACCGTGTTAGCCAGGATGGTCTTGATCTGCTGACTTCGCGATCTGCCCACCTCGGCCTCCCAAAGTGCTGGGGTTACAGGCGTGAGCAACCGCGCCCAATCTCAAGTCTGTAGGTTTTTTTTAAGGGTAATCTAATGTTATTGAAGACAATAAATAAGGCAAAATCAATGGGAAGTATAGAAAGTGAATTGAGTCGGATGATCAGAAAGCACTTCCTAGTAGCCAAGAGAATAAGACAGGGCTGTGGGTGAGGAGGGAGGTGGAGAGTTGGGGAGAGCGTTGGGTGGGGTTTGTTGGGTATCCTGGTCTCTGAAGAAGCCCATGAACTCTGGTTGGGGTGACAGGTGGCCTGGCCTAAAGCAGTAAAGCTGATGGGTGGGATGATGTCAGATTTCCACTAAGGGAGAAATCACTGAGAGTTTGCGTTTGAAGTTTCCTTTCTGCTCTGGCCCTTGCAATAAGAAGCAGCAAATAAGTTTCACATTAATCACCCCATTTTTTGCCCTCTATATCAATTAGAGCCCAATCAGGAAAACAGAAGGCAGTCTAGGCACCTCAAGGAGAAGACTGTTTAATTTAGGGAATTGGTTATAAACGTCTTGGAAGAATGAATGAGCAAAGGGAGAAGGTGATGCTCTGAGTTGAGGGAGCTGCTACTGCCCGTGGGCTGGAACCAGAAGCACGTACTTGCTGGTGAGCAGCTGGAAGCACTGCCACTGCCGAGACAGGATGCTGCCACTACTGCCACTGCTGCCACTGCCACTGCTGAGACAGGACGCTGCCACTGCTGACACTGCCACTGCCGAGACAGGATGCTACCACTGCTGCCACTGCTGCCACTGCCACTGCCGAGACAGGATGCTGCCACTGCTGCCACTGCTGCCACTGCCACTGCTGAGTCAGGACGCTACCACTGCTGCCACTGCCACTGCCGAGTCAGGATGCTACCACTGCTGCCACTGCTGCCACTGCCACTGCCGAGACAGGATGCTGCCACTGCTGCCACTGCCACTGCCGAGACAGGATGCTGCCACTGCTGCCACTGCTGCCACTGCCACTGCTGAGACAGGATGCTACCGCTGCTTCCACTGCCACTGCCGAGACAGGATGCTGCCACTGAGCCACAACCATGGAGCCTGCACTCACAGGGATGCTGCTGGAACGCCTACCCTAGGGCCGCCACGGCTGCTGCCACTGCGGAAGTCACCTCCAGAAGCAGAGAAAGCTGCTATCCCCTTCCTTATGCCTTCCCATCTCTCACCACTTTATCCCATTGGCTGAACCTAACTGGAGTTCAGGAGTGTGATTTGCAGGCTCCCAGCCCCTGCAAAAGACAGAGGGGAAACAATGAATCTCAGAGCCAACAGTCAAAGAACCAGCACACTGTAGTAGCTAAAGCAGACCCCAGCCTCTTTCTCTCCTCCCTCCCCCAGATTACTGTCTTTCAACCGAACTCCTTCACAGCCTTTACACTGGAAATAAGTGCATCATTTCCAGGTGTGTTTTGTGTCTCCCCTCACTAGAATATGATCGCCTTGAGGACAGGATTCTATCTTGTCTACTACACTTTCTCCAATACTTAGAACAGATGCCTGAGCCAGTGCTCAAAGAAATGTTCTCCCTGACTACTTTTGTCCTCTCTCAAGTAGCGAGAAGATAGGGTCTCACCCTGTCACCCAGGCTGGAGTGTAGTGGCACGATCACAGCTCACTGCAGCCTCAGCCTCCGAAGCTCAAGTGATCCTCCCACCTCAGCCTCCCAAGTAGCTGGGACTTCAGGTGCATGCTACCATGCCCAGCTAATTTTTCTTTCTTTCTTTTTTTTTTTTTTTTTGATAGAGATGGAGTTTCGCCATGTTGCCCAGGCTGGTTTTTGACTCCTGAGCTCAAGCTCAGTCTCCCAAAGTGCTGGGATTACAGGCATGAGCCCATCCCACTCTCTACTTTTAATATACAAAGAAACCAAGGTCTAGAAAGCTCTGACTTGCTCAAAGGCACCCAGCTGCCATGACATGTCCTGCTGGCCAGCCTCAGAAAGGTCTTGGGTGAGGACAGGGCTGACTTGGCAGTGGCCTGCTCCGTGCCATACCTCTGGGGTCTGGCTGCCCCAAGCAAGCTATGAGCCATGACGTGGATGTCTCTTTCATGTTTCCACGTGCTCTTGGAGCTGAGGGCAAGAAGGGGTGACTCAACTGTGACCTCCTACAGGCCGGTAACTTCCTTCTGCCCCAAGAAATAGGGCATCCCGGTGGCTCTGCCAAAAGGGCCACGACGGAAGTCAGGGCATAGCAACTGAGGCAGGGACTGAGAGACAGGCACGAGGCCCATGCTGGCCCCTCCCTCCTCAGTTCCCCAGGGTGGAGCGCTCAGTGTCAGAGTCACCGCTATACTTATACTTACGGCGACCATATTTTTCAAACCAAAAATTCATACATGTGGCTGGACACATATGACTGTCCCTGTGAGGGAAATGGGAGAGAGAATTAGACATAGGGTCTATCCTAGGGTTTTTCAGCCTCAGCACTATTGACATTTTCGGCCTGGATGATTCTTTGTTGAGGGCTGTCCTGCTCATTGTAGGATATTTAGCAGCATTCATGGCTGCTACACACCAGATGCCAGTAACACCCCCAACCCCCAGTCATGAAACCAAAAATGCCTCCACTAGACATTGCCAAATGTCCCCCGGCCTTGGGGGAAGGCAGGGGCTCAAAAGCACTCCTGATTGAGAAGTACTGGTCTGTTTTTGAAACACAGCATGTATTCTATTCTGGACTGTCTAGGGGCCTGGAGATGGTGCCCAGTCTGTTAGAGAAATATGGCCCTTGTCTCTCCAGGGAGAGAGGCACAGTTCTGTCCCTAGTCTAAGGGTAAAGGTAGAGTCCTGCCCTTGGGGAACTCCTGGGCTAATGGAGGAGATTGGACAGTAGTTCCTAGACAGGTAGAAAAACACAGTGGTCAAGAGCATGGACTTTGGTGTCAGAATGCCTGAATTCAAATCCTGGCTCTGCCATTCATAGCATAAATTACCTCTTTGTGCCTCAGTTTCCTTATCTGTAAAATGGGCATAATGATAGCATCTTTTTTTTTTTTTTTTTTTTGAGATGGAGTCTTGCTCTGTTGCCCAGGCTGGAGTGCAATGGCGCGACCTCGGCTCACTGCAACCTCTGCCTCCTGGGCTCAAGTGATTCTCCTGCCTCAGCCTCCTGGGTAGATGGGATTACAGGTGTGTGCCACCACGCCTGGCTAATTTTCGTATTTTTAGTAGAGATGGGGTTTCACCATGTTGGTCAGGCTGGTCTTGAACTCCTGACCTCATGATCCATCCACCTTGTCCTCCCAAAGTGCTGGGATTACAGGCATGAGCCACTGTGCCCAGCCGATAGCATCTGTTTTTAGAATTTTATTACATTTAAAACTTTTTGTAACAAACTTTATTTTTTAGGACACTTTTAGATTTACGGAAAAATTAAGAAGTACAGAGAGTTCCCATATATGTCACCACCAGTTTCCCCAATGATTGACGTTTGTTACAATTAATGAACCAATATTCATACATTATTAGTATTGTTTTAAAGCCTGTAGTTAATTCATGTTTCCTCAGTTTTTACCTGATGTTCTTTCTCTGTGTCAGGCTCCCATTCAGGACATCACATCACATTTAGTTGTCATGTCTCCTTACGCTGCTGTTGGCTGTGACAGTTTCTTACACTTTTCTTACTTTTGATGACCTTAAGAGCTTTGAGTAGCACTGGGCAGGTTCTGTTGCAATTTGCCTGATGCGTTTCTCATGATTAGACTGGTCTTATGGGTTTCCGAGAGAAAGACCCACAGAGGTAAAGTACAATAGTCATGGGCCAGGCACGGTGACTCACACCTATAATCCCAGCACTTTGGGAGGCCAAGGCAGGCGGATCACGAGGTCAGGAATTCGAGACCAGCCTGGACAACATAGCCGGGTGTGGTAGCATGCACCTGTAGTCCCAGCTACTCGGGAGGCCGAGGCAGGAGAATCACTTGAACCCGGGAGGCAGAGGTTGCAGTGAGCTGAGATCGTGCCACTGCACTCCAGCCTGGGTGACAGAGTGAGACTCCATCTCAAAAACGACAACAACAACCAAACAATAGTCATCAAATCATATCAATAGCACATCCTACGAACATGACTTATAACCACTGATGTTGACCTTGGACACTTGACTGAGATTGTGTTTATCAGGTTTCTCCACAGTCAAGTTACCGCTTTCCCCTCCAAACTACTCTTTGGAAGGGTCACTATGTGCAGCCCATTCTTAAGGAGTAGGGAGCTCAGAGGGTTTTGGGGTACGTTGAATAAAGTTAGAAACGTAAAGTCCTTAGGGCAGTGATTTACTGTTAGTGTGATGATGCCGAGACAGTCTGGAGGGCAGATCAGTGTCCACATAGAAAACTTACTTAGGACAACTTGATAGATAGTTACTGCTTTAGGCTGAGCAAGCGTCCCCTCAAAGATGCCCCAGGAGTTCATGAGTATGTTATCGTAGAGGGCAAGAGGGAGTTTGTAGATGTGATGAAGGGCGCGGAACCTTGAAATGGGCAGATTAGCCTGGATTATCCAGGCAGGCCAATCTAATCATATAAATCTTTAAAAGTGGAGAGCCTTTTCTGGCAGAGATCAGAGGGTATGACAGTCTAGCAGAGGGCAGAGGCAGGCAGCAAGTGGGGGACTCTACCCCTCTTGGCCACCTTAGAGGGTGGAGAGAGGGAGCCAGGCCCCAGAAAGGCAAGCCCCCTGCCAACACTTCAGCGTAGCCCCATGAGATGCATGATGGGCCTCTGACCTGCCGAAGTGCAGTAAGACAGGAAACCCACATTGTTTAAAGCAGCTGATGGAATGACGGCAGCAATAGGAAACAAATTCATGTACTGACAAGCACAAGGCTGGAAGTGGAACCATAGTCCTAAAACAAAAATGACTACTTACTGACTTTGAATGAATCAGTCCTCCATCCCTGCAAGCTTAGTTCTTCCTAACAATAACAACCACTAAAAAAAAAAAAAAAAAAATCAATGAGTCTACCATTTCTTGAGGGACAACTTCAGGCTAAGTGCTCCGCTAGGCCTGTTAAAATATTGTGTCATTTGATCTTCACAGCATGTAATACTCTTTCTATGTTAATAACGTAGGCAGAGGGAGAGAACTCTTGTCCTTCCTTCTTCTCTCCCAGGTTAGCTCCTTACTGAGAATTAACTCTCAACAAGTCAAAGTAAGCTCTTCAGTAAGCCAAAGTCCCTTTAAATCCAAAGAATTAGTTGGAGAGGTGTGTTTACTATCTTAGAGGTCTCAGTTCAAGAGTATCTAAAAGGCAGTCTCGTAGGTTTGACAGAACATCACCAGGGTATCTGGAATATCCTGGAACCATTCATTCATTCAATACGCATCTGTTGAGCACCAACTCTTGGACCCCCGCCCTCAAGAAGCTCAGACTCTGGGGACAGTGAGGCGTGGATAGACATAACCATGGCCTGGAGCAGGGTGGGCTGTAGCCACCTTCAGGAAGCATACTGTGATTCCTGAAGGATGTGGTGCATTTAACTTGGGCCTTTAAGAACAGGTAGGCTTCACTAAGCAGAGACAGTGCCAGAGGCATTCCAGGTAGGACAAGCAAAGGCACAGAGGCAGGGGAGCAGAGGCCCATGGATCTTCTATGTCTCATGGCATCTTTATTGAGTAGGTACCAGTATTATCCCCATTTTGTGGAAAAATAAACTGAGGCACAGAGCAGTTGAATGACCTGCCCTAGAGAACACTCAGCTTATAAATGGTGAGCTGGGTTTGCAGCTGTGGTCTGACTACAGAACTCCCATTCTTAATCTTTTCTTCACATCTGCTGGGGAAATGCAAGTTTAGCAGGGTGAATTCAGATCATGGGTGCAAATAAGTGAAACGCATTTATCCATTCCCTTTGCCATTCAATAAATATTGATCACATACCCATTGGGTGCTAGCTCTGTGCTAGGGGACTTAGCAGTGCCCCCTCCCCCCCAACCAGGAGCTCCCATCTGGAGGAGGAAGCAGATGTGTGGATAGAGACCTGCTTCCCTACTCAGTGAGTGCCCCAAGAGAGGGGGACAGAGGAAGGAAATTGTGGATTTGAAAAGCTGGCTCCAGAGGAATCCTTTTTCAGGAAGACAAGCGAGGGAGCCAAGTCAGCGGAGTCAGGGAAAAGCAGTTCAAGAGCCAGAAGGCAAGCCAAGAGGGCAGGACCACGCCCACCCCAATATCTGCAGGACCCAGGAAACCCCACCTACCGAATCGCCAGGCTCACAGCCAGCCTCTTTCTGTTCACACTCCTGGCTTGTCTTGCAGAGTGAGGAGCCTCATGTGAATGCCAGCAATGCCTTCAAGCTCTGGCCTATAAACAGCTTCACCTATAAACAGCTGCCCCTGGTTACCCCTCAGGCCGGGGGACACATACCAGAGTCACACTTCAGCCTCATAAGGACAAAGCCAGGAAAATAAAGCAAAACCAAAACCAAAGGGGCATGAAGAAGTTTTTGGAGGTGGTGGCTGTGTTTACTACCTTGATTGTGGTGATGTTTTCACAGGTATATGCATATGTCTCGATGCATCAAATTGTATATAGGAGATGGGTGCAGCTTTTTGTGTATCAACAACAAAGAAGAAAAAGGAGGAGAAAGAGGAGGAAGAAAAAAGAAAACAAACATATAAAAAGAAAATAGATGACGGGGCTGGGGGACGAGAGGAAGGGGATATGATGCTAATGTATGCAGGATTTCTTTTTGGGGAGATGAAAGATCTAAACTTGACTGTGGGGGTGGGTCCACAACTTTGAATAAATGAAAAACTGTTGAATAGTATTTAAATGGGTGAATTGTATGGTACATGAATTACATCTCAATAAAGCTGTTACAAAAAATAGCTATATGCTGGGGCACATGGAAGCTTCAATAAGCTTCGAGGAATTGAAATAATTATTTAGAAAATAAAAATAATAATAGGCCAGGCGCGGTGGCTCATGCCTATAATCCCAGCACTTTGGGGGGTCGAAGCGGGCAGATTATGAGGTCAAGAGATTGAGACCAGCCTAGCCAACATGGTGAAATCCCGACTCTACTAAAGATACAAAAATTAGCTGGGCATAGTGGTGCATGCTTGTAGTCCCAGCTACTCTGGAGGCTGAAGTAAGGGAATCGCTTGAACCTGGGAGGCAGAGGTTGTAGTAAGCCGATATCGCACCACCGCACTCCAGCCTGGCGACAGAGTGAGACTCTGTCTCAAAAAACAAAAAACAAAACAAAACAAAACAAACAAACAAACAAAGAATAATAGGGCAGGCCAGGTGCAGTAGCTCACACCTGTAATCCCACACTTTGGGAGGGTGAGGTGGGTGGATCACTTGAGATCAGGAGTTCAAGACCAGCCTGGCCAACATGGCGAAATCCCATCTGTACTAAAAATACAAAAAATTAGCTGGGTGTGGTGGCACATGCCTGTGGTCCCAGCGACTCAGGAGGCTGAGGCAGGAGAATCACTTGAGCCCAGGAGGTGGAGGTCGTAGCAGTGAGCCAAGATCATACCACTGCACTCCAGCCTGGGTGACAGAGCAAGACTCCATCTCAAAAAAAAAAAAAAAAAAAAAAAGGAAGAAGAAGAAGAAGAAGAAGACAATGACAAACTGAGGGAGGAAGCCCCTGCAGGCTCTAGAAGAGAGCCTAGGGCTATTGGGGCAAATAATGTCCAAATATTGGTTACCTGGCCCATGGCCCAGCGACAAGTTACACGTTCCAGGGAGGTGCGTTTCTTTGGCCCCATGAGCTTCCTGCTGTATCAGGGACCCTGGTTGTCCAGGTCTAAAGACCATTTTTGATAGAATCATGGAAGCCCTAAGAACAGGTTTCAACCTTTCTCCCTCTTCTTCAGGGAGTCTGAGTGGAGCAAGGATTAAGAAGAGGCCACTGGCCAGGTGCGGTGGCTCACGCCTGTAATCCCAGCACTTTGGGAGGCCAAGGCGGGCGGATCACCTGAGGTCAGGAGTTCGAAACCTGTCCTCCCTCAGGTGGTCAGGAACTGCTGACCTCAGGTGATCCGCCCGCCTTGGCCTCCCAAAGTGCTGGGATTACAGCCTGACCAACATGGTGAAACCCAGTCTCTACTAAAAATAGAAAATTAGCCTGGCATGTTGGCACACGCTTGTAATCCCAGCTACTAGGGAGGCTGAGGCAGGAGAATCGCTTGAACCCAGGAGGTGGAGGTTGTGGTGAGCCGACAGCAGGTCATGGCACTCCAGCCTGGGCAACAAGAACTAAACTCCATCTCAAAAAAAAAAAAGGAAAAAAAAAAAAAAAAAGAAGAGGCCACTGCAGCCAGAAGGTGCCCGGGGCTTGGTGAGAGCGCAATGTCTGTACACAGGGGCTTGTGGAGATGTTGCAGGGCATTAGGTGGGGAATGGAAGGTAGAAGGCATAGAGCACTCTTTCAAGAAATTTGGCAGTGAAAGAAAATAAAGCAAGAGGAAAAGAGTTGGAGAGGGAGGGAGGACAGAGGGAATGTTTTTGTTTGTTTGCATTTAGAGGGCAGTAGACAGGAGTATGTTTTCGTCTGAGGGAAAAGGAGTGTGGAGAGAGAGAGAGGGACTGAAAAATCGGAGGGTACAGAGAAGGGAATGAAAACGAAGTATGACCAAAAAGGATCTTTTTTTTTTTTTGTGAGATGGAGTTTTGCTCTTGTTGCCTAGGCTGGAGTGCAATGGCAAGCTGTCTGCTCACCGCAACCTCCGCTTCCCGGGTTCAAGCAATTCTGCCTCAGCCTCCCAAGTAGCTGGGATTACAGGCATGTGCCACCATGCCCAGCTAATTTTGTATTTTTAGTAGAGACGGGATTCACCATGTTGGTCAGGCTAGTCTCGAACTCCTGACCTCAGGTGATCCGCCCACCTCAGCCTCCCAAAGTGCTGGGATTACAGGTGTGAGCCGCCCCACCCGGCCCCCCAGAAGGATCTTTTTACCTCATCAGGCAGGGGATTTGACAGCCTTATGAAAAAAGCAGGACCTCTCTTTCTCTGAGGGAAGGTAGGGGGTAGATTGAGGGAGCCCTAGCCGGGGGATCTTGATTTTCCCTGAAATAATTACCTGTATTGAACATTCACTCACTATGTGCCAGGCACTGTTTTAGGTGTTAAACATGTTATATCTTGCTCATTTCTCACAACCACCCTCAAGGTCAATACAATCATTGTTCCTTTCATTTGACAGTAGGGAAAACTCAGGCACAGAGAGGACTGGTAACTGGCCCAAAGTAATGCATTGAGTTAGCAATGCTCTTAGCATAGGCAGAGAGGCCTCTGACCTGAGGTCTGAATGTTTGAAGGCTCTGCACATCATAGCCACCCAGAAAACAAACTTATTAACAAAGCAAGACTTCAGCTACTGGCCATAGTGAAGTCACAGAGACCAGATTTACTGCCCTGCCTTAAAAAACTAGGACTCCAGATAAAGTAGATGAAACAATGATTTTTCAGATTTTGAACAAAGGCGGCTCAGGACCATGATCTCCGAGAAAAGGGAAACAAAAAGGGTGAGCCCTATACTTACCTCCAGCTCACGGCCTGAGGCAGTTTGCAGGCTTCAGTACAGGGACAGGGAATCCAAACAGAGTTTGGAGTCTTGCTGATTGAGAAGACAGAGTTCAAGACGCCAGCGTGCTAGAATTTGCAGGGCAGAATACCGGAGAGGAAGGAGCTGAGCATATATCCAAAGATCTGCAGAGATGTCTTCTTAAATCTTTGGCTGAGGGCTGATTTGCACATGCATGAAAGGAAAGGCCTGGGAAAGAACCACAGAAGGCAGAGCAGTGCCTGGAGCTCACACAGGGTTGGGATTAGTTTCTGTTCCCAAAAGGCAGAACGAAAAGACCTTGTAATACATGGGATATCAGGTACAATTCTCAAACGGGTATTGCCTTAGTAGAGGTCTAAATTAACCTTAGACTAACAGCTCCTCTGTATCTGTCCTAACAAATCTCAAAAGTAAGCATCAAAAGTAAAAATCTGATTCCAAATGTGTTAAGTGTGTGGCCAGAACCAAGTCTGACAGTACTTAAAGGAATGCAACAACATGCAGCCCCAAACAATGTAAAGTTCACAATGTTCAGCGTCTGTCAAACTACAGATCAATTACCTCATAAGCATACATGCAAACATTCTAAACAAAATTTTAGCAAATCAAGTCCAACAACATATAAAAAGTATAATACACCATGGCTAAGTGGGGTTTATCTCAGGAACACAAAGTTGGTTTAATGTTTGAAAATCAATCAAATTTAATTCACTGTATTAACAAACTAAAAAGTGAAAACCAGGTGATCATTTCAATATACGCAGAAAGAGCATTTGGTAAATCCAGTATTTATTCCTGATAAACACTCTCAGAAAACCAGGAATAGAAAGAAAGTTCCTCAATCTGATAAAGGGCATCTAAAAACAAAGAAACAAACACAACAAAAGGCAAAGAAATAGAAAGTGTGACCCACAACCAATAGAAAAATCAATCAGTAGAAACAGACCCTGAAATGAAGAGATGAAGAAATTGGCAGAAAAGGACATTGAAAGAGATTACATAAATATGACTCATATATTCAAGAAGGTAGAGAAAATAATGAATATAATAATGAAAATGTGATTCCCAGGAACAAAAATACAGCATCTCAAATAAATAAAAAAACACAGTATATTAAATAAAAAATACACCAGAGTAGGTAAAAAGCAGGTTAGATACTATACAATAAATTATTTTGAAGATATAGCAATAGAAAATCTAAATAAAATACGGAGAGAAAATGGGGGAGGGGCAGAATACATAGAGCATCGATAACACTTGAGGTAATATCAGACAATCTAATACATGTGTAATTGGAGACCCAGATAGGGTGAGGAGATAAAAACTTTTATTTGAATGGTTAAAATTTTTCTAAATTTGCCAGGCACAGTGGCTCATGCCCATAATCCCAGCACTTTGGAAGGTAGAGGTGGGCAGATCTCTTGAGGCCAGGAGTTCGAGGCCAGGCTGGCCAACATGGCAAAACCCTGTCTCCACTAAAAATGCAAAAATTAGCTGGGTATGGTGGCATGTGCCTGTATTCCCAGCTATTTAGGAGGCTGAGGCAGGAGGATTGCTTGAACCTGAGAGGTGGAGGTTGCAGTGAGCTGAGACTTTGCCACTGCACTCCAGCCTGGGTGACAGAGTGAGACCATGTCCTTCCCCCAAAAATCCAAATTTGATGGAAACTAAAAACAGTAGACTCAAGAGGCTCATGAACCCAGGCAGAAGAAACATGAAGAAAGCCACGCACAGTGGCCTATAATTCCAGCACTTTGGGAGGCCAAGGTGGGCGGATCGCTTGAGCTCAGGAGTTCTAGAGCAGCCTGGGCTACAGAACGAAACCCAATCTCTACAAAGAAAAAATAATTCTGAAAACCAGTGTATTTGGTATTGAATTGTATTTGGAAAACCAGTGTATTTCAACTTCTATAAGGAGCCAAAGAGAAAAGAAGCAGCTCACACAGAGAAACAAAGAAAATGAATGACAATATATTTCACACGAGAAACTATGCAAGCCATAGGACAATGGGAAGATATCTTTAAAGTACTAAAAGAAAAAAATTAATTGTCAACCTAGATTTCTATACTCAGTGAAAACACCTTTCAAAAATGGGCTGGGCATGGTGGCTGATGCTAATCCCAGCACTTTGGAAGGTGGAGGTGGGAGGATCACTTGAACCCAGGAGTTTGAGATGAGGCAACGTAGTGAGGCCCTGTTTCTATTAAATATATATATAGGAGGACTAACACTAACTGATTTCAAGATTTATAAAATTACAGTGTGGTATTCATGTACAGACAAATAATTAACTGGTATTCACCAATTATAATTTGTGTTTTTTCCTTTTTAATTGTAATAGATAATGCTGAATATTTGAAATTAAAAAATTTAAATTTTAAAGTAAATGATTTTAATTTTTAATTTTATTACATTTACCTTAAAAGGCATTCATAATAATACATTTAAATGTATATTTTGAACACAATTATTTTATTTTTAATCTTTATATTATTACTATTAAAAAATCTTGATTATAAAAATATACCTGATTTTACTGAAATGAGAGCATGAACAAGAAATGTTACAGAATACAATATTATACCCCATGAATTATAGATGTTTTATTGATTTTTTCATCCAATTGCCAGCCCATCAAGAGGACCCACAGACATGACGATATTCATGAAATCCAGTGATTTTAGGCTGGGAGCGGTGGTTTACACCTGTAATCCCAGCACTTTGGGAGACCAAGGCAGGAAGATCACTTGAGGCCAGGAGTTTGAGACCAGCTTGGTCAACATGATAAAATCCCATCTCTGTTAAAAATACAAAAATTAGCCAGGTGTGGGGGCACATGCCTGTGGTCCCAGCTTCTCGGGAGGCTGAGGCATGAGAATTGCTTGAACCTGGGAGGTGGAGGTTGCAGTGAGCTATCACACCACTGTACTCCAGCCTGGCACAACAGAGTGAGACCCTGTCTCAATAAATAAATAAATTCAATTACTGTTATTTCTTGCTATCTTTTATCATATAAAAACCTAGCTCTGCAGGTGCACATGCACACACACACGTATTTTTTTGGTTACTAGGAAGATATGTTTGCCAGCTAGGAAGCTGGGGCATAGTTTATGTAATGGGTTGACAGCTTTATTTATAACTCTTAACTATCAAGAAATAGATTTGGGGGCCTCCTTTGCACTCTTGCCCTGGGCTGCAAATGTGAGGGGTGGGGTGTGTCTGGCAGGTGATAGACCCAGGACTTTACCCAGGTGGTCTGGCCCCAGGACCCACTGCACCATCCTCCATGGGAAGAGAGAGTGGGGAGAGTGTTTGGGAAGAGTATAGCATGGAGAAGTTTCTGGAAGAGGTTCTGTAAATATGCCACAAAAGCTCTGTGGGGCTGGAATTTAATATTGAGGAGGAAATGTTTGACGGGTGAGGGTGGTAAAGAGGACAGATTAAGGGTGTGAGATCTGCGGGTATTGAGTATTTCTCTGGGGACCAAGAGGTGTTATCAGAAGAGAGCTTATGGCCTGGAGCTGAGCAGCCCTTGGGCTCTGATGCCTGTGTTGAAATGGCTCTCTTTATTTAGCTAACTCCCTATTGCCCTCAGGAATGGAAAGCCAGTGTCACTTGGCAATCTTAAAAAAACAAAGCAAGGTGCTACATTTTAATACTGTTGCTGCCAGATGCTGCTAAATTCTGAACCAGCGATGCACTCATTCACTCCTGCTTGAGAACCGTTGTAGTCAGGCGGCACTAAGCTGAGATGATTCTCTTTGATGGTGTCAGAAGAATTGAAAGGGAATTCAAAATGCAATTTTTTTGCTTCCCAGAGTCCACCAAATCATCTTCAGGACCCCAGGGATACAGTCACCGTGGTCTGGGAAAGTCTGGGAGAGGGTGCTAGTTCAATTGGGCAAGCCACACTTCCACCACTTGTCCAAACTTTCGTGCGGGGTACGCTGTTTTCAAAGACAGCCACAGTTTCTCCTGACCCTAGGTCATGTCACTCCTCCTACCAGGAGGTAGAGGCTATTTCCCCTTCCCTTGATTCTGGGCTGGTCTTGGAACTGGCTTTGACCAACAGAATGCACCAGAAGTGCTGTCGTGTCAGTTCCAGCCTAGGCTTTAAGAGGCCTGGCTGCTTCTGCCTGCATTCCCTGGGAGCCTTGGGCCACCATACAAGAAGTCAGTCCACCCTGCTGGAGAAAGAAGGTCAGCCAGCCTCCACCCCTTCCAACCACCCCAGCTGAATGGCCAGCTGAATGCAAACAAATGAGCAATGCCAGCCAGAATATAATGGGTAGCTCCTTTTTTTTTTTTTTTTTTTTAGTTGGAGTCTCGCTCTGTCATCCAGGCTGGAGTGTAGTGGCACTATCTCGGCTCACTGCAGCCTCCGCCTCCTGGGTTCAAGGGATTCTCTTGCTTCAGCCTACTGAGTAGCTGGGATTACAGGCACCCACCACCACGCCCGGCTAATTTTTGTATTTTTATTAGAGAAATACAAATTTTATTTATATTTTGTATTTTTATTGTATTTTTGTGTTTTATTAGTTTCACCATGTTGGCCAGGCTGGTCTCGAACTCTTGGCCTCAGGTGATCCTCTCAACTTGTCCTCCCAAAGTGCTGGGATTACAAGCTTGAGCCACCACGCCCAGCCTAGCTGCTGTTTTAAGTCACCACATTTGAAAGTGATTTTTGCACTGTGTAGAGCTTTCCATGTGTTATTGTTTTACAACACAATGTTCCCCACAACATTCCTATGAGAGTGTTATCTTTTTTTATATGAAAATTTTATAATAAAAATTATTTTAAGCATCCCCCACCCCGGCCATTTGCTAAATTAAATCCATTGCCTCATTCTGCTCTAAAAATAAGGGAGACTGTTTGATATGATCATATAAAATTGGTCATGTTCTTGTTTGAAGTGTAGGAGTTTTGGCATAGAAACTGCACAAATAAACATTTCTTTTTTGTAGTTTTTAAATTTTAGTTGACATGTAATAATTGTACATATTTACGGGATACAGAGTGATATTTTGATACATGCATATGATGTGTAGTGATCAAATCAGAATAATTAGCATATCCATCACCTCAGTCATTTATCATTTCTTTGTGTTATGAGAGTGTTATCTCCAGCTCCATTTTACAGATGAGAAAACAAAGGCTCAGAAGGGTAACCACTGGATTCCATGAGCTGAGGGATCACATCAGACTCCCTTTGGGGAGAGCATCATCTGCTTCCTTTCTCTTGCACTCACCGCTCTGCAGCCTTATCTGTCTCAGACTCAGGCATCCTGCCCAACCTTCTTCTTGGGTCACCAAGCTAACCCTGAAATCCCTCTTCCCTCTGGATTAGCTGGACGCTCTCCCTGGTGGGCAAGAGGGGAGGGGTAAGTTTGACTGTTCAGCATGCTAATATGTCCCCAGGCATGTCAAGCATGTCAAGCAGGGTGTCCTCACATTTTTACACACACTTTGACCTATTGTGGCTTAGTGACATGCTTGTAATTGCAGTCTGCCAGGTTCTGGGCTAGGTGGTGGGCCACAGGATGAAGTGGTCTGGTCCTTGTCCTAGTGGCTCTCACCTTCTGGAGGACAGGCAGACAAGTTAGCACAGAGTGACAACACAGAGGGCTCCGGACCGGGGTTGAGAGCATCAGTTGGTTCCACTGGGCTTGCTAAGAAAGGCAGGAGTCTCCTGACTGCCCTTGCCTCTCCTGCCTGTTCCCTAGACACAGCCACTTTCAATTCTTCTAGGGGATTCTTTTGACTTTCAGCATCGTATGGGTTGAAAAGAGATTTGCATTGCTACTTTTTGATTTTTCAGTTTCAGGGACTCATTAAGCCCGCACTCTATGAGAGACATGGATTCAATCCCTTTCACCCGCTCACCCCCTTGTAACCTTCCCCCAGCAATCCCTGCCTGTCTCCCCTTCTCCCAATATGGTTACACCATCCTTTTGGTTAGATTAGGATTCCATGTTTTCATTATTAGGACTAACTGTCATGTACAGCTAAACCACGTAGTATGTTATTACTTTTCTTTCAACATCTTGCTTAGTTTTCTTTATTATCATATTAGGGATTCAACCCCAAATCGTCCCCCACAGTACACTAGATCTCACCAGTGTGTTCACATGTCAGGCATTCTGTGAGTTTCATCTTCTGCGGGAACTCCCTTTCAGAGCCTCTGCCTTCTTCAGTCTGTCCTGGTAGCTCTTTCCTACCGGGATGGGGTTCTCTAACCTCTTCCTTATGCCCACCCTCTGCTTCCCTTTTCTTGTTTTTGGTGGAGCACATCATTCACCCTCCCATTGTGAGAAGTGGTGAGTGGAGCTGCATTTCGGGAATTTGCATGTCTTGACATGCTTTTATCCTGCACTTAATTAATAGTTTGGCAGAGCATGGCATTTTAGGTTGGAAACAATTTTCTCTTAGAGCTTCAAAGGCAATGTTCCATTATTTTCTATGACAGTGTTGTTGTACAATCCAATACTGTTTTTAATGTGCTCCAGGTGTTTGTAGGATCTTCCCTCGTCTGCCATGTTCTGAAATTCCATGATGATGAGCTTTGGTGAAGGTATATTTTTACACACACTATGACCCATTCAGTTAGACATGATAGAAACTCATGTCTATTAATTCTGGGGCATGCTTTTAAGTTACTTAGGAGTTTTCTCTTCCCTGATTCTCTCTTTCTAGGCCTCCTATTATTTAGATGTTGGATCTCCTGAACTGGTCCTCTCATTTTATTTTTTCTCTTCCGTTTCCCTTTGCTGCTGTTTTATTTGCTGTATTCTGTGGAAAATCTCTTTGACTTCCAACCCTCCTGCTGTAGTTTTCATTTCTGCTATCATATTTTAATTTCTAAGACCTCATTTTGTTCTTGGAATGTTCATTTTTATAACATCTTAATCTTATTTCATGAATGCAATATCACATCTCCTTGAGAATGATTTTTAAGTTTTCCTCTATCTGCCTAGTAATATCCTCTGTGTTGCTTTTTGTCTGCATGAGAATAACTTGAACCCTAACCCAGGCAGCGTAGATTGTAGACAGAGCAAGACTCTGTCTCAATTAAAAAAAAAAAAAAAAGGAGCAAGGGAAAAGGCAGGATGGGCTCAGATTGTATACCTCCTTATGAGTGCATGTATGAGCCGGCCGTTCTCCATCAGACTCAGCAGTTCCCCCTGGTTCTCATGTCTTCTTCCTTGTTATCTCCCTGAGGACTCAGGAACAGGGGTGGGGACCCCTTCTGGGAAGGGCAGTCTAGAAACAGTCATGGGACTCACAGCTGGCAGTGGGAAGTCAAAAGCAGGTGGGAATCCCATCTCCAAGCAGAGTCCTAGGTCTAGGCCTGATGACACTGCAGGGGGGTGGTGGGGCAGTTCAGGGGCTCCTCAATAGTTAAGACAAAGGCAGCCCTGGGCCGAGCATGGTGGCTCACACCTGTAATCCCAGCACTTTGGGAGGCCGAGGTCAGATCGAGACCATCCTGGTTAACACGGTGAAACTCCGTCTCTACTAAAAATACAGCAACAAAATTAGCCGAGTGTGGTGGCGGGCACCTATAGTCCCAGCTACTCAGGAGACCGAGGCGGGAGAATGGCGTGAACCCAGGAGGCGGAGCTTGCAGTGAGCTGGGATCCCTGCACTCCAACCTGGGCGACAGAGCAAGACTCTTGTCTCAAAAAAAAAAAAAAAAAAAAAAGAGAGAGAGAGAGAGAGAGAAAGAAAGGCGGCTCTGGCAGATGGGCCGCAGTGTGGAGCACCTGTGTGAACAGGAGGCAAGGGAGGTGGCAGGGAAGACAGGGCTGGCCTGCCTGTTAGACCTGCTAAGGCCTTCACCCCGGGAGCCTTCTCACCTCCCTGCACTCCTCCCCTGTTGCACTCTCCACCCCCACCCAACCACTACGCCATTCACACAAGTTTCTCTCCTACTTCTTCCGTGGAATTCCTTCTTCATCCTTCTCTTGCTTCCTGCTTTGCAAATAATTCTCAGCTCCCATTGGCTGTCCCCGGATGCTCTCTCCCACAACCCACTCTGGTCCTCCGCTGTCACACCTTTGCCACGACCCACCCCCAGCTTCCTGACTTTGCTTCCGCATTGGAGAATCATCCCAAACTGACCTGTGTATCTTTCCCTACCCCAGAGCACACCTAGTCAATCCACAAACCTTTATTGAGCATCTATTCTACACCCAGCCTGGGGCTGGGTGTTACAGGGAATATGGAAAGCAATGACTAGGCACAGGCCCTATCCTGAGGGGCTAACAGAGCAGCTGGAAAAAGAACACTGATATGTTGGCTGGGTGCGGTGGCTCACACATGTAATCCTAGCACTTTGGGAGGCCGAGGTGGGCGGATCACTTGAGGTCAGCAGTTGAAAACTTGTCTGGCCAACATGGCCAAACCTCATCTCTACTAAAATATATATATATTTTATATATATATATATATATATATATATATATATATATATTTTTTTTTTTTTTTTTTAATTAGTCAGATGTGGTGGTGGGCACCTGTAATCCCAGCTACTGGGGAGGCTGAGGCAGGAGAATTGCCTGGCCGACACAGCAAGACTTGTCAAAAAAGAAAGAAAGAAAGAGAGAGAGAGGGAGGGAAGGAGGGAGGGAGGGAGGGAAAGAAGGAAGGAAGGAAGGAAGGAAGGAAGGAAGGAAGGAAGGAAGGAAGGAAGGAAGGAAGGAAGGAAAAATAACACTGATAGGTAAAGAAGTAAAATAAGTCAAGATAAGGCCCCACACAAAAGAACATGCTCGACTCTGTAAGCTGTAAGCACCTTCCTTTGTGGCCACATCTCCCGCCCCACGAACAGATGTGAGCCCAGATGTGCTTTGCCAGTTTCCATCTGTCCAGCCCTGGGCACGGGAGCCACCTGATGTCCTGCCACCCCTGCAAACCCCTCTAACATTTTATCTTTTCCCTTGCTTGTCTTGAGCCCACAGAGGCTGAAATGATAAGAATTCTTCCTGTGGCATGGACCCCAGGCCTTGGAGCCTTTCTTTTCTTTCTTTTCTTTCTTTTCTCTCTCCTTCCTTCTTTCCTTCCTTCCTTCCTTCCTTCCTTCCTTCCTTCCTTCCTTCCTTCCTTCCTTCCTTCCTTCCTTCCTTCCTTTCCTTCCCTCCCTCCCTCCCTCCTTCCTTCCTTCCTTCCCTCCCTCCCTCCCTCCCTCCCTCCCTCCCTTCCTTCCTTCCTTCCCTTCCTTCTTCCCCCTTTAATTATTTATTTATTTGGAGGCGGGGTCTCAGTCTGTTGCCCAGGCTGGAGTGTGCAGTGGCACGATCTCAGCTCACTGGAGCCTCTACCTCCTGGGTTGAAGCAATTCTCCCACCTCAACCTCCCGTGTAGCTGGGATTACAGGGGCGCACCACTACACCCGGCTAATTTTTGCATTTTTGGTAGAGATGGGGTTTCACCATGTTAGCCAGGGCGATCTCGAACTCCCGACCTCAGGTGATCTGCCTGCCTCGGCCTCCCAAAGTGCTGGGATTACAGGCAAGAGCCACTGCATCTGGCCCATTCTTTTTTTAAGTGAAATATTCCAGCCAAAAAAAAAAAGTACAGAGAACAGATTTAACCTCTGTGTTCCCACCACCTCGCTCCAATACTAACCATTACCAACAGACTTGAAGCCCCTTGAATACTGCTCCCCATTGCATCCCCCTCCCCAGAGTGACAGCCACCGTCTTGAATTTATTTATCATTCCTACAAATTATTTAAATGTTTGGCACATATATGTGTGCCCATACATGATACATAGAATTATTACACATTTTCAAACATTATACAAATGAAAATGGTCTCTATGTATCTTTCTTCAACTTACTTTTCTTTTTGCTCAAATTTGCCCTGCTGATGGGAGCTCTTTATTTACTCTCTCTGCAGTATAATATTCCATTGTCAAATGTGCCACACTTGATTTCCCTCTCTCCTGTGAATAGACATTTAGGAAGACCCTGTTGAGCTGGTTCCTGACCTCCTTCTCTCAGGTAGCCAATAGCCACTCTTTTACTCTGTGGTTACGCAGAAAGCCTCCCGACACTATTTTCCAAAGAAACCCCCACCCTACTTAGGCCTTCATCATCTGTCACCTGGACAATCCCAAGAGTCACCTAATTGGCTTCTGTCACCCTACATGGTTCCACCTGGCCTGTTCCCCAAATCTCAGGTCAATCCCATTACTCCTCTGCTCCAAATGCCCCTGTGGGCACAGCTCCTCCAAGTCCCAGCTTGGTCCCCAGTTTGACCTGCGGGGCCCTCCCCTGTCTGGTGCCTGTCTTTTTAGTATCACCTCCCAGTAACCCAGTCTCCCTGTCCGGCCTTCCTGGCTGTCCCCAGGTGTCCTGCCCAGTCCACCTGTGTGTTTTCAGCTATCCCCTGCCTTGCAAAGCTTTCCTGCTAAGTCGAATCTGTACAGCTCTGCTCTGCGCACCTCTGAAGTTCACAGCATGTAGTTTGGGCACCACTCACTGGCCCCTGCCACGCCTGTGAAGTACCCATTTAAGTCCGAGACAGTCCCTCTGTGGATGGAAACTCCCCAGTGGCATCAACAGCAGCGGCAGCATCACTGCTTACTGGCGTCAGCAGGTGTCGGCATGCTTATGCCACCAAGATGGGTAATTCTCCCCTTAACCTTCTGAGTGGTCAGGGAGTCTTAGGGCCACTTTATAAGGAAACCACACCTCAATTCACCTGCCCGAAGCCCAGGGTCAGTCAGTTGGTAATGGCAGGGATGGGGCCGGGTTTCTAAGACCCTGTTGGCCTCCCTGCCTCGGCCTCTGTCTCTGCTGCCTCCGTTTAATTTTTTGTTTACTGCCACATTAACCTTCCCTAAGCTCCGTCTCAGTTCCCCTGCAGGCCTAGAATGTTCTCTCTTCTCCCCTCTTTCTACCCAAATTTCCCCTCCTCAGCTCCAGAACTCCTCCAGGGAGTCTTCCAGGATACACTGGTTCCCAGTGAGCACCTGGGTCCCCCTGAGCCCCTATGGTGACTGGCACCCAGGACTCGATTTATTAACAGCCATTATGCATTGACGGCATATTATGCACCAGACATCTTTTTATATATCATTAACCTTCTCAACAAGCCAGTGACGTAGAGATTATTATCCCACCCTATTCTACAAATGAGAACTCTGAGGCCCAGAGAGGTCCAGTGGCTTTCCCAAGGCCACAGAGCTGGCGAGCAGCAGAGGCAGGATTTGAACCCTTGTGTTTACTCCCTCACAGCACATGACACTCGGATGATCTCCTTCTGTTTCTTGGCCAGAGAAGCAGCTCTCAGAGGACAGAGACCCACCCTGTGCTTCTCTGGTAACCGCCCACCTCTACCCCCCGCACCTGGCCCACTCCTGGAGCCCAAGCATGGTGGCCTTGTATAGACAGGCCTGCATTCCAGGTCCCAGAGCAGGAGAGGGCCTGGTGGGAGGGCCAGGGCCCGAAGCCCAGAGTGCCGGCTTGGTTACCCAGCCCGCCGCTGCACTGTCCCTGTTAATTCAGCCAGTCTTCTGAAGGTTGCCAGCCCCACGCCCTGTCCCTGGCCCCTCCTGGCTAGGACAGAGGGCCTTTCAGCCTGGGCTGCCGCCATGATCACCTTCTCGGGAGGGGCTGTTTTTCTAAACTTTTGATCCTGAGGCGGATGCAGACTGCAGTGAGCTGTCGGGGGTTCTGTGTGGTGGGATGTCCCGCCCTGGGGGTCCATGGCTGGTCACCTAGAGATGACTGCAGATGGAGGGGACCTCTGGTGTCAGCATATCGGGTAGTAGCATGTGCATGTTTGTGTGAAGGTGTGTGCTGTGCGTGAGGGGTGTCATTTTAAACTCCCCACCACAGACAAGGGGATCTTTGTCTGCACTGCTCTGCCTCGCCATCCCATCAGAAGGGCTCCTGTCTGATTATTTTTATAGGGTATTTCAGACTTCTTTCTGTGCTTCACTGTCCTCCAGCGACTGTTCCAAGATCAATTTACCTAATTCTGCTTAGAGAAGAATGGCAGCTGGGGAACTCAGAAGCCAGGGCCTAATTCCCGGCTCCGAGGCGCTTGGAGCCTCATTTCCCCACTCAGAGCCTCCAGAGAAGCAGGGAGGCAGCAAACACCAAAGTAAATCATGTCACTAGAAAGCTGGGGCAAACCACAAGGTCTCCCTCTTCTCTTTCCCCACCGTCAGCCACAGGTTCCTTTTTTTTTTTTTTTAAACCCGGATTGTTCATCTGCAAAGATTCTTTATTCTTAATGCTTTATCTGCTCATCTCTTTGACTCTGCCTCAGTTTCTTCATCTGTAAAATGGGGATAATAATAGTATCTAACTCAGAGTCATTGTGGGGATGAAATGAAATATAAAACTTATAGGATAGTGCCTGGCACATAATGAGGGCTCATTAAATGTTAATAATTATTACTATTAAAAACAGGTACTGAGCCCTCTGCTGTGCGGGCGGCTGGCGTTCTCAGGAAGTTGTGCGGTGGGAGACAAGCAAGTTTGTCCAGAGGAGCTGGTCTGCTTTGTTTAAAGCGCCCTCTGCTGACCATCGGCAAGAAGGTCTTGGGCAAGGTGGGGAGTTCACCGTGCAGGAGCCAAGTGCTGAGTGCCAAGGGGTAGGGGGACTTCCGCTCGATACAGGGCCCTGAGCGCTACTTATCCCACTCCCAAAATGTCCGGCTTGGAGTATTTCTTTTTTTCCCAGCCTGAAAATGGGTTCCAGAGATAGCTTCCCCAACAGGGCTCAGCAATGCTAAGACCAGGACAAGCTGCCAGCCGCAGCTAACCACAGCCTGCTCCCTGGCTGTGAGTTAACAGTAGGAAGGAGAGAAACTACCTACCCAGCACGCAGGGCTTCCTGACGGCAAAGCGTGATGGGGGTGGGGGGTGGACGTGTTGGTTCTTACTTCGAATGAGGTAATAATGGTGGGGGGACTGCCCCATGTAGGATGTCAGATCAGGAAGAAAACAAATTATTGGGTCTATAAGCCCAATGCACTCAGAAAGTGGTGGTTCATAACAGCTCGTTTCTTATATTGCAAGATCCTCTCCTGTACCAGTGTCCAAAATAGATCATCACCCCACCTGCAAATGCACTAACCATTCACTATATCCCTGTGAGAGGAATAAAAAGAGGACTCGAGTTGAAGCAGGAGAAACTAAAGTTAGACTGCAGGAAGGACAGTCCTGAGAATAAAGCTAGGTGCAGTCTTGTCCCTCCAGAGTCTGGCATAGGAAGAATGCCCCCGGGGCTGTCCACAGAACTGACCCTCTTCTTCAAGGGCGTAGAGTAAGGGGGCTGGGAGACTGGCAGCCAACACCTAAGGATTCTCTGGGGCATTCTGGTAGGTCCCAGCTGGGAGGGGAAGAAGGGGAAGGGGGAAGCGGCCGCAGCAAAATCATGGGTAATCGTTTTATTGCATTGTAGAGAATGCTGTTGTCCACAGATTACATGCAGCTAGGTTTACCCTACAAGGCCCTGGCAGCCTCCATGGAGGGTTGGGAGGGACAGATTACAATACACATCAGTGCTACTTCTTTAAATAGTGTCTGGTGGGGAAATCCTGGGACCAAGCCGAGCTCCCCAGCCCCTCTCGAGGTACCACAGGGGACAGGGAATCCACCTGAGGCTCTACACAAGCGTCCGGAGGATTAGGCCTGTGGAGTGGATCAAGGTGAGACAAGAGAACGCGGGGCGAGTGAGCGACAGACAGAAATAGATGGAGGAAAAGGACAGAAGACAGGCCTGAGAGTAGACAGAGGTCAGCAAACACACCCTGCAGGTCCTCCTCCCGACATTTAGCTGGAGAGTTCCAGCAGTTTGATTTGTGGGAAGGGTGATTGACTCCAGTTCAGCTTTCTCAACACCCTCCCCTCCCCGATCCCCAAATACACTCTTTCTTGGGCCTTGTCCCTAGGGACAGGCCTGGGGCTCCTTTCTGCCCTCAAGGAGGGAGTGTCCAGAAGGTGGCATTAGACCAATGAGGGCCGGGCGCGGCGGCTCATGCCTGTAATCCCAGCACTTTGGGAGGCCAACGCTGGCGGATCACCTGAGATTGGGAGTTCGAGATCAGCCTGACCAACATGGAGAAACCCCATCTCTACTAAAAATACAAAAAAACTAGCCCGGCGTGGTGGTGCATGCCTGTAATCCCAGCTACTTGGGAGGCTGAGGCAGGAGAATCACCTGAACCGAGGCAGCAAAGGTTGCAGTGAGCCGAGATCGCATCATTGTACTCCAGCCTGGGCAACAAGAGCGAAACTCCATCTTAAAAAAAATAAAAAATAAAAAAGACCAATGAGACGGCCGAGGCCCTGCGGATGTGCAGAGTGGTCTGAGGTGGCGGGAGGGGCTCTGTGTTAAGGAGGGGTAGCAGGTGGGGAACCAGAACTTAACATGGGATGAGGGGCGCAGGCTGGTGTGCTGGGGCTGGGGGAGGTGTCAGGGCCCATCTTTGGCTTAACAGCTTGGCCCTTGGCCTCTTTCTTTCCGGTCTATCCAGGGTCCCCTTTGTATAGGTTGCCTGATCCCATTTCCGCCATGAGCCCTCTATGACTATGATGACTGTGGTCACCGCAGTGTGCCACGTGTGTGTGCATGCACACTAATGGTCCTGCTTCAGGGTGCCACTGCCACACCTGGGCACGACTACACACACACACCTATCCAGGCAGCCCCCTCAAAGACGTGGACAATGGGCCCGGAAGGACACCTGGGCATGGGGGTGGACGGCTCCAGAGCTGGTGACACAGGTAAAGGAATCCTGCGGCAGTGGTCCTCTCCATCCCTGCAGCAATTCAGCTGCCTTGCTTCAACACTCGGGCAAGAACTTGGATTTCAAACTAGTGAAATAACTAGGGCAAAGGATTGGGACTCCCCCGTATGGCTACTCATTCCGTTCACTCACTGAAACCATCACCACAGCGACCCTCACGCTGCTGCTGCTCTGCCCAGGCTCCCCCAGCAGAGCGATCTTTCAGCTTTAATGTTCCTCCCCTCCCGCATCTTGGCGACACACACAGGGCCCGGTGAATAGAGGACGTTTAATATTTCTGTGCTGGTCAAACGGAACACAGGTGGGGAATACATGGGGAGGGGGCAGAGGGCCCCCTGCCTCTCAGGAGGGGTGGCTTGTGAGGGGTGTATGTGGGGGATTCTTGGGAAATATCCAAGGAGTCTTCTCAGTAAAGGGGCCAGGCCAGGGGTGTTATGAGCATCCGACACGCCCAGTCCTTGGCCTTGAGTTGGGGTCCCCCATAGGGGGTCTGTGGAGAGTCTCACTTTTTTCCAGCTCTTTTGCTGGAATCCACACTCCCAGCACAACGAGTGACTTGGTCCTAGAGAGGGGTCTGGAGAGCCCCCAGGAAGCAGCCCAGGGTCGGGGAGGAGGGCTCCCGTGCCCACTCCCGAGAGGGTGAGAACCCGCTTCCTCCCCTCCTTTCTCCTTCCCCCAGGCTGGGCAGGAGCAGAGGGGAGGGGAGCAGGGCCCTGCTTCCACTGAGCCCCAGGGTCCTCAGGGTGGATGGAGGAGGGGTGGAGAGAGAGGGTCTTGGCCACCAACAGACACTGTAAACTTTGGTTTAAAACAATAACTTAAGTGGAGGGAGGGCTTCCAGCCTGGGGCCGAGGTGGGAGACTGGGAGGGCAGGTGCTGGGGAGGCGACAAAGGAAAAAGCCAACAAAAAGTTTTGGTTTTTGCTTCCGGCATAAGAAAGGTCTTTGGTCATCCGTTTAACTGGGGCAGGTGGAGGGGCAGGGGTGGGAGGCGGGCAGGGCAGGGGAGCTGAGGGCGACTGCAGAGGAAGGGGAGCTGAGGGAGGGTGAGAGGACTGCAGAGAGGCCTGCAGGCTGGATGTGGGTGTGGAGCCGGGGTCCAGCCTGGCCTTCTCCTGGGCTCCCGGCCCAGGCCCCGCCTCTGGCCTCAGGGGGAGCTTGGCTCCACCTGCAGAAGCACACCTGGCACAGACCTCTGTGGGTGAGGCGGTACCAGGCCTCTTCCTATGGGGGTGGCTGGAGGAGCCCCCAGCAAACAGGTGTGGGGGTGGGGGAGGAGGCCTGGCTCAGCCGGGTTCTGTCTCAGGTTGGGGGCGGGGCTGGAGCCAGGTGGGCCTGCTCGCATGGACCCCCACAGGGCACACACAGTCCCACCCCAGCAGCAGAGGGGGCTGCTTCTTCTGGGGATGGTCTGGAACTTCAGTTCCTCCACCCAGGCCACGGCAGGGTGGGAGCTGGGGGTGGAGAGTTCTTTCTTCACAGTACGGAAAAGGCGGCGGAAGGGAGCACGAGTTAGGAGAGTGGGGGCCTCTGGCCAGAAAACACGGCCAGAGCCAGGTGCCAGGGGGCCCTGGGTTTGACAGGGGTGGCTAAGCCCCGCCTGCGGGTCTCCATGGTGCTGAGGGGCCCTGTGGGGAGAGCTGGTGGGGGAGGAGGGCCCTGCTGCTGCTGGTGGTTGGGGGGAGGCGGTTTCAGATGTGGGGAGGGTCTGAGGAGGGGTCTGAACCCTCCGTGTCCTCTGCTGGTCCCAGACCAGGGGCTGTGTCCCTGGGGGTGGGGACCGTCCCTGCCCCCATGTGTTTTTGTCAGGTCACTGGCCCGGGCCTCCCCCATCTGAGTCCTGGACTTGCCTTGAGGCTCGGGAGGGGCTGTGGAGTGAGGGGAGATGGGGCCTGGATTCTGGAAGGGAGGGGTCTCACCCCAGCCCTGTCGGTCCCTACAGGCCCTTAGGACAGTTCTTCTCCTGGCAGCTCCTCCTCCAGGTCTCTGTCTTCTGGAGGCCCCGAGGCGCTGGGGTTAGGGGTACCCAGGGGAGGCCCGGGCTGCCTGTCTTCCTCCGCCTCTGCTGGCTCCTCCTTCACCTGCACCTGGTGGCTGAGGCAAAAGTATGGCATGGGCACCCGGTGGCTGTCCTCTGATCCCCTCTGCCCCCTGCCCCCCAAACGCACCCACAACTCTGGAGCACAGTGGGGTGCTGACAGCCCCCTCCCTAGGATCGCATCAGCCCTGAGGGCTGATCTCCCCTAGGGCTCTCTTCAAAGAAAAGCTGGTGCTGGGGCAGAGACTGCTCTGGGTTGGGGAGGAGAGAAGAGGGGAGCAGAGGGGAGATGAGCGAACGGAGGAAGGAGAAGAGAGAGAGGAGATGCCAGGTGAGGTGGCTCACACATGTAATCCCAGCATTTTGGGAGGGCGAGGCTGGTGGATCACCTGAAATCAGGAGTTCGACACCAGCATGGCCAGCATGGTGAAACCCCATCTCTACTAAATACGAAAAAATCAGTCGGGCATGATGGTGCATGCCTGTAATCCCAGCTACTTGGGAGGCTGAGGCAGGAGAATCACTTGAACCCAGGAGGCAGAGATTGCAGTGAGCCAAGATCTTGCCATTGCACTACAGCCTGGGTGACAGAGCGAGACTCCATCTTAAAAAAAAAAAGAGAGAGAGAGAAGAGAGGAGGAGGAAAAATAAGAAAGGGAGAAAAGAGGGGGAAGAGAACGTGGGGAGGTGGGGAGAGCGGGTAAGAAGAACAGGCAGGTGGGACATGGAAGGGCTGAGAGGGCTGATGAGGGAAGGAAGAGAGAAGCCACTTGTTCTGGGGAGAGGCGTGCTGGGGGTGGGATGGGGAACCTCACCCAGAGTGGGGGATGACGCCTCCTCCCTGGTGCTTGAGGGGCACTGGGGTGGGTGGGGGTCCGTGCTGTGTGCTCACCTGTACTGGGGTGGGGAGAGGCGAGGAGGGCTGCTGCTGCCGTTGCTGGGCAGCGGCTCCACGGGGGCACCCACGTCATCGTGGCTGAGGGGCAGGAGGCTGCTGGCGGAGCCAGGGTTCAGCATGCCAGGGCTGTTGAGGAGGGGGAAGCTGCTCTCGGCCAGGGCGGCCTGGAGGGGCACAGGGTTGGGCCTTGTCAATGGCTCCACAGGATGGGGCACACTCAGTTAGGTGCTGTGCCTTCCCCATCTGCTAGAGAGCCGCCTGCGTGTCTGCTACTGGCCCCCTGGGCGGGCAGGTCTGGGCAACCCCAAGCCCCAACTCAGCCTTTGAATGTAGCACCCTTCCCCCATGGCTGGAACTCTGACCCCCGACGTCCTATCTCCCAGCTTTCCTGGAACCTGGGCCTGGCTTATCCCCTCTCCCAGGGGACAGAGAATCCCCAGACTGACAAACCAGGAAAGGGGATGCTATGGGTATGCCATCCTCCCAGCTGCCCGCCTTGTCTGAACCCAGCCTTGAAAGCAGAGGTGGAGGCTGGCCCCAAGTTGGGGTGGGGCAGAGAGGTGGGGTCTTGGAGAGTTTGGGTCTTCACCCTCTTTCCCTCCTCTGGCGAGTCCTCTGCAGGGGAGGATGAGCGTCTCTTGTATAAGAAAGCAAGGGGGCGGGAGGTAGAGGTGAGTGGGTGGGCTCTGGGCCGGTCACCTGGTAGCTGGCATTAAGTGCTCCATAGCTGAGGCCCGAGATCATGTTCTTCACCAGGGTGGGGCTCCTGGAGGACAGAGAAGGCCATCTTTGGCTCACTCATTCACTTAGCTCTTCATGCGCATCTCTTTACTCTTACTAAGTTAAGGCCTGTGCTGGGAATGGGTCCCATTCCCTATTCCGGGAGGCCAGTGCGGATCAGCCACTGTCTTGGAGCTGTGTGTGTGCTTGGTCTGATTTGGTCCTCACACTGAACTGGCCCTGCAGGAGCAGCCCCTTCACAGGTGGGTGCAGGGGGCTTGGTTCAGGGACCTGTCCAGGTCTCGGAGCTGGGAAGTGGGAACTGGCATCCCCGCAATGTCTGCCTTCACAGCATGCTGCCCCCCACCCGTTTTCTCTCTCCGGTCTAGATTTTCCAGTGTTTGGCAAGGTCCGATCGATAGCCTCAGTAGTTACACACCTAGTCTGCCCACACTGTCTTGCCATCCTAGATTCTGGGACATGTCAGACATATGCTCAGCCTGTCCCCACATGCTCCATACAGAAGGCTTCTCTGCACAGGAAGGTGTTTGGGAGTTGGGACAGGAGAAGCAGTGGCTGAGGGCTGTCCCTCTTCCAGTGATGATACCATCACAGAGCTCTCACAGGGCCTAAGGAAGCGGCCAAAGGTCACCACACTGGTGAAAGCAAAGGTGCAAGCACAGCCAGGTCTTCTGATGTAAGTCAGTGATGAGACATGCCAATACCCAGCCTGGAGACTGGCCCCGGGCATTCACCAGGGCATGGCTTCCCTCCATTCTCCACGCTCCCACACTGCCTGGGGTGCAAAGGCTCCTGCCTGGAGAGCAGGCATCTTTGAGGGGAGCAGACACCCCACACCTCAGAGACATCCATCTAACTTGCTCTCCTCTCCTTACCCAACAGCTTTGGCCCAAGGGGCACAGCAAGCAGGTGGCTGGGGTGGGGGTGTTTGGGGTGGGGAGAAGGCCACTGCTGCTACGTGGAAGCCAAAAAGGGAGGTCCTGACCCTGTCCCAGGCTCCTCAGTTTCCGTTTAAACTGCCAGGTGGAGGCCAGGTGCCATAGCTCATGCCTGTAATCCCAGCATTTTGGGAGGCCGATGCGGGCAGATCACCTGAGGTCAGGAGTTCAAGATCAGCCTGGTCAACATGGTGAAACCCCGTCTCTACCAAAAATACAAAAATTAGCTGGGTGTGCTGGTGCACGCCTGTAATTCCAGCTTCTTGGGAGGCCGAAGCAGGAGAATCGCTTGAACCCAGGAGGTGGAGATTACAGTGAGCTGAAATCGTGCCACTGCACTTCACCCTGGGCAACAGAGCAAGACTCCCTCTCAAAAAAATACTAGGCCAGGTGCGCTGGTGCACACCTGTAATCCTAGCACTTTGGGAGGCCAAGGCAGGTGGATCACCTGAGGTTGGGAATTCGAGACCAGCCTGACCAACGTGGTGAAACCACATTTCTACTAAACACAAAAAAAATTAGCCAGGCATGGTGGTGGACACCTGTAATCCCAGCTACTCGAAAGGCTGGGGCAGGAGAATCACTTGAACCCGGGAGGTGGAAGTTCTAGTGAGCTGAGATCGCTCCACTGCGCTCTACCCTGGGCAACAAGAGTGAAACTCCTTCTCAAAAATAAATAAATAAATAAAGTAAAATAACAAAATTAAAAAATAATAAATAAATAAATAAATTGCCAGGTGGTGAAGCCGAGCACAAAAGACTAGGAGGGCAGAGACCTGGTCCTGGAACCAGCTCTGCCACAAATCTGCTCTGGGGCCTCCTGCCAGCCCCTTGCCCTCACTGGCCCTCCTCTGCCGTAAGATGAATTGGTGGGGTCCCAGGACCTCAGAGGTCTAGTCATCCTGATAAGCTGAGAAAGCGGGTGTCCTGGGGGTGGCAGCCCCTCACCCATGGCCCGTTGGCCAGCATCTGCCTATGTGTCAGCTCTAGCCAGGGCTACTTGGGGCCCCTGTCTCTCTTTGCTACCAGGCCTCCCGCTTGGCCCCTTCCCTCAGTCAGAGCGAGGACAGAAGAGGACATAAATGTCTGCCTTCTGATTATCCATCACGTCCAGATTCCAGTCCCCTGTCCCCAAGCACTAGTCTCCTCTGCTCCTTTCTCCCCACACCCCTTCCCCCAGCCAGGAAGGATCTGGTGCACATGGGTACCCTGGAGAGGCAGGGGGTGGGGGTGAGCTGGCTTCTACCCCCTGGGCAGGTACACCCCACCCAGCTCTGGATGCACGTACCCTGTCATCTTTGGCGGTCTCCGCTTCTGATACTCCCGCTCGTCCACAGTCCACACGGCACCTTTGACGTTCTCCACGCGGACGAAGCACTTGTGCAGGCTGAGGTTGTGGCGCACGGCATTCTGTGGGTGCAGTGAAGAGGAGCTCAGAGGCGGTTTGCTTGGCCAAGCACAAACAGGACAGTCCTCATCCCATCCCACGTCCCATGCAGCAGTGACCCACCTTCCCCAGCTCAGGGATGAGCAGGGGATGGGCGTGGGCTGGAAGGAGACCCAACCAAACGGAGGGCGGGCCCCTACCCTTTCCATAGAGCCAGGGCCTCCCAGCCTCTTCACCATGGATGACCCATTTTATTAGCTGCCTCCTCTCTCCCTGCCGCATCTTGGAAAGTTCTGTCTACTAACTAAATGCCATCTAGTTAGTAATAATCTGTTTCATCATCTTTATTAATCAAAGACACATGTAATTGTTACTCAGGGCTTTGGATCAACAGCAGATCACATTCGGGCCCCAGCATCTCTGCAAGCCCAGGATGCTTTATCTCAGGTGCATGCAGAATTTCCACTAAGCTTTTAAAAGTTTGGGAAGGAACTCACAAACCCTCACTGCCACCTCCACTGACCCACAGGAGCCTGGGAGCCATGCTTTGAGCTGTGGCTCAGAACAGGCAGCTCATATTTTGAGAGCATAAGGTATACAGTAGAGGCCTCATACATACTTGTTGAAATAGGGAAAGAGGAGAGTGTGGGTTGACAGCTGAGAGGCAGAAAGTGGAGAGAAAGAAGATAAGTCACCTTGTCCATCCCACCTCCTCCTGGAAGGATAACTTCAAGAATTGAGGTCATCTGGTTTGTAGGACGCTTGGGTGAGGGCGGGGTGCTTGGCCCAATTCCCCCCTTCATCACCATGGGAGCCCGGACTAGGGCCCTAGTCTGCCCCGCCTCATCGTGTCCCTCAGTCCTGTCCCTGCACCCTCCTCTCTCATCAGCACTGCCCCCATCGACAGCTCCCAGTTATCACCATCCCTGCCTGCATCCCTGTCCCTGTTACCTGTCCTCCCTTAGCCTCCCCCGCCTCGTCCCCATCCTTGTCTCCTCTTTACATTTCTAAACGGGGAAGAAAGTGGGTAGGGCAGGCAGCCCGTGCCCCTGGAGATCCCCTCTCCCTCTCTCCCTTCCAACTCTTGCCACTTGCAACTGGCCCGATTTCATTACCAATTTTAATTTGCCTCTAATTAAATCCTGTGTATTTTTCCGACTCGCTTGCTAATCCACGAGGGAGGCGGGTGGCTGGAGTGGAATCTCTCGGAGCGATAATTACAAAGGGCCTAATCACGCCGGGGCTCCTGCCTCGGAATAAATTTGCCCGCATTACGGGGCTCCGATCCTCCGCTTTGCAAATGAGAATGACCCCAATTTCCGAGGATGGCCTCACCGGGGCTTTTTTCCCTCATTTCGAAGCCTGATTCGTGATGAGAGACTAATTCGTTACGCTGAAACATTAACGGCAATTTAAGGGGTCTGGCGGGGGCTGCGTAAACAAAAGGACGGGCCCACAACACGGGCCTTGGGAGGGGATGGACACAGGGAGGGCCAGCAAGGACCATCAGCTTGGCAGATGGCAGCTCTGTCCCTGGATGAACAGCAGCTGGCTGGGCCCACACCATGCCGGCTCCTAACCCTTCTGCCCTGGTCTGAGGTGGAAAGTATCTCAGGGTGGGAGCCAGCAAAGGTGAAGAAGGGAAAGAAGGAAGCACACATAATGTGGGAGAGGAGGAGAGATGACCTGAGGGGCTGAGAAATGAGTGGAAAGTAGAGGTAGAAGGGAAGCAGAGTTGGGTGTAGATGGCGTATTTCCAAAGTAACATGAATGAATTTGGTTGAAAAAAACCAGAAGGTCAAAGTGGACCTCAAGTTGGATGGATTCTGTTGTGCCATGAGGAAGGCTCAGGCAGTTTCCTCGGGCAACAAAGGCAGCAGCAGAGCACTGCTAACAGGGAAAGTCACCACCACTTTCCCCAGCCCAGATGCTTCTTACTGGACCCTAGACCAGGTGAGGGGAGATGGGGGTGAAGAACTAGGAAGGAGAAACACACCACAGAGATGTCAAAGGCGGAGTTGGGCAAGGGTGGCAGGGTTAGAATATTGGGGGGTGGCTTCAGGATGGTCACTGAGTGGTTTAAGGAAGTCACCTAATCTGACCTCAAGAGAGAATTAATTGCAGCAGGGCATAACAGGTAAGACAGAAGGAAGGAAGGAAGGAAGGTGGCTTCACTGTACTTTGCCCCCAAAAAGGAGGCTGTCTTATGGAAAGGAAGCTCTATATTGCTACCCCTAAAGGCAAAGGATTAATATGCATTATTCAACATTAGGTAATAATTATAACGATCCCTTACGTTTGTAGGGCTCTATCATTTATAAAAATCTAGTATCTGAACTGACTTGGAGGTTGGAGACTGGACCAGGTGGTCCCAAGCAAGCCCTGCTGGCTCAGAAAGAGGGCAGGAATGTGGTTGGCAGAAAATGACATCACTCACAGCCAATTAGAGCAGCTGTCCCAGCCTCCCAGCTTCTCTCCTAAGCTTTGGGAATTGGGCATGGGGGTATGAAAGTCATGATGCAGTCCCTTCGGCTGCATTTAGCATACTCCCAGGGCAAAGGTAGGCAGGCACTGTGCAGACCCCACCAAGTCCTGGGCGCTGGTGGGGAGGAGGGGCTCAGTGACACTTGTTGAAACCTAGTGGGATTGGGGGAGGTAGCCCGTTTAACTGCAGTTTCTTCAGTGGCCAGCAGGGGGACTCAAGAGCCAGGGATCCAATTAACGTTCTGAGATAGAGTCCTTCCCGGTGTCTAAGCTTCCCTGCAGGGGCCAACACTCTCTCCTCCTTCCCCCAGCCCCGCCCCCCCGACCCCGCCCACTCTCCCAATTTAGATATCGCCTTCCCACCTTGACACACACACACGCACCCCTTTTGGCTATAGAAAAATAAATGGCCTAGTGCCCTAGCATCTCTGTGTCCTATTTTTCTAGGGTCCCCCTCTTGCCTGCTTCTGCTCTCCCAGGAAAACTTATGGCTGAAGGTGTTGAAATGACTAATTGGATGGAGACAATTATCTTCCTGCCAGGGATGGCAGTGCTGGGGAGGGCTGTGAGTGCCGTCAGTGCCCCAGAGTGTGGTCCACGGCTCTTGGTCCATCCATGTGTCTATACCTGCACCTTCCTAGCCCCAGCCCAGGCTTCAGAACATGTACCTTAAGCCAACTTGGGCATCAACAATTCCTAGAGGCCCTACTTCATGGGGCTGGCATCTTTGGGGCCCTTGGGGGTGTGCCCTAGAGAAGGATTGCTTCCCAGAAAGGAGGCAGCACCAGGCTGGAAGGAAGGGATCCCTAAAAGGAGGTTATGGAACAATCCACGGCTCCTGCTGAGGTGGGCATGGGCACGCAGCCCTGGCTGGGCTCTTGGGTGGCTGTTTCTGCAGGACTAATTGTTTAGGGAACTAATTATTAGGCAGCCTTGGTCTCCACGGGATATGGTAAGTCCAAGGGTGACTGGGGCCCAGAAGGTGGAAGGGGCCTGCTTCACCTTCCAGGTGGCAGTGTTTCTGCGGAAATAGGCGAACATCCTGGTGAACCAGTTATAGATCTCATTCAGGGTCAGCTGCCTGTCAGGGGTTTCCAGGATGGCCTGCGGGCAAGGAACAAGCAAAGGGACAGTCAGCCTGGGCCTCGAAGGGTCACACCTCTGGGATCCCTCCCCCAGTTTCTCTCCCTTCTGCCTGGCCCCTAGCTCACCTTGTGAGAAGACCTGCTCAGAAATGTGTGGATAACAAGATGGGTGGTGGCTGGTGGGTCCCCTGAGAGAGACAGGCTGGTTACAGCCCGGCCAAGGATAAAGAGGGCAGGAGCTTCCAAGGGCTATATATTTGTGCAAAAAGGACTGGAGCTGCTTCTGGAGAGGAAATGCCTTTAGTACCCAGCCCTGGACTGAGGGTGAAAGCAGTCAGTCCTGTCTTTCTTGGGATAGACATCCACGAGGTGGAGGCTGTTTGGAATTTATCCTGATTTTGGCAAAAGGCACACTAAGCACTCTGTGTGTGTGTGTGTGTGTGTGTGAGAGAGAGAGAGTGTGTGAGGGTGTACATGCCTGTGTGGGTATCAGGGAGAACATATGTGTCCATGTATGTTCACGCTTGAGTGTGAATACTATGTGAACACCAGTGACATGAAGATCATGGGCTTGAGGGAGGAAAGAGGAAGAAGACAGACGAAGAGCGACTCTAAATCTATCATGGGGTGCTGTGTACATGGAAATCAGCACACAAATGTCAAGGTGGGTGTCAGCAGGAAGAGCAGTGTGTACACCCCCAGAGACACATGACCCTACCCAGCAGGCTGACGGGGCCCAGCCTGCAGGATAGCCCCGCATAGCAGAGAGGGAACATGGCCATGTGAGAGGGAATGGGACAGTTCCATTGGCCCCAGGACCCTCCTGGAGGCAGGGGTGTGGCGGGGGCTGGGGAAGCAGGCTGTGTGCCATTCCCTACCCTCCTCCTACCTGCCCTGCTCACCTGGCGGATGAGGGAGGCGTAGGTGAAGGGGGGCCGGACGTCGGCGTTCTTGTAGAACTCATGATTCTGGGCCAGCTCTGGGGAGACAGGCAGAGGATGAGGCAGCCAGACATGGGCTCAGCTGGGAAAAACAGCCTCACTCTGCTATCACCCTGCAGCCCCCAGCCCACCCTCACCTGAGGAGATGGGGGAGCAGAACTTGTCACTGCTTCTCCGACGGGCTGGGCCTCCACCATGCAGGGAGGCAGAGCCCAGGCCAGGGGGCCGTAGGGGGGTGACAGGGGCTGCGGCCGAGGTCGGGGGATGCACGAGACCATCTGGGAACGAGTCTGCTGCAGAGACGGTCACCTTGGAGAATGAGGAGGAGCCGGGGACCGGGTTCAGCTGTGAGCAACGGGGAGGGTACTGAGACCAGTGCCCGAGGGTGGGGGTCCCAAGGCTCCGGGGTCCGTGGAAGGCTCTGGGGGAGCGGGGAGGGGAGCAGCACTCACTGGCTGGCTGAAGGGCTTGGGTTCCGAGGGCCGCATGTGCAGGTGGGCCATCATGGCCTGCAGCCGCTCGCTCTCCTTGGCGAGCTGTGGAGGGTGGCAAGGCAGGAGGTGAGCAGGAGGCTGAACCCTGGAGGTAGTGTTGTCCCATCCCTCCACCGCCAGGCCCTTCAGAAGGTCACCGGTTCCCACCCCCATTCGTCTCCTTGCCTCAGCATCCCAGCTCCCTCTCTCCCCCGCTCCAGGGAGGCCTCAGCAATGCTCTGCCCCTCAGGGGCTGCCAGGTCCACAAAGCCTCTCCCTTTCTCCCCTGGATGGCAACCATTTGAGCCTTCCCAGTGCGTCCTGGCTGGAGCTTATCCCTGCCTCTACATGTTGGGGGGCTTCTTCCTCCCCACCCACAGGGGGTGGCCACTGTGCCTTGTGCAGTGGCACTTGTGTGTGAGGGCCTCACATACTGAATGCAGATGCAGGAATGGATGAATGGCTCAGACACCCCATTCATAAACTCAATGGGTCTTTCATGACCACCCTCTCACGGCAGGGCTGAGGGTGACGGGCAGGTGCTGGAGGGAGAGGGGTAAGCACAGAGGAGCTGCCCTGAGTAGCTTCCTAGGAACCCTGTGCTGCCCCCCAAGTAGCTGGGAGGCTCCCTTGGGAGAGCCAGGCTTCCTGGGTTCTAATCCCAGCTCTGCCGCTCACAGGCAAGTTACTTGAGCTCTGTGGGCCTGTTTTCTCCGTCTGGAAAATGGGGACAATAATGGTACCCACCACATAAGGTTGTTGAGAGGATTCCTTGAGTTATATAAAGTATTTAGTACAGCACAAAGTAAGTGCTCCATATGTTAGCTGTTAATATTATTTTTGATGTTTCTATGTAGCATGAGTCTCTTCTGGACCTCCCAGCAGAGACGCCCCCAACCTTGGTTTACCCCTCAGAATCCAGCTGTCCTCACCTCACAACCATGGTCATTAGGACCTAGAAAGCATAAGATGGTGGCTTTGACCATAGGACCCTTCCATGAGACCCTCCCAACAGAGCCCACCTAGCAAGTCAGTGCTGTAGGTGGGCGGGGGCTGGAGTCCGCCACGTCCCTCCCCAGCATCTTCCGGGCCACACCTGGATCTCCAGCTGCTGCACCACCTGCATCTGTACCCGGCACTGGGCTGTGCTCCGGTCATCCAAGGCATGCTCTGTGTTGAGGTGTCTTCAAGGGGAAGGGAGGAGAGAAAGTTGCCTCCAGTTTCCCTGCTGCCACCATCCTCCCATCCTATCCTCTAATCCCACCCACGGCCTGAAAAGCAGACAGACCAAGAGATACAAAGAAGAGAGAGGTGGGAAAACGGGGCAATGGAGGAAGGCTTCTCCCTTCTCGTCAGCCTCCTTTGATGTCTTTGCTAAAATCCCAGCTACAGAGAGATCTAATTGCAAATGAACTAATTAAGTAAACCTCTGACGAAGCGTGAAAACAATTTGTTTGACCCTGATGCTGCAAGGGTCTGGGAGACAGTGGAGTTAATCAGTCAGTGACAGAGCCTGGCACGGCTGTGGCAGCTGGCCGCCTGCTGCCAGCCGCCTGTCCACCTCCTGCCCTGCCTGTCTGTGGCCCTCAGCCTGTCACTCGCCATCACTCCCCGGGGCTGAGGCTGGAGAGGAGCTGGGGAGGGTAGGGGGAGGAGAAATGCTTATGTTTGTCCTCTCCTTCTCCTACCCGCATGCTGTGCTGGGGATGGGGTCGGAGAAATGCAGGCCCAGAAATATAGACGGGATAGGGAGTGGGAGATCAGGGAGTCCGTGGGGGGGCAGAGAAAGAACTAGAACCCCCTGGAGTGAGGACAGTAGTAGAGCTAGTGAGGAGGGCCCCAAGAAGGGGCAAGCTAGTGGGCAGGGATGGGGGAGGGGCCCTGTGGGGAAAGGCTGCTGGGGGAGGGGCTAGGGGTGACACCTACTTGATAAACTGGCCCAGGTCTTCGCACAGGGTCTCACAGCCTGGCCACTTGCACTCTCCGTGTCCGTACAGGGGGTGGGAGCCGGGGGTCTCCTCATGGGAAGAGCTGGGAGGACAGCAGGGAGGTGGCCGATCAGGGACCCTGAAGACCCCAGCGGCCCTGTAGTCAGCTGAGCACCAGCTCCCCTGCTGGTGACATTTCTGTCCTTAATACAGGTTTCCTAGTGGCCAAGCACCATCTGTACACCCCAGGAGAGGGAGTGAACCTCTGGTCCCTGGGCTCCACCCCCTCCCTCCCAGTCCCCATCACAGAGTCAGCCCTCGGGGGGTTGGGGGCCAGGTCTACCCCCAGGGAGGGCTTTGGTGCCCCTCCCAGCCTGGGCCCCATACCTGTCTCTCCGAGATGTGAGCACAGTGGGCTGTCCGTTGGGCAGGGTATGGTGGGAGAGGGGGGGTGAGACCTTGGGGGGAGCGGCGAACGAGGTAGCGGTGGCGGCCGTGCCAGTGAGGTCCAGCCCCTCCTGCTTGACGCTGTCCTCGGCAGGCTGCCCGGGGGCACCCTCACCCTTCCACAGCTGGGGCAGGTCTGTTGGGCAAACAGCTGCTGTGGGAGAGACAGGGGAGGCTGGCAGGGCCCCACGAATGCTCGGCTTTCTACCTGGCCCCAAGAGCAGGGGCTGCCAGCTCTTGGGTACAGGCAGGGCTGTGGGGTTGGGGTTGGGAGGGGAGGAGTGATGGGTGCTCACCTTGCGGAAGGGTCTGGAGGGGCCCCGAGGCTTGGTTGGGCTGCAGGCTGACCAGCCCCTGCCTCTGCAGGTTGAGCAGGTGCTGCTGCTGCAACTGTTGCATTTGCAGGAGCTGCTGCTGGAAGGCCAGCTGCTTGTTCCCCAGCGCCTGGTGAGGGGCCCGAGGGGGCGGGCAGAGAGGGGTGCCATCAGCTTCAGGCATGCCATCTGGCCCCCACCCTGCGGCCACCCCCTCCCAGGGCCTGTCAGCCCCTGGAGCTGTCGTTGTGGCGTCTGCAGCTGCAGTGTCTCTGCTCCCGGCCCAGCTTCCATAAGGCTGCATGCCTCCTCGCAGTAAACACACGCATGCACGCACGCACGCACGCGCGCAAACACACACAGCCAGACCCAGACACGCAGCACGACGCCCTCCCTCCTCCCGCCTCCCTCCTTCCGCTGCTTCAGCTCCCTGCACCGCAGCTGTGCACGCCTGGGGGGGGGGCCTCATCACAATGATCGATGAGCCTGTCAGATTCTGGGGGCCACTCCTGCCTGGAGGGCACTCTTCCTACATGCCCGGGGTGCCCCCCTTCTGCTCTGGGGAGGGAGTTTTCTCTCCCCCAGCTCTTTTCCTCTCTTGCTTTTTAGATACACAGAATCAAGGAGTCTGACGGGACTCACTGGGATCCAGGCTCGGAGAAGAGTCACATCACCACTGCCCAGGCGCCCTGTGCTTGCTGGCTCACCCACTCTACCTACCCCCACCCATTCAGTTCTTCACACAGGCACTGACAAGTCAAGCTGTCAGCAAGTCTCTTTTGAGCCCCAGAAGCCAAGCATGTCCTGGGTGGGTTGAGAGGCAGAGATGTCTCTGCCTGCCTGCTGGGGGTGGGAAGCATGAGGTAGGGTGGGGGCTAGCTATTCAATACAGAGACACAGGATAAACTTAGCCCAGAGATTTACCTGCCAATAACAGAGCAATTATAAGACTGCGGAGGGGGAGGCTGGGGGTACTGGAGAATGCCTGGGTGTCAGGGCAGCCTTCTGGGAAGAGGAAACTGAGAGCTTGGGACTGTGGTTGGGCAGCAGGAGAGATGTACAGGTCTGGGACCCATGGGAGAAGGGCCTCCAGGGCCTGGTATAGAAGCTCCGATGGGGCAGGGGGTGTAGTCTAGGGAGCTCTGAGAGGAGACTGAGGGGCGGCTGGGCAAGTCATGACAAGAACGGGAAGAAGCTGGGGGCAGGCTGAGGTAAGGGGAGGTGGTTTGCTGAGGGACTCAGAGATTTGCAGGACAAGGAGGGGAGGGCTGAGGTGCTGGGTCACGAAGAGACAAGGGTACAGGAAGATGGTGTGACCACAAGGCAGCTGCACACGAGCGTGGCCCGGCAGACGCCACACACGGGGGTGACACGTACACACCTGTCTACACCCATGTGCACAGAGACAACAACATGAGGCAAGGAGAGAAAGAATGAATGAAGATGAGGGGAGATGGAGACGCGCAAGAACCACCATCCTCATTTCCCCCACATTGCTCCTTGATCCCCTTCCTCAACCTTGATTTTTCTACTATTCCTGCAAGGCAATTCCCTCCTGACTGGCTCTGGACACCCAGCCTCCGGGCAGAGGGTGAAGGCGGTGGTGGACCCTACTACGGCCCCTTACCTCTTTGGGCTGTGGCTTCCCAGCCTGCTGCTGGGTGAGGAGTTGCAGGTGGAGCTGCTCCTGCTGCTTCTTGTAGTACTCCTGCAGCTGGGGGGTGGGGGAAGGTTACCACTGGCAGGGGACTGCTATCCCCACAACAACCCCAGCCCTGTCCCATCTGGGCTCCTGGGGGCAGGAGAAGGGAGTTTCCCTAAAACATGGCCTAGCTTTCCCCAGTCAGCCTGGAGGGGCCCTGAGCAGGTCTGGGTGGAGAGGGAGGGAGCAAGGGATGGAGTAGGTTCATTCCCACAGCTCTGAACCCTCCCAGCTTTTGGTGGATCTCCTGAACAGGTCATAGGGGACAAGGTGCCAGGATGTTCCAGTACTTTGCCCTTCCCTGTTCAGGAGACAGAATTGGGGCCAGCATTGCAGGGAGGGAGGAGGGGGAGTATTGTGGGGGCAGGGCTGCCATGAGAGATGCCTGACCTTTGACCTCTCCCCACTACCCTAGAGGAATGCAGATCAGTCTGGCCTGAGCAGTCTCTCTGGTTCCTGGGACAGCTTGGGCCCTTGGTGAGGTGTAAACAGGGTGGGAGGAGCCAGGTCAGGCAGAGGAGGAGGGAGCAGCTGCCCTGGGGCCAGACTCACCTGCTGGAGCATGAGGGCTTGCTGCTGCTGGAGCAAGGCCTGCAGCTGCGGGGGTGACAGGATCTGCTGCATCTGTTGCGGGGTAAGCATCTGCGGCGACATCATGGCCACCGACACAGGCACCTGCGGGATTCGGCCCGTTAGTCCCGTCCCCTCGACCCCACCCCAGGAGGAGGCACCACCCAGGGCCCCACTCAAAGCGTGGCAGAGTGGCTCCCAGGGAGGCTGCCTGGGTTCCAATTCTGGCTCTGCCACCTGCTGGCTGTCTCTCTCTTTGGATGGTGACTTACCTCCTTGTTGTCTGTTTTCCTTATCTCTAAAATGAAAACAGTGATAGTGCCTACCTATTAAGGTCACCATGAGGACTAATCAGTGAATACTTAAAACAAGGCCTGGCACACAGCAAGTGCATATAAGGGTTGGCTATTACCATAGGACGTGCTGTCCTCAGAGCAGGAAGTGACACCGGTCAGCAGAACCCATGCTTTGGCTGGTTCCCCCCAGTAATGGGGAGGGGCAGCACACTAGGCCACCCATAGTCTCACACAGTCTATTGTGAGACCACTTCCTGCAAGGTGGGCCTGGCTGGGAGGGCAGTCTACAGCATGGGAAGGATTCAAAACGTGGCCCACCTTTGCACGAGGACCTGCACTTTGTCTCCTCTCACACACCCCAGCACACCTGCCTGGAGGGCACACACAGTGGCCAGAGCTGAAGCCCACAGAGTGCTCTTGGTGCCATCCTGGTCCTGGTGTGTGTGCATGTGTGTAGCTATGTCTAGGGTGGGGTGGGAAGAACAGCAGGCAGGGAGTTAGCAGGGCAGGCTTCTGCTCCTAGCTCTGCACTGAACTGGCTGTGTGACTCTAGCAAGTCACTTTCCCTCTCTTATGTTTCGGTCTCCTCAAACAAAAAACATAGGAGACTGGGCTGTAAGAGATGATTCCTTCTAGGCTGGAACATTCAGGATTCTCAAAGTATAACAGCTTTCTGCCCCCTGCCCTGGGTCAGGCCTCTAAAGAAGGCCCAAAGAATCCAGCTATAGGGAAAAGATTCAGAGAAAAGCAATGACATCATTCTCTTCCCAGCCCCACCTCCCCTGAACCCCCTAGGCTTGTGCAGTCATGGACGGGCAGGTCTCAGCTGCTATTCTGTCTTGTTCCCGTTTTAGCAGGACAGGTGCTCTGATGGGGCTGTCTGCTGCCCCCTCCACTCTGTGACCTCATGCATACAGGACTCTTCTATAATTTCCTCTCTCACTTCCAAGCTCTGGCAGAGTGCCTGGCACACAGTAGGTACTCACTAAGTGTTTGCCCCCCGGAGCTGAAATGCCTTCCCTGGCACCTCAGAGGCCCCTCTGCCAGCCCCAGAGCAGGAAGGGAAGGGTACAGGGCTAGCCTAGTCAGGGAGGAGTGCTGTGCAGGGACTTGTCCTAGGCTATGACAGGCTAGGTCCTCAGGGTCCTCCCCCAAGCCTCAGTCTCACCTGTGGGGTAGGGGAGGAGGAGTTGGTTCTCTTTTCAATGCCTGGCAGGGGCAGGACTCAGCCTTGAACCACCCCTTAAGCCATGGATTAGGAAATCCCCAGGCAGAGAAGCAACCGGGGAGGTACAGTGAATCCAAGGACATCGGGGAATCCCACTGCTCCCAACACCTCTTGCTCATCCCACCACTAGCGGCTGTCCCTGCCCCTGGGCTTTACTCCTCTATCCCAGCCCATCTCTATCCACAGGGCCCTGGGAGGGGTAACACCTAGCTCTTTAGTCATGGGCATACCACGTGAATGAAGTCTCCAAGGGACCTCTAGGCCAGTGGGGGATGCACCCTTAGAAGTGTTTTTAGTTCTGGCCGGGCGCGGTGGCTCAAGCCTGTAATCCCAGCACTTTGGGAGGCCGAGACGGGTGGATCACGAGGTCAGGAGATCGAGACCATCCTGGCTAACACGGTGAAACCCCGTCTCTACTAAGAAATACAAAAAACTAGCCGGGCGAGGTGGCGGGCGCCTGTAGCCCCAGCTACTCGGGAGGCTGAGGCCGGAGAATGGCGTGAACCCGGGAGGCGGAGCTTGCAGTGAGCTGAGATCCGGCCACTGCACTTTAGCCTGGGCTACAGAGCCAGACTCCGTCTCAAAAAAAAAAAAAAAAAAAAAAAAGAAGTGTTTTTAGTTCTTTTTTTTTTTTTTTACCAATGAGGAGACTAGGAAAGTCTGGTGGCCTTAAGTGGCAGTGTTGGGATTTAAGCCCAGGTCTGCATACTCCATAGCTCTCAGGGTTTTCACGTCCTATGCTGCCTGCCCCACCCCAGGGCAGGTCTTGGGAAGGGTTAGGGAGAGAATGTGGAGGTGGGACGTCCAGAGGCTGAGGGGGCTGATATGGCTGAGATCCCACAGGCTAACTTCCTACTCTATGGTTATATCCCAGAAGGACTCTCTGAAAGCCAGGCTGCAAGGGTGGATGTGGGGGCCTGGGGTTGGAGGCAGACAGTGGCATAGATCCAACACCAGAGCCAGTCCCTAAGTCTGTTGTTGGGTGTTCCAGAGGCAGCTGGGGAGGCTGCTCAAAGAAGGTGGGTTTTGCCATCCAAAGACATGGAACAAGTACCACTGTCCTTTCTTTCCTCCTCCCAAGGGGGTGCCCAACAAAGAGAGGCATCCTGGTGGGGGTGAGCTCAGAGCCCTAGATTTCTGGGTCAGGTGACCTTGGTTTTTGTCCCTGATATTTACTAGTCTTGAAATCACCAAGCCTCACTTTCCCTGTTGGCTAACTGGGATTTGGGGCACCTGCCCTCCCTGCATCATTAGCGGATGTTGTTGACTGCTTATTACGTGCCAGGCATGGCACTTGGCTAAGCCCTTTACACGTATATCTCATAGAATCTTCAGGGCAACCCTGTGAGGATGGTGTCATCATCATTAACATCTCACAGATGAGATGAGAAAACTGAGGCCCAGAGAGGTTAAATTACCTGCCCTGACCCCAAAGGGACAGTGGGAGCAGGGGTGAAAGTGACTTGTACGCCATTAAATTCCATGTAAACATGAAGAAAATCACTTTTTAAAACATTCTGGATTTTCCCTTTCCCCTCTTCTGTCTCCTCCCCTGGTGTGCCTTAGGTTACTGCCAGACAAAGGTCACTGAGGACCAAGGCACTAGGACACTCATTCTCACTCCTGTGAGAGCTGAACTAGAGATGAACGTGGCCCACAACAGGAAAGACTGAGACCAGACACTCAGAAGATCTTTCCAGGCACCAGGACTGTGAGTCACTGACAGGGGCATGCAAAAAAAGGATGTGGCCTTTCCTACTTGGACGCAGGGGAATGGAAGAGATGACCTTGGAAGGCCTCCTTGGCACTTGCTGCTCCTGCCACTTGGCTGAGCAGCTGCCTGTGGAGGCTGCTACAGAGATCTGGATGGATTACATGGTGTGCACTCATCTTGAGGTGGTCTACTGGGGTCACAAAGGGTCTGGGAAGTGGCTGCCGCACGCTGATCTCTTGAGCTGGTTGACCTCATCCACCTCTCCCTGTGCCCCTTGGGGGTCTGAGAACTGAGCTCCTCTGGTGTCCCTGCTGGCCGCTCGCCAGGCTCAGATGCCTCGGGATGGGTGCTCTGCAGCTAGCAGGCTCAGCAGGGCCCATGAGTCAAGCATCTGGAGAGTAGTTGGGCAGCTAAGTGCTAACTAAAGCCCTGGCATGTGAGCCCCGGGCCAAACACCGGCAGCTGCCTCCAGCCCCTCCCTCAGGGACTGTGCACCCAGCCATGAATACAGTGTGCTCAGCTGGATGGTCTGACTGGAAGGAACAGGGACAGTGCCTGACACACAGGAAGCTTATTTGGGGGCTGAGAGTGGGAACGAATGCAATTTGGTGCCAGGGTCAAGGACCCAAATTGTCTCTTAAGTATGGGGTCCTGTGAGTTGGGGGCAATGTGGGGAGATCAGGCCAGAGTTTGGTTTGGCTTAAACTCTCCGGCAAATGACCAGAAGGCCTCAAACTAATTCTGGGCTGTAGCTGCAGCAAGGAAACATAGCAGCGCAATATAAAGAAGAACTTCTGGAAATGCCAGATGGGGATGGACGAAGCCAAGGCCCCAGCCACCTTTGCCCCCCCCCATGTCCTCAACTCTCGGCCACCTGTGCCGCCTTCTATGACAGCCCTCTCCCTGGTGGGGTCCAGGCCTGGAAGGAGGGCCCCTCACTAGGCTGGAGCTGGAGACCTGATACAATTTTGGAAACTCTTCTAAAGCTGACTCTGGAGGAGAAGGGTGGTGAACGTGGCTGGGAGGTGCGCGGGCAGAAAATCCTGCTGGGGAGCAGAGCAGCATTCTGTGGGGAGCCCTGGGAAAGGAGCTGCCCTTGATCTCCCTCCATTATCCACTGCACTCAGGCTCAAGATGCACTCTTCTGCTCAGGTGGGGAGCCCAGGCCTTGCTCTCACCAGTCTTGAGCTCACAGAAGAGCATTTCAAGGCCCTGAGCCCTACTTCAGGACAAGGATCCGACCTCCTTGGAGATAATAAACTTAGGAATAGGGGCAGAAGGCAAGGAAGGTGTCCAGGGTTGGAGGAGAAATAGAGGGATCAATATAGGTGGGGAATCCAGGCTCCTGGGGGAGCATGGCTCCATGGCCCCAAGAACCCCCATCTCCCTGAGACCCTGAGAACTATCTGGCCTAGGCTTCTACACCTGGCAAATATTGGCATTATTACCATGCCAAGCACAATGCAGAGATTAAAAGTGTGAGTTCTACTGGCCGGGCACGATGGCTCATGCCTGTAATCCCAGCACTTTGGGAGGCAGAGGCGGGCAGATCACCTGAGGTTGGGAGTTTGAGACCAGCCTGATCAACATGGAGAAACCCTAAAAATACAACGCTACTAAAGCCTACTAAAAATACAACTCTACTAAAAATACAAAATTAGGTGGGCGTGGTGGTGCATGCCTGTAATCCTAGCTACTCGGGAGGTTGACGCAGGAGAACTGCTTGAACCCGGGAAGCAGAGGTTGCGGTGAGCTGAAATCATGCCATTGCTCTCCAGCCTGGGCAACAAGAGTGAGACTCCATCTCAAAAAAAAAAAAAAGTGAGTTCTGGAGCTATTGGGTTCAAATGCCTCACTCTGTCCTTTATTCGTTGTATAACTCTGGACAAGTTTCATAACCTCTCTGGGCCTCAGTTTCCTCATCTGCAAGATGGGGCTAGAACAGCACCTCTTCCATAGAACTGTGAGGATAAACGAGATAGCTGTAAAGTGCTTACTGTCTACACTTCATGGTAAACACTCTGTAAATGTCAGTTGTTAGTTTGGAGTGTACTCAGTAAGTATTTGTTGAATGAATGAATGAATCAATCAATCAATCAATCAATTTTTGGAAGTAATGAGACAAGGAGAAAGCAGGCCTGAGAAAAAGATGATTTTATCTGTCTCTCTGACCCTGAAACCTCTAGGCCTCTCTTCTTTTGGAGGGAGGGAGTTTCCTAAGGAAGATTCCATAGTCTTCCTTCATCTCTCAATCATTTCAGATCTGTGACCCTTAATCCCCAGCTGAGCAGTCCTTCTGGACGTCTGACCCCAGTCCCTCCCACTACCATCAAGCTCCTTCCCTCCTGCCCCTGGGTCAGCTGCCCCTTTCTGGTTTGGGGGAATGTTTGCTGTTGCCCAGCCTACTCCTTCCTGTTCTAAGCTGGGCCCAGGGCAGGGAGGATTCAGAGTGGAAGCTGGAGAAACACTTCAAAACCTAGGAGTGTATGTGGGGGTCATTAATTTAAAGAGACCCAATCCTGACCAGCATGGGTATAAGAACCTTTTAGATCTCAACCTGATGAGATCTTTCTCTTCCTCTCTTTATTGACTTTCCAGATAATGTCTTCCCCTCCTCCACCGCAGGCCACGCCCTGATCTTTGCCCAGCTCCTCCCCTTTGAGGCTTGTCTCCTTAGGGTCAAGAATTTTAAAAGAGCGTTACAGCTAAGGCTGCACATCTGTTGGGCACCATGAACTTTTTCCAAACATAAACTTGTTTTACATAAAATCCAGACTTTGTCAGAGCACTGGAAATCTCCACCCAGGACAAAGCCTGATCCTGGGTCCTTCTCTGAGCACCCTGCACCCACCCCACCCTCCTCCTCACTTCCCTCAGCACCCAGCCCCAGAATTTAGAGCACCTCCAGCTCAGGACCAACCATGCTCACCCTTCTTCCCTTAGATAAACTTCCTTTCAAAGCCTGGCTTAATCCTTTCCCCAATTCTGAGCCTCCCTCTGCTGGGGGAGGGGTGGGGGGAGCATGGATGCCCGGCTGCTGGGCAGAGGGGGAGGGGAGCGGCTGCCCGAGTAGTGACCCAACCCGGACTCAGACTGCAATTCTCCCAAGTTCTTTGTGACACAAAAGGTAAACAGAAGGCCTGGCTCCCCCACCCCCCACCCACCCCCACAGATCTCCCCTCCCACAGCCAGCCAGATGGGCTGGCAAGCTGGGGGGAAGGGAGAAGGGGAAAAAAGGGCAGATTGTGCAAAGGAAAACAAAAGAGACAGAGAGACATCAAGAGACAGGAAGCATGGAGAGACTGCGAGAGAGTTGGTAGATGAGGGATAAGGGGGGAGGATAAGAGAAGGGGGAACTTCGTGACGTGACTGCAGCAACAGAGATCGCCTGGGAGGAGCCGAGACCCAGACACAGGAACAGAAAGGGACAGAGGGAGTGACCCACAGGGATGCAGAAACATGAGAAGTGACTGAGAGAGACCCTAAAGGGAAGAGGCAGGGGAGAAGAAACAGTGAGAGAGGTACAAAGAGACAGGGAGAGCTGCAGACAAACTTTGAGTGACAGGGATAAAGAGGCTAAGCTAGCAGAAGGTCTGGCTGATCAGGTGGAGACAAGAGAAAGTGGAAGTCTTTTTGCCCCACCCCTGCAGAGACTGTATTTCCTTTGAAAAGCTGCCCACTTTTTGGTGTTGGAACTGGCAAGAGCAGTTCTCCAATGGGCCCTTGCCCTCCCTCTGTGCCAGGCCCACTCTCCAGCCCAACCCAGAGCCAGCAGGGTGCTCTCCTCCTCACCTGCACAGCAGAGGCAGACTGTTTGCTGTCATTGTTCCCTGGGGAGCTCAGGCCTGAGGCCTGCTGCAGCAGGAACTGCCGGGCCACCTGGAGAGCCTGCAAGACAGGGGCTGAGTCAGCAATGGCCTGGGAGGCTGGGTGGGATCCAGAGATTAGGGAGTGTTTGGGGCAGTAAGGAGAAGGAGCTTAGGTTAAGGTGGAAGGTCTTGGGGGTCACAGGGTCATGGGTCCATAAGGGCTTGGGATAAGGGCAGTAGGAGTCACTGAGAAGAGCTGTCAGGGGTTCAGGGGTCAGAGCCTCTACAGACTCAGCCTGGGACCCAGTGAAGCTTTGTTAGGACCCAACGGGGGCAGCAAATGGAAGGGCCCATGGTCAAAAAGGGACTCTAGAGGAAAATAAAGGTGGTGGACTCAGGGCATTAGTAAATCAGTACTATTTGTTGAGCATCTACTATGGGTCAGGCACTGTACAGGCAACAGCTTATTTAATCTTCTTCTGTAAGGCTGTGAGGTAGGATTACCCCATTTTGCAGATGAGGAAACTGAGTCTCTAAGAGGTTAAGTAACTTACCCAAGATCACACAGCTAGGCAGCATCAGAGCCAGGATTTGAGCCCAGGAAGCCTGGCTCCAAGGCCAACTGCCATACTGGGTGGTCAGTCTGGGGGCTAAAAAAGTAGTATTCACTGTGGAGCCAGAGCACACATTTGGGGGGATGAGGGAAGAGCCCTGGGGTCAGTGGCACAAGGTCTGAGTACTATGTGACTTTCTGAGTTCAAGGATTGAACATGCATGGTGCTGGAGGAATTAGATCAAGTTCTGAAAGATGAACTATCAGCAGAGATGCATGGACCATCGTGCTGTGGGCTTGGTGGCCACAGTGGCTTAGACTGAACTGAGCCAGAGGGGTCACAGGAGTGAAAGGCATATAGAGATTGCTGGAGGAATCGCTCTAGTGGGTCAGTGTGACAGTCAAGGAGTAGGAGGGGCCTGGGAGGTAAAGTGAGACATCTGGTAGGAGTGAGGGGTCAGGAGGGTCCAGGAAATTATCTATGAGGCCAATCAAGACCTCTATGTCCTCACTCTGGTTCAGTGGGAGGTTTGAAGGCAAGTTCTGAATCCACATTTCAGGAGCACAAAAACTTATCTGCTTCCAGATTGCTCAAGACCCCTTTGGGAGTCAGTGCAGGTGCATCCAAGCCCTTGACACAGGGCTTCAACCTTAGGCAGTCCTGGGTTTGAATCCCAGCTGTGCGGCCTGCCAGCTATGACCTTGGGCAAGTTATTCCAGTTCTCTGCACTTCAGTCTCCTTATCTGCAAAACTGGGAAACTACCCATCTCCAAATTACTAGGGGGATTAAAGGACCAATGTTTGGCATCCAGTCGGCATTCGGGAAGTGTTCACTCCCTTCAACTCTCATTAATCTCTCAACAATTCTCCACTTCACCTCCTACAGCCTCTCCCCAACATAGCCTTGTGCCCTGCGCACTTATTAGACGAAATGCGCCCGCTTGTGGCTCGCTTTCACATCTGTCCACACATTCACTTGTTTTTGCCATATGGACCCCTATTCTCCTACCCCACCACAAGCACCTTCAAGGCAAACCTTTTAAGGTGGGATATGGCTGCACTACCCATCGCTCAACAAGCAAAGAGAGTGACCACTGTGTAGCAAGCATATACACACATCCACCTTCCCGCCTGTTTATCATCAGTGCGAACAGCCGAGCCTCCTGAGGCTTTAAATCTAGTTTATCTTAGGAGAGCATCTAAATATGCACTGGCCTATTGACGGGAAGGTGTCCTGCAGCAAACCTGGAGCTCAGATTGGTGTGCTCCTCACAGGCCACCTCCTTCCCCGGATGTCACACCCAGAGAAGTGCCCTGGGCTTCCAGAGGGAAACAGGATGTTTCTCCTCTTCTAGATTCACTTCAGAAAGCAGAAATCTGACCTTTCTAAGTCAAAAGGCTCTGTGGAAAGAGGAGGAAGGGTGGGGTGGGTGGGTGAGGAAGGGCAGGGAGTCAGGTGGTCATCAGGAAGGAGCCCCTGCCTCTACTACCTTTTACAAACCCCTCCAGTCTACTGACAAGTGCTCTTTGTCCTCCAAAGGTGGAGGTAGGGTAGGGTGGAGGGGGTACAGGGGTCAGAGGCCAGGGGACAAGGGTAGGAGAAGAAGATGGCTCAGAGAAGCTGGCCAGCCCAGGAGACCCAAAAGGGACACTGGTTGGGGTGGGGAGATGAAGCACTCCATATCCCTGGGGGACAGGAGGGAGCAGCAGGGGAGGGGCTTCTGGGGGAAGTTGGGGGCAGAGCCCTGCTCAGTCTCCTGGGGTGGGATGGGGGGTGGCCAGGGGAGTTGAATTCACTCCCCACTGACTCTCTTACTTGGTGGTCCCCTGGAGCATGAAATTACACGATTTACAGGAAAAAAATGGCAAGGCCTTGCAATCTCATTCCTGAGACCTCTCCCTCCCTGTGACAGGCCCTTCCTCCCCCCACACCCCCACCCACAACCCCTTTCCTTCTTTGTGCCCAGGCCAGGGCTCTCCCCTTTAGGCCAGATGAGAGCCAGGTAAGACCTTAGGTCTGGTCAAGGCTTCCCTCCCACCATTTCTTCTCATACGTAGGTCCTCACTCACCCACTCCTCTCACATCTATGAAGTACCTGCTTCGTGCCAGGGACCAGGCTAGTGGCTGGGGATACAGAGAAAGAGAACATGGCCTCTGCCCCCCAGGGCTCACAGCTCAGGTTCTGTGATGATAGCCTCTTATATAAAGAATGATAGGCCGGGCACCGTGGCTCATGCCTGTAATCCCAGCACTTTGGGAGGCTGAGGCGGACAGATCATGAGGTCAGGAGATTGAGACAATCCTGGCTAACACGGTGAAACCCCATCCCTACTAAAAATACAAAAAATTAGGTAGGCATGGTGGTGGGAGCCTGTAGTCCCAGCTACTCAGGAGGCTGAGGCAGAAGAATGGCGTGAACCAGGAGGTGGAGCTTGCAGTGAGCCGAGATGGCACCACTGCACTCCAGCCTGGGCGACAACAGAGCGAGACTTCGTCTCAAAAAAAAAAAAAAAAAAAAAAAAAGAATAAGGAACTAGGAACTAGTTAGCCTGAAGTGAGGGTGGGTGCCAGGGCTCAGAGAAGGCTTTCTTCTACCTGGGGAAGTCTGGGAAGGTTTCCCAGAGATGGCTGCAGCACTAACTGGAGTCTCGCCACCTGAAGGGCAAATTCACACGGCGAACGAGGAGGGTCACTTCTACCACGCTGCTGTACCAGATGTGTTCACACTGCCTGCTGGCACTGGGGCCTGGAGACCACTGGACTGCCCACCTCCGAGAGATGTGGGAAATAATGGGTCCTAACTCCAACTCTGGCAGATCCCCAGCCCCACTTTCTTTGAATATGCCAACCAGACTGGGGCCTCCTTGAAAGCACAGATGTTGTCAAATATAGCTGTGAACCCCCATCGTCAACCACCAGCACAGAGCAGACATGCAATACCCACTCACAAAATTCATTTTAGTCTAGGCTGAATATGGGAGGCTGGCACAGGCTGACACTAAGCTTAGCAGCTAGCATTTGCCTTGCAGTTTCCAAAGCACTTTTTCAAACATTTAACTGAAGCTTCACAACACTGAGCTAGGTGGAGCAGGTACTGATGTCCCTATTTTACCGACAAGGAAACTGAGGCCTGAGGTTCCACAGCTAGGAAGTGGGAGAGTCCAAACACCTCTGACTGCTCAGGGTTCACCCCACTGAGGGGTCTCCATGATCCCATGCACAGTCCAGTGAGGCCTTCAAATCTGCCTTCTCCCTAATCTGCATGTGTTTAGCCCTCCAGTGAGAAGGGGAAGTGAAGATGGTGGAGGTAGAGGAAGAAGACCAAGAAAGGAAACTCCAGGGGAAAAGTGGGCTCAGTTTCCCTTCCCTACGGACAAGAGATATCCAAACACAGCCCTGGGTGAGAAAGGTGTTCAGATACCCACACCAGGAAGAAGCCATTATGGAAAACCTAGGGGAGGAAGGAAGAGGGGGCTTAGGCAGAGTGGAAAACTGGGAGCTATCTGGCCTCTCAAACCTCATATTTTTCCTCCTTCTACCCCTGGGACTGAAAACCAAATGCTCAGCTCTGTGGTTTGGGGATGATGTCCAGTTTCCCTCTAAGGGAGGCATACTGTCCATTCATGCATGGACTTCAAGAGAGATCTGGATCCAAGTTCTGGCTCCACCATATACTGGGTAACCTTGGGCAAGTCGCCATCTCTTTGGGCCTCCATTTCTTCTTCTGCAAAACTGGAACAACCCCATACTTTCTTCATGGGGTTCCTGGGAAGAACATGTGGGACTGTGTACATGGAGTACTCAGCACACTGTCAGGCATCCAGTAGGTCCTGGACGAACACTATTATGATTGATATTTCACCAGCAGCTCCTGGTCATTTGCCTGGTGCCACCGGGAAAGCCTTGCTAAACAAACCCTCTTCTAGCCCAGCCCCCATCCTCCCTTCAAGCTTAAGAACTCAGTCTCGCTAATGAAGCTGAACTCTCCTCCCCCCATCCCCCATTCAGAAGTCATTAGCAGGATCTCCGCAATTAGGAACAAATGGCTTATAACGGATGGCATCCAGGGAGGGCAGTTGGGATGGTGGAGAATGAAGCTGTAGCTTTGAGGGCAACAGGGAGCTGCTATGAATAGAAAAACAAGTCTTGGTGCTGTGGGGTCTCTCTCTTGGGACCACACTCCCATTTCTGGTTCTGGGAATTTGGGGTTGGTGGGAGGGGTGGGAAAGGGGTCATTCTCTCTCAGGAAGCCAGGTGTGGGGCTATTTATCAGTCCTTTCAGCAGGCTGGAGGATCCTAGATCTGTGTTGGGGTACCAGCCTTATTCTGTGTGTGTGCGGGAGGGCAGGGAAGTGATAATCAGGGAGACGAGCTTGAAGGACTGTTGACAATGAGCAGTTGAAGAGCATGGGCCACAGCCCTGGAGAGCTGCAAGTATTAGAGGGTATCTAGTCCAGTATTTTTCAAATTGCTGCTCATGGCCCAGCAGTGGGTCATAATATCAATTCAGTGGGTCAAAAATAGGTATTTTCTAGTTCACTGATAGATGGAGAAATAGAGATCCAGAGATGGGCAATGATTTGTCCAACGGGACACAGTGGCAAAAGCAGAACCTGAATGTACCAGACCTGAAACTGGGCTCTGCACAGGGAAGAGACACCAAGCGCTGGCAGGGCAGGACGGAGGAGGTACTAGCAAATTCTGGTTTAATTTGGATTGTGGTGAGGGGCAGCCAAAACAAACTCCAAACTTCCTTTGTCTGCCTCTGGCTGGTTTTGGCAAAACTGGGATTCAGTCTTATCTAAATTGTCTCCATAATTAATTTTCACTGGAAACTGGCTGGATTCAGGAAAAGAATGGACTAGAAGGGTATTTGAGGGTGCTGGCCCACCTCACCCCATTCCAAGCCAGAAAAGCATCCCTAGGAAAGCCTACTACCTTTACCTCCAGAGCCACAGCATGACTATTAATTTAGCAACAATTTACTGAGTGGTTATCAAGCCCTGCAGGGCACTCACAGTGTCCTCAGTACTGGGGACTCAGCGTCTTTGCTTTAATGGGGCTCACATTCTAATGGGCCGAGACAGACACTACACAGACAGACATGCAAACTCTGAGCTGGTGGTGAGTGTCCTGCAAACCCTGGCTGGCTGGCTGGCTGGCTGGCTGGCTGGCTCTAGGGTGTGTGGCCAGGGAAGGCCTCTCTGAGGAGACACAGCATTAGGAGGAGGCACTCTTCCAAGGGAGAGTATCTGAGGTGGAGGGAACAGATGGTGCAAGGGCCCTGCCGTGGGAAAAGCTGAGTGCATTATGAATTGAAAAGCCAGTGTGGCCAAGAGAAGAAGTCCCAGAGGTGTGCAGGGGCCAGATTGCACAGGGACAATGATTTTTTATTTCATTCTATACTTGAAAAATCGCTGAAGGATTTTGAGTACGAAGTGATATTGTCTTTCAGGGTAGATACTTACTGCTGGTAAACAATGGATGCCAGTAAGTACTCACTGGTTCAAAGTAAAGAAGGAATACCTCTTCATCTACTGCTCAAAATGCAACTCCTCAGGGACCAGAGGATGGAAGAAAGGGGTACAAGGAGGAGGAGTTAGAGATTAGTGGCCCTGACCACTGAGGGAACTGACCTGGGGGGAGGAAAGTTCTTGACCAGCCAGGCTTTGTAACCTCCAGCAAAGAGACATAAAAATGAAATTACACAGAGAAGGGGGACAAGGAAGGTGGGGAGAGGAGACCATAAAACCCCCGAAGTTATTCCGCACCTTTTTCCCTTGGAAAAAAAAAAAAGCTTTTTGGAAAAGGCTGTAAATTGTTTTTACACCAACCTCGTAAAAATGACATCGGCACATTCTCAAATTAGAACCATTAAAATGAAAACCAGCAATGCACAGACACAGACAGGCCCACATGGGTGGGAGACGACTCACATCCTGGGCATACAGCCCTGGTTTCAAGACCCCTTCCCCACCAAGTGCCTTGAAAATGCCTCCTCTCTACAGGGAACTAGTCTCTGGCCTCAGAGAGATGAGAATTTACAGCTGAACTCAACAGCGTGAATGAGGAACTGCGATCCTTCAAAGGGCTCCTTCATTCTCTTCATTCCCTGCACCACTGCTCTCAAACTCAGGCAGGCTTCGCACCAGCAGTGCCCGGCCTTTGCCTGCTTCTAGCGATGATGCAGCCCAGGGCTCATCCAGCTCCTGTAGCCAAAACCAGCTCTGCAGGGTGTCATGAGAAGGACGGCCGGAGTCCTCAGTGCCTGGAAGGAACCCTCTGACCTCCAGCAAGGAGGTGAAATCACCAAGGTGGTGGTGGGTGGCCAAGTGGTGGTGATGCAGAAGTTCCCGTGATCATCTTCCCCATTTGTGGTGGCATTTGGAGATGGCTACCAGACATACATCCCTCCCACCAGTATCTGTGGAGTTCTCTGGAAATGGGTCTGTGCTGAGGTCTGGGTTCTGAGCCACTTTACTCTAGCCACTTCTGCAATGTAGGGTTGGAATAGGGGCAATAGTGAGGGGGGATGCAGTTCTCATCCTGAGATTCCTAGTGGGCCTTCTCAGAATAAAGGTGCTACCCCAGGGGAAAAGCCAGCTCTCCGAGTGAGGGTTCCAGGCCAAGTTCTGCCCTGATGAAGTGACCCTAGGATGCAGCCTTCTCCACTTCAATCCTCAAGATAAATCCCTTCTCAGAAGGAACATTTACCTCCCTTCCCCAAATTCTCCTCTATATCCCCAGTTCTAATCAGCAGGGACAAGAATTCTGCCATGAAGGGGAGGTGAGGGAGGGAAGAAGAGGGATTTCAGAATTCCATATTAGGAGGGAAGCTGGGGGCTCTCCTGCTGGTAGAGTGGGCTGGCTCCTTTTAGTCCCAAGAAAGCAAGGGTCTGCAGATCCCTCCTCCAGGATCCAGTCCCGCCCTCTGCCCTCCTAGCACTACTCCCTCCTAGGGGAATTTTCCAACATAGGAAACAGGGCGGTCTTTGGCTCTCAAGGACCTGGGAGGGGTACAACAAGGGGGATGGTTAAGGCCCTCTCCTGGCCCGGCTCCTCCCACCTCCCACCTGCCCTCCTCTCACTGTGTCCAGGCCAAGGAGAAAAGGGCAGTTTCTGAGTGTTCCCCAGCAGCTGGTATGAACTGGTGTGATGTCCCTAAGCCTCCCCTCTGGTGAGTGCAGGCCCCAACTCTCCTTCCATGCCATGGCTCCTCCACGGGAGGGGCTCATTCTCCAGAAGAAAAAGGAGAATGCAGAAGGTCTGGGACCAGACAGGAAACAGTAGAATCTGGGGCACACAGGCAGCAGTCCTGAAGAGAAATGGGCCCCGGACCTGCAGACGAAAGACAACTGTTGACTCTGTGTGTGTGTGTGTGTGTGTGTGTGTGTGTGTCGGGGGGGCGGGGGGTAAATTCACCCTCTGAATCCTCCCCTTCCCCCGCTGTCATCCCTCTAAGTAGCTTGGGCAGAGGAGGGCCAGATGGGGGAGAAAAAGGAAAGAAAAGCCTCTCCCATTCTTCTTCTCCCTTCCCCCAACTGCCTGACATCCCCCCCTTTCTTTGAAGGGGGGTGAGTTAAAAGCCCATTAATGTGCAGAACCCCCCAACCCTTTTGAATCTCCTCACAGGATGTGAACGGGGTGGGATTTGGCCCAGTTGCCACGGCAACTGCGGTGGGAGTTCCCAGACTCTAGGCAACCCTCCCGTGACCCTTGCTGACCTGTCACCCCCACAACCCATGGACAATGGGAGTGCGCGCTCCAGAGGCCCAGGACGCCTTTCGGCATGGCCTCAGCACCGCCGCCAGTGGCTCTGCCTGCCCCCACCCCACCAGCTTGGCCCTCCTGGCCCCAACTTGGCTAGCGCACCCAGACCAGCCCCCAAGACCCCCCCTCCCAAAATCTGGCACACACTTCTCCTAGGCTCCATGGCCCCTATCAGAGAGTGTCCTAAGGGTATTTGTGGGGTGCCTGAGAAAACCCCCACACTGGGAACATTTTCATACAAATGAAATCAGATTAGGATAAAACACAAGGGCAACTTTCAAAGAAAAGAGCCACCCCATAGGGTAAAAATGCAGGGAGGGGCACTGTGGTAGAAGCGTTTGCCTTGGTGAGGGAAGGGACGGATGGGCCGCGGGTGTGTCCACAGTCTAGGGTATTCTTTAAGAGCAGCTGGGGATCAGTAATGCCAGCTGCCCGGCATGGTGCCCAGTGCAAAATAAGGCTGAAGGTGTGTTTGCAGCTTGACTGACTGCTCCAGAGCCTACTGTACTTCCTGCACCTTCTCCTCAGGGTAGACAGAGTCCTCACAGGGTATAAGACTGCAGACTTGGTGAAAGCTCCAAGGACAGCGTGGAGGTGGTATGGCTCTGTCACTCACCAATGACCGGGCCGGGATGAGGGAGGTGGAAGCTGGGGCCTCAAGGGCTGAAATGGGGCAGCCAGCTAAGGACCCTCTCCCTCTAGTCAGACCTGGCCTGGCAGCCAAGCCAGGTCACCCCCCAGCCTCTGTTTAAACAAGCTCCCAGCCTGCTCGTTGCATGGAAACAAGCGCCTGCGCTTGTTCCAAAGTGAGGTGGCCACCCTCTTCAGCACTGTTTGTTTCAGCCTAAAGTCCTGTCATAGGCCTGACTTCTGACTCGCCCCGTTTATCTCTCTCCTCTCTGTCAACTCATTACTCCCAAAGGCCAGGATTGCATTTCCAGGGCTTGTTTACTGAGAGCAGAGGGACAAGGACCAACAGACAGACAGACAAAGACAGAGGGGCTTGGAGAGCCACAGAGGGTACAAGGAGAATGGGATCAGCGTGTGGTCCACAGACCCTCTCCCACTCCACTTCCTATCAAGTTTGCAGATGGCGCTAGAGTGGCTACTTAGGACCAGTGGGCAGCATTGCTTCTCTATCACAGAACCCTTTCAGGTTGGAAATGAAATGCTCTCATTTACTCATCAACAGACATTTCCTTAGCACCCACTATGCTCAAGGCCTCGCTGCCTCCATTTCCCACGGCGACTGTGTGATGGAGAACCAGCAAAGGGGCAGGTGTGCTGAGCCCTGAACTAGGAACTGGGAGAGTGAGGTCTACGCAGCCTTTATTGTGCCATCTTGACACGTCAGTGCCTACCTCTGGCTCTCATCTGTGCAATGGGAATAATAATATCCACCTTGCAGGGATGGTGAGACGACACAGCATACGTGAAGGCCCCAAAGCACCAAAGAGACGAAAGGCATTGGTTTGTCCTCTAAGTCCCTTCAGGGTGGGGTTGAGAAGGAGCAGGAGCCCAAAGGGCCAGGCTCTCTTTCCCAAACTTGTTTATTCTCCAATTACGAACATTTGTTGTTGGGGACCAGAAAATGTTACCCTTGAAACTCCCCCAAAAGCCTCGTTCACACATTCAGGGTAGAGGAATAGCCCATGGACTATTTCATTTTAATTGAAAATCTTATAATTTTAATTTTGTAAGGTTCTTTTCATAGTTTGGAGCCAAGAAAACCTTTTTTAAGTCTCAAATATGTTCCCTGGCCCTGGGCGCTCTGCCCATAGTGAGCCCAAATGGATAAAACAGCCCTCTGCCTGCCTCCAACTCCCCACCCCAGTTTATTTGTGAAACAGATATAGGATTTTCCAGGACTGTGGGATATTCCCCAAAACAAACAGGAATAACTGGAACGTGGAATATAGATGGGAAAACATGGCTCATGTGCAACGCAGAACCAAGAAACCTGATCAGTACAGACAGTTCTGTCTTTCCCCACCCCAAACATTTCCCCAGTTATCCAGAGAACTGTGTTCGCTCTTCACTTTCAGTAATTTTTTAAAAGAAACTTTCCAGTTTCAGCACTCCCCAACCCCTACCGCATTTAAAATTTTTCATAACTCTGTCTGCACAGTCACAGAGAGGGAAGAGCTGGCCATACAAAATGGGTGGTGTTGGAGATTTCTGGTGGGGTGTGTTTTGCTATTATGTTGGTAAGGGGTAGGATTTTGCCCTTTAACCTTCTGTCTCCAGCAGATGGCACACACTCTGTGGGTCTCTTCCCCAGGGAACCTGCTTAGGAAGGCTTGGGAGATGCCAGCGAACTCCTGAAGACTATCTCCCTGGGGAAGGGAGTCAGGCCCTTCCCTGCTCTAGCCTCCACTGCTGGCAAGAGAAAGTGATTTTTGAAGTCCTCTGTTCTGTTCACATCCACATCGACAAGTGAGCTGCACGTGCTGCACACCCAAATTGCATCTGATCCCAACAACTCTGTACTTTAGGTGCCAAGGAGGCCAGGGCTCAGGTAGGCTCATGACTTGGTCAAGGTCATGCCACTGGTTAAGGGGCTGGCTGGGACTTAAATCAAGTTTCTTCAATTCCTGCTTTAGCGCTGGCTGACCAGCTCCATGCAGGGCAGTCAGGCTTCTGATGGTGTTGCCTCCAGTCTGACTTTTGGCTCCAACGAATATGATGGGAAAAGGCCCCTTAGGGATAATGAAGTTGGGCTGTGGGAAAAGGAGGACAGAGTCCCAGGGTGAACTTGGGAGAGACGGCAGGGCCATGGAGGCGCACATGAGGGCATTGTGGTACATTCATGTGTGCATGCATGAGGCAGTAGTGGGGTACTGAGCAGGGAGGTACACGCAGAGCCCTGCTTCTCCCTGTTCCTAGCAGACCCCCACACCCCAAGGGCCAGCACCACCAGCAGTGATTCCAGGAGCAGAGTCAAAACAGAGAAAGAGAATCCCAAGGCCAGGGCTGGCTGGGCAGGTTCTCCTCAACTTGTTGAGCATGACTCTCCTTTTTTCCCCAGGTGGGACCAGGACATGAGGCCCCTGCTCTGTCATCACCCAACCAGATCTAGACCCATTCTAGTGTCTCTAGATCCTCAGAGAGGTTGGTTTTAAACTCCTGAACTCTGCACTTCGGGGTGGAAGAGGAAATAGAAGACACAGAAAGAGGTTCCCAGTTTGAGCCCTAAAAATGGAGGCCTGTGTTTGCCTACCTCTCTTGGCCTTTACCCAGCTGCCTGGGCCTCTCTTCACTGCTTGAAATGGAGGCCCAGGCTGACTCAGGCAGATAATCTTTTGCAACAGAAATAATGTGAAGATCCCCGTGTGCACAGCAACCTCTTAACCCTGTTCATTTAGCTAGTTTCCTAGCCAGTGTGCAGGTGAAAAGTGGAGTGCCCACCAATCCAACATGCCAATCTCAAGCCTGCTGCCCAGGTGTGTGTCTGTCTCTTCTTATTGGCATTTCTGGGACAGTTTCAAGCCTCATGATCTCAGACCTCTGAGTCCCACTTCTCTCTCTTGAAAACGCTGTGGTAGCCCAGGCTCAAGGTGGCCACCACAACGGGTGGGTGGACAGGGAGTCCTTGAAAGCTGGACTGTCTTAAGAACGGTAAAGCGATGCTGCCTGGCAGGGAGTGGTGCTCCAGCAGCCAGGATGAAGTGGAATGCGGCCTAGTGCCCCCTCTCCCATTCCCAGATACCCCAAGGCGCACCAGCTCCTACCTGTTGCTGCTGAAAGTGCAGCAGCTCCGCGGGGCTCATCTCACCATTGCTGTCTGCACCTGTGGTCATGTCCCTGCCCGTGCCACTTGCAGTTGTCCCTGTGGCCCCACCACTGCTGCCATCGGTTTGCCCAGAGAGGCTGCCCACACCATTCTGACCGGATGGAGCCGACCTGATTGTCTCCGAGGCAGATTCCACCATCATGTCGCTCTAGTGGTACCTGGAGGAGGAAGAGAGACCCAGGGGAGAGGCTGAGGCTGAAGGCTGAAAGGGCAGTGACTGCTGACCCCCAAAAACACAACCATCGCCACAGGAGCAGTTGGGCATCTACTCCTTCTCAACTTCCCAGAGGCTGCTCCTGGGATGCCTGATGGAGTATGGCCCCTCTGGAAGTCCCCCCAGGTGAGGGGCGGCTCCACATCCCCCACCATGTGTTCTTGACTTCTAGGAGACCTCGTGCTGGGGTGGGGAAGGGAGGAGATAAAGCCCTTGCACTGCCCCTCTGGGTGGGGATTTTTTGCCCCAGTTGAGGTTTTGCACTGTTTATAATAATGACATGAAGAAGGGCTCTTTTTTTTTTTTTTTTTTGAGACGGAGTCTTGCTCAGTTGCCCAGGCTGGAGCATAGTGGTGCGATCTTGGCTCACTGCAGCCTCCTCCTCCCGAGTTTGAGTGATTCTTCTACCTCAGCCTCCTGAGTAGCTGAGATTACAGGCGCCTGCCACCACGCCCAGCTAAATTTTTGTGTGTGTGTTTTTAGTAGAGAAGGGGTTTCACCATGTTGGCCAGGCTGGTCTCGAACTCCTGACTTCAGGTGATCTGCCTGCCTCAGCCTCCCAAAATGCTGAGATTATAGGCATAAGCCACAGCGCCCAGCCCCCGTCTGGGTCTTAAACCTACACCAACAAAGCAAAATCAAAAGTTATTCACTAGGAACCCACTAGATTACTGCCTTCCTACCCCCACCTGAAATGGACTTTGTGTTTGCTCCCATCCCAGGCCACAGAAGGTCCAAAGCAACAATTATTTTTTTATAAAAAAGGCTGCCACTTGCCCAGCACCTACTGGGAGCCAGACACTGGTCTTGGGCATGGAGGTGTGCAATGAAGGAAGACCTGGTTCCACTTTCCATCTTCCATTTTAAAGCCCTCAGCCTAGCACCTGGTCAAAAGTAGACACTCAGTAAGGTTAACTCACTCTCCATAGGAACCATGATTTCTCCTCCTGAGAACTGTGGGAGAGAGTTATCACGCCAATTTTACAGATGGAAAAACTGAAGGTCCAGAGAGTTAGGTTACGTACCCAAGACAAAGAGTCAAGGTCTGGATCCCCTGACCCCAGAAATGCCTCTCAAGGAGTGGCTGAAACATCCCCTCAGAAAGAGACGGTAGGTGTTTGGGATGGCCAGGACAGTGAGGAGGAGGAGGAGGCCTGAGCTGCTTTTTATAACTCACAGAGGTTACAACAGCTTTTTAAATTTAATTTAATTAATTAATGTATTCATTTTATTTTATCTTTTTGAGACACAGTCTCGCTTTGTCACCCAGGCTGGAGTGTAGTGGCACAATCTCGGCTCCCTGCAACCTCCGCCTCCCGGGTTCAAGCAATTGTCCTGCCTCAGCCTCCCGAGTGGCTGGGACTATAGTAGGCATGCAACACCATGCCTGACTAATTTTAGTAGAGATGTTGGCCAGGCTGGTCCTGAATTCCTGGCCTCAACTGATCTACCTGCCTCGGCCTCCGAAAGTGCTGGGATTATAGGCATGAATCACTGCACCTGACAAGGTTCCAATACCTTTAGTATGAAAAGCTGTTCTCAAATTCTGGGGGCTCCCCAACTACCTCCGAGTCACAGTCCCTTGAGAAGAATATGGATTTCAGTCAAACAGGTCAGACCATGGTTGGTATCTACTACTGATTTTTGATCCATCTTAAACTCCCCAGCCCTCAGATTCCTTGTCTGTGGTAGGACAATGTTTCTTGGCACCTATGGGAGATTGGTTCCAGGATCCCTGTGGATACCATAATCTCCAGATGCTCAAGCCTCCCAGTTTGTCCTGCAGGGCCTGTGGATACAAAAGTTGGCCCTCCCTATCTGTGGGTCCTGCATACTGCAAATACCGCATAGTATTTTCCATCTGTGGTGGATTGAATCCACAGATGTGGAACCTTCGGATAAAGAGAGCCAAGTATATTTCATCCCGACCTCCAAGTCTTTTGAGGGGCAAATAAAACATGCACACAGCACCTGACAGCACCCCCAATAATGATCAGCGCCTTCTCCACCCACCCTAATTGTAAGGGTGAGGACATTGAGACCCAAAGAGGTCAAGGACTTGGTCCAGATTGCACAGAGATCATCAAGGGAGAGAAGCCACATGAACATTTAGCAAGGCCCATGGAAGCCAGCCAGTTTCTTTCCTCCTGATTTGATCTCTTTTGGCCTAGGCAGACCCTATAACCACATGGTCTCCCTGACTCAACTGACAGATGAGGGCCTTGTAGGTAACAATGAGAAACTGCAGAAAGAGACTGGACTGTGATTTCTCTAGTTCCTTCCCCCAAGGCAGCAGCTCCCCAAAGCATTTCCTCCCACTCCCAAATTCTCTCCTTTCACTCCAGAAGAACTCTTCTCCCTCACTCTACCAAGCCATTTGCTCAGCTTTCATCCTGGCTGGATGCAGAGTGGGGAGGAGACAGAGAACTGCAAGGGGTCCACAGAAGCCACATCCCTGTTCCTGTGGCCCATCTTCATCCGTGACTCTGGGTGTCACTGTCCCAGTGAGCCTGAGTGGCCTCCCGGGTGCCCTGTATTTGTGAATTTCTCTGTATGTTTCCAAGGGCTTGCTATTCCCCCAACCCAGCTGCTGCTCCACTCCTAAGTTCTGAGAGGAGCTGGGCTGGAGTAAGGGCAGGATGGGAGTGATGGTTCGGAAGAGATTGAGCACTCGGTCTCAGGCCTTAATGGCCATGTCAGCCTGAGGGCTAGTGGCGGTGAAATGATGGATGGGGTGGGCACCATCCTCCACTTGCCACAGCACAGGGCTCCATCATCCTCCCCTGAAACCACCCAGCCAGCAGCACCTTCCCCCACTTGGGCCTGGGCCTCAGTTACATGAGGGGGATGGGGAGACAGCAGGGAGGGGGCCTCTCCCCCAACCCTGGCTCTGCTGGTGGTGGAAAGCAGCTGCCCGCTCTGATTCCAAGTCTAGCTTCTCTGAGATCTGAGAACTCCTGGGCCCCAGGGGACAAAGACCAGAGCCTCAGGGGTGTGTATGCATGCAAAGGAGAAAGGAAAGAGAATCTGGCAGTTACTTCCCTGGGGTTAGGGAGAGTGGCCCCCTTCCAACACTCAAGGAATACCATAAAGTTGCAGATCAGACAGTAAGTTTGGAAAAAGAGAAAAAAGGGAGGAGGAGGTTGCAGACAGAGGTACTTCTTTCTTTTCTTCTTATGGGGGGGAGTATAGAGCGACACCCAGTGAACAACATAATTGCTGCAATGTGGTGTATAATAATAGCTATTCAGGGGCTGATCATTCATATTAAACAGGGTGAAGCAAGCCTCTCATTTGCATGCTTGAGATTATATGCATTTGAAAAGTCATTTCCGCAGGGTGTATGAATGGCATTAATTCCCATGTGGCATGCTCTGTCCCCTCCAGGGTCTTTACCCCACTGACACACACCCATACGCCTCTTTCCATGCTCCCGCCCACCTACCAACATATCCCCGAAACCTGCAACACAGGCACACCCAGGTGCTTTCCGAATTCTCACCTCTGCCCTGGGATAACTGCCCTCCAAGGATGAGCACACCAGCAGCCGCATGTCTCCTGCCCATCTCTCCACAGGGTGCCGTGATAGCACCAGGGTGCTCCCTGCACTGTGGGCGAGCAGGCTCTGGGTGCCTGGGACCCAGTCAGCTAGAGACAGGATGGGGTAAGGTGATAGCGGGAGGCCTTGATTATCAGTCCCCTGTAACTACAAGGGTGTGGGGTGTGGAGAAGAAGTCAGTGTCCACAGGAGCCTGAGCCCTGGCTAGGGGAGCAGGCAGGGACCTGGGCTCAGCCACACACCATGGAGATTCCTCTGCCTTCCCCTTTCTCTGAGCCTCTATTTCCCATCTCTATATGAATAGGTGGTCTTGAAGGTCTCTTCTCACTCTCAGTCTGGCATGTGGACATGAAAACACAGTATTTCAGTGAATACTGGAGGCACTGACAGTCTGCTGGAGTCACAGCCCGGTCCCTTTCACAGTGGACTCCACCCAGTGTAGACCTGAGCTGCTTCCTCTGGTACCAAGGAGCAAGCTCCAAGAGGTCCTCCTTTCTTCTCCACATACCCCTATCCTCCCAATCCATGCTCCTCCCCCAGCCACCAAGGTCCTCAGCAAGGAGCAGCTGAACACCTGTGGAACAGTAAGGCAGAGACTCTGAGAATTAGACCATCTGGTTTCTAGGCTCAGCTGTGTGACCTTGGGCAAGTCACTGGGGTGCTCTTTCTGCCTCCATACAGTAAGGTAGGGGTTGGCCAGGGGTCTAAGGTTCGCTAATACTGGGCTCTTATCCCCCACCCCAGACTTCCCATACCCCTCTCCTACCACATGTTGGGGGCAAATGGAGATAGCACTGGAGGCCGAGTTATCTTGGCAGGTCCAGGATTTGTCTGAGGCTCAGGTCCTGCACTTAGGCAGGACCTAGTCGCCCAACTCGCAGCGTTCCCCGTGGGGGAGCCAGGGCACCTCGGAGCCTATGTCAGGCCTGAAGGCTCCTGCAGATGCCGTCGGAAGGAAGCTGGGTCAAAGCCGCCGCTGCCTCTTCCGCTCTGGGGGAGTCTGCGGGCCGCTGGGGACTCCCACTTCCCCGGAGGCTCCTGGCTCGTCAAAGAACCTGGGCGGGTGAGTACGCAACAAGGGACGCCCCTGGAACTCTCCGGAGACGGCCCCGTCCCCTCCCTGGCCGGAAGTGATGAGTTCCACCTACCTTGGAGCCAAAGGGGGGACCCATGGGCTGGGGTGCTTTTGGGGAAGGAGAAAAGGGACTGGGAGCCCCACATGCGGAGAAACCTTTTGTGCCTTTTCGCGGGCCCATATGGCATAGCGAGTATTAATTACCGTCGCTTTTTAATTAACAATCGCTTAATCTGAGCCGTAACATTTGCCATGACACCCTGCGCCTCGCCGCGAACCCGCGCCGCCCGCCCTGCCAACTCATCAATTAATTTTTATTGACGTTTTCTTCCCCAAACAGGCACAATACCAGGGTTTTCCAATTAACACCTCTGCGATCTCTAATTAGTGCAATTAACAGACTGATGGATGCCCGGAGTTTACCCGCGGGGGAGGGAGAGAGGGGCGGGGCAGCCCCCAGCGCGCTCCTGGGCGCGCGTCCTGCCGGGAGCACACGTGCACGCGCAGCTGGAGTGGACATGCGGCCTCAGTTCTTTTTTTTTTTTTTTTTTTTGAGACGGAGTCTCACTCTGTCGCCCAGGCTGGAGTGCAGTGGCCGGATCTCAGCTCACTGCAAGCTCCGCCTTCCGGGTTCCCGCCATTCTCCTGCCTCAGCCTCCCGAGTAGCTGGGACTACAGGCGCCCGCCACCTCGCCCAGCTAGTTATTTTTTTTGTATTTTTTAGTAGAGACGGGGTTTCACCGTGTTAGCCAGGATGGTCTCGATCTCCTGACCTCGTGATCCGCCCGTCTCGGCCTCCCAAAGTGCTGGGATTACAGGCTTGAGCCACCGCGCCCGGCGGCCTCAGTTCTTAAGGGATACACGGATGGGGAATGACCACAGGTGGCCCATACCCAGAGCAATGGTGGCAGTTGGAATTTAAATAAGGTATTGTTTCCAGTTCTCCGGAAACCTATAATCTAGTCTGGGAGATAGCAGGACGCGAACCAGCTGACAGCCTGACCCTGGAAGTTGGTGTCTAGCCCCAGCTCTAACACCAATTTACTACTGAGTGACTTGTGTTTTTAAGGGGGAGGGGGGGAGTCTCACTTTGTTGCCCAGGCTGGTCTCCAGCTTCTGGGCTCAAGTGATCCTCCCTCCTCAGTCTCCCAAAGTGCTGGGATTACAGGCCTGAGCCGCCGCACCTGGCCTACTGAGTGACTTGGAGCAAGTTGATTCTCCTCTTTTCTCCTCTGTATAATGGGGAGAACTGGACTAGATGTAACCATCTATTTTATAATTTATAATTCCAACAAAGATTAGGAAGCAGACTGCAGTAAGAGGTAAGATTTCTTAAAATACAATAGCACGGAGTAGAAGGTGAGAATGATGGACCACAACATTAAATCAGGGGTTGCAGACCTGAGTGCATCAGAATCACCTTGGAGAGCTTGTTAAAACACAGGTTACTGGGCCCCAGTAGAAGTTTCTAACCCAGTAGGTCTGGAGTGGGCCTGGGAATCTGTATTTCTAAGAAGTTCCCAGGTGATGCTGATGGTGGTTGTCCCAGGCAATGGGGCTCCAATGATGAACAGTAACTTTAGTTCTGAGTTTCCTGATGGGCAAAACTAGATGATATATCTGCAAAAGCCATTCAATCATTCAACATGCATTTAGGGCCCCATTAAGTGAAGCACTGGGGATCTACCTGAAGGAAAGTGAAATGTGGGCCCTACTGAACGAGGCAGTGCAGCAGTGTCTTTAGATGCTCTGAGAGCTGTAGGTAAAGGACTCAGCAAGGGCAACTGGTAATGCCGGAGGTCCTAGCCCCTTCTCTTTTTTTCTAGATAAAGCTGGCACTTGTTTTTCCTCAAAACAAGTTTCCTAAAAACCAGTGGGGCTTTAGCCATGAACAAAGTCATGCTTCTCTCTCCTCCAGTGGTTGGCCAGGAGCATGTTTCATCAGCAATGACCCTTCATCCATTCATTGGTACAACCAATATTTAAATACCTACAGTGTGCCAGGTTCTGTGTATGCAGACTTCAGCAGAGCAGGACACAGGCCTTGCTCTTGTGGAGCTTATGTTCCCATGAAGAGGGTACAAATGTTAACTAAACACATAAGTAAATGGAGAAGCCTACTAAGTCAGATACATTCTGTCAAGTGTGGGTACAGGAAATAAATGGGGATCTAACATAAGCGGAGAGGGGCAGGGAAAGTCTCCTTTTCCCAGGAAAGGGCATTTATGCTTAGATATGAAGGCTGAGTAGGTATTGGCCAAGCAAAGTATACAATGAATGCAGGGCAAACATATGCAAAGGCCTTTATTTTACAAAAGAAGGGTCATCAGTTTCAGAGTTTTCCAGAACTAAAAGTCTTTGAAATACATACATTTCTAGATTATATAAAAAGACACACATGTGGATACCAGAGCACAAGGATGTCTTCTAGTTCCTTCTTTCTCTATTTGTTTCTTTCTAGCTATCCTGCTATATCTTACCTGTGTCAAGAGATATAAAACAGAGGGCTTTTCAGAGCAATGAGCCCTGGCCCTAGAAGTTTAACTGCAGGATGCTTCCCAATCCAAAGTCCCAGGGACTAGCCTCCCCCATTCAGCCCTGGCCCCAGAGGCCCAGTGGCTTCTGGCTTCAGGCTCCAGGTAAGGGGAGGGTTCCAGGGCAGTGGCCACTTGGGGCTTCTGGCTTACTTAGCCAACCACTCATTTGCCAGATGACCTGCTAACCCTTCCTGGCTTCTTATTACCTTTGTGACATTCTGGACTGAGGTCACCAGTCTGAGCCTTGGTTTCCTTATCTGTAATGTGAGGTTAATGCCAATACATTTTCCTTCCAGGGTTGCAGTGGTATCAAATAAGACACACTGCATGAGGAAGACATTTAGAGAAAGGTAGTTACTATAATTATGGGAGTCCAGAAAGTCCTGCTACAACCTACCTCTGAGTGGGCTATGGTTTAAAAATTGATCCCACCCTGCTCTCCCAGCCCTTGGGTCAGCACTTGAAGAAAGTGAGGCAAGACCCATGGGTTAGAATGTGGCTATAGCTCCAAAATAGGTCCTGAAGCCAGAGCTGGGTGATGTGAGTCATGCACTGCTTGGCTCCCTGATCATGCCAGCAGTTTCTCTCCCCAAGCACATGGGACTCTGTGAGTTCCAGCGTAGGCTTAATCCCTCTCCAAGCCCCTGCCCTCCTTTGGCACTTCTCATTGTGTGGGTCAGAGGCAGGCACCCTGGGCTTCCCTCTGTACCCCTACCTCTGTCTGAGTTCCTGGCCTGGGAGTCTCCCTAAATGACTGTGATATCCTAGAAGCCACCTACCTCAACTCTAGGGACCATTCAAGGCCTCTCAGCACACTTCGGTGCTCAGAGGAGCTCAGTACAAGTGGCAGGGCAAAGACATTCCTATCTGAAAGCCTCCAACAAAGCCTTCGATTTGGAAGGTGAAGCTGCCATCCTGTGCTGTCTGTTCCAGGTCCTCTCCCAAGTTCCAACTAACTTTGTTTCTGAATCCTAAAAGTAAGAGACATCCTGGTAGAAAATTTTGAAAAAAAGGAAAAAAAAAATAGAGTACTCATAATCCTACCCCACAGAGATCTAGCCCTTTGGGATATACAGCCTTTCCAGTCAATCCACTCTCACTCTCTTTTGGCATATAAACATCAAAAAAGTGAAATTGGGGTCATAATCTGTACATGGTTTGAATTTTCTTCTTTTTCCACTCACCACTTACTATCATAAGCATTTCCACATGCCATCAAATATCTTAAGCAAGTTTCTAATGGTCACACAGTTGCTTGAATGGGCCGCATGTTCCAGAATGTATTGAGCCAATCCCCTAGAACTGGACATCGAGGCTGTTAGCTATGTTTTACTATGACTCTGCAGTAAACACCTTTATGGGAACAGGATACTCTACATTTTTGACTATTTGCCTAGGATACATGTTTAGAAGGTGGAACTGCATATTTTTAAGGTTCTTGATATATTCATTCCCAAATTGATGCCCATAAAATTCATACCAATTTTGTCCAATTCTCCTTTAACAAGGCAGCCACATCTCATAAGACTCTCGGGCCCTAACCTCTTTAGTGATTTCCCTCAACTCTCCTCAGCTCCTTCTCCAGGAGATTCTCAGAGCCCGAATAAGGCATTCGCAACTCAACACTATAGGCCCTATCAAGTCTGGGTGAGTTCCCTAAGGTCAGAGTGGGGCAGGGAGCCTTCACCTGCAGCTGATACTGAGCACAATGGGCACTGGGGTTGGGGCAAATGGAGGTGAGTAAAACGGAGACCTTGCTTTTGCAGGGCTTGAAATGGAGAGAGGAGAGACTAATGGGCAGGTAAGCTTTCCTTCTAAACATCAGAATCATGTGGGGAGCTTTAAAAAAACAAACCAACCAACCCATACCTATGGCCCACCCTAAGTCAATTAAATCGCACTCCTCAGGGAATTGGACCCAGGCGTGGATTTTTTAAAAAGCTTTCCAAGCATTCTAAATTCCCAGTGCAGCCAGGATTGAGAACTTCCATCTTACACAACACACACAGCTTTACAAATGTTATGTTAGACACTGGGGACCATGGAGCCTGGAGGGAGTAAGGGGTGCTCCGGAAAGGCTTTCTGTAGGAGGTGGCTTCTGAGCTGAGCCATGATGCAGCAAGGCCTTGGCACACAATTTGTGAATATATTTTATTGTTAAAAACCATTCGACTGCCAGGCGCGGTGGCTCATGCCTATAATCCCAGCACTTTGGGAGGCTGAGGCGAGCAGATCACGAGGTCGGGAGATCGAGACCATCCTGGCTAACACGGTGAAACCCCATCTCCTAAAAATACAAAAAATTAGCCAGGCGTGGTGGTGGGTGGGAGAATGGCATGAACCCAGGAGGCGGAGCTTGCAGTGAGTGCCACTGCACTCCATCCTGGGCAGTGGCAGACGGCGACACTGCACTCCATCCTGGGCAACAGAGAGAGACTCCATTTCAAAAAAAAAAAAAAAAAAAAAACATTCGATTCACAGAGTCCGCAAGAGTGCTTTTCTACAGCCTCTCCCTCCTCTCTCCCCCCATGCAATTTTGCGCTCATTTTGACAGAGGATGGAACCACACTTCAAAGATGCCAAAGACTTGACAAGGTTACCTGACTGCTAAGTGGCTGAGCCAAACTGAAACCAGGTGGCTCTTCTGACTCCTAAACCAGTGCTCCTCTCCGCGTCCTAACTCCCCGAGTCGCTCTGGAATCCAAGCCTTCCCTCACCCCTACCACCACCCTCCAGCTCACCTTTTACTGGCTCCAGCCCTGAAACGCTCCCACAGGCCCTGGCAAGGTGGCCTCCCTCAATACCCCTTCCTACTACACAGACCAAAAAAAAAGAATTAACAATAAAGGGGGAAAAAAAGAAAGAGAACCAAAGATCCCACTCCATCTCATTAAGAAAGTAAACATAAGAGCCATCTAAGTGTCTAATTAAGCTTCTAATTAGTCCCTGCTTGTTACTAATGCAAATTAGATTACTCCGCTTAACTACAGCATGTCCACAACACCCTTGTTAATTGCGGCCTTTTGAAATTAAATTACTCCCTAATTAGCATATCAAAGCCATTGATTCGGAGCTGGGAAAGATGAGGGCAAGAGGAGCCGAATGCCAAGTTTGGTTAATCAGAGACGGCTAATTAAATAGTGACGTCTTACGTGGGGGGCCTGCTGGTTAAGGGGTAGGGGCAACTCGCCCAGGGCCTGAATGGCCATCTGGAGCCTGGTTCTGGTAGTGCCTTTGGCACCAGGGTTTCCTGTGGGCACAGGAGGGGCTCTAGTGGGCCTGGGACAAACCACTGAGTATGGCCATTTCTGGGCCTCTGGCTGTTCTGCCCAGCCTGCTCCAGACATGCCTTGGCCCCTCCCTTCATTTCCCCAGATGTAGGGGGCAAGTGATAACTTTATCATAGAGGGGCTCACCCTGTCAGGGATGGGCTGGTTTCATCTTGAAACAGGCCCCCGGAGACACAAGGGCTTATGGTAAGAAGACCTAACCTCTATGGTAGAAAGAAGGGAAAAAGAAACACCCACCACCATCACTTTTTTTTTTTTTTTTTTTTTGAGACAGGGTCTCATTCTGTGTGGCTCAGACTGGAGTGCAGTGGCGCGATCTCGGCTCACTCACGGCAACCTCTGCCTCTTTGGCTTAAGTGAACCTCTGGTCTCAGCCTCCCGAGTAGCTGGGACTACAGTCACACGCCACCACACCCTAATTTTTGTATTTCTTTTGTAGAAAGGGAATTTCACCATATTGCCCAGGCTGGTCTCAAACTCCTGAGCTCAAGCGATCCTCCCACTTTGGCCTCCCAAGTGCTGGGATTACAGGCATAAGCCACTGTGCCCATCCCACCATCAGTTATTAGGTAGCTGCGTGGGAGTAAGATTTGGGTCACGGTGTCCTTATAGGTCCTCTCTGAGCTCTTCTTGTATACTTCTTGTACAGACCCTGCAGAGTCTTTTTTTTTTGGAGACAGAGTCTCAGTCTGTGGCCCAGGCTAAAGTGCAGTGGCACAATCTCGGCTCACTGCAACCTCCACCTACCGGGTTCAAGCAATTCTCCTGCCTCAGCCTCCTGAGTAGCTGGGACTACAGGTGCCTGCCACCACGCCCGGCTAACTTTTGTATTTTTAGTAGAGATGGGGTTTCACCATGTTGGCCAAGATGGTCTTGAACCACTGATCTCAGGTGATTCACCTGCCTCGGCCTCCCAAAGTGCTGGGATTACAGGCGTGAGCCACCGTGCCTGGCCAGACCCTGCAGAGTCTTTCAGACACTGTCCCCCACTAGATTTTCCTTGAGGAATACTGGGGACAGGTGAATCTCCACATCAAAACTGCTAACCAAAATGCCCTCAGGGGCTAGGCTGGTCACTTAGGAGGCCAGGTGAGGAGGGCACAAGGAGGCAGGTGTCACTCAATCCCAGTCCATCCTTTCTACACAGAAATGCAGCTTCAGTGTTGAGAGGGCTTGGGTTTTTCAAAAGGAGCTGAAGTGGGGATATTTATGTGAAATTTACCATTGTAATGAACTGTGTATGGGTCAATAAAACTCAGCAGGGATGAAGTTAGTCCATTTGTGACCTCAGCCCTTACGGCCAGCATTTCAGAAATGCAAGTTCCAGTTAACTGTGACTCAGGGCAAGTCAGGTAACCTCTCTGGGCCCAGGTCCTTCACCTGTCAAATGAGAGTGATCATTACCACTGCTTAGAGAATCTTTCAGGGTTGTTGTGGGGATAAGAACAAGGAGGCATGTGAAACTGCAAAACACAGTTCCTCAGTCAGGGCCTGGTGACTACCTAGCTCTACCTGCCACAACGCCCTCCCAGGTTTCCTAATAGGGATGTCCTGTTAGAACTTTTGTCCCCCATCTTCCATGCAGGGGGCAGACCAAGGGCTTCCAAGTGTCCTTGAAAATGCTGAGGGCTTGTTCCTGCAGATACCTGACCTGACTGCTGGGAGGCTTGGAGGTACCACACACCTGTGCCCTCTGCCCTGCATTTAATGGATCAGCTCTGGCAGGGTTAACAGTTTCTGAATGGCAAAATCCTGAGGGTTAAAAGGTCCCTAGCTTGGTCCTTCTATACCTCCCCTGTTCCCAACTAGGGTGGAGTCTGTTCCCAGCTCTTCCTCCCTCCCCTAGTCCTGCTCTCTAAGTTTCTCACCAGTAGCCCCTGGAGCCCACAGGATCTCGGCCAAATTCCCAAAGGGTGAGATTCTGTTTACTTAAGGAGAGATCAGACAGGGTCCAGGGGAGGGGAAGTCCTCCTGCCCCCACCCCAGAAAGGGCAAATCCCAGCCAGTATCCAGTCCATGGGTATCCATCCAAGCCAAACTGGGCAAAGAGGCGCAGAGCAGTGGTTTTATTTTAGAAAATAAGTGCAATTAAAAGAAAGGCGGAAGAAAAGGAATGGGGGAGGGGAAGGCTGCCCTGGTGTGAGGGGGAGGGGGGACGGCGGCGCACAAGGGCCAAGCTGAAGCCCGCCTCGCCTCGCGGAGCTCTCTCCCAACGAGATTCAATTAATTGATAACATGAGGCATCAAATTAATTTCTGGAGGATGTGAGATTCTGATGAAGGGAAATCTCGTCGATGGGGATCGGGCAGGAGGGGGCAGGCAGCACCCCTTTTAATCAGGCTCCACTGCCTAATTGGGAAGGAGGAGACTTGCAAGGGTCATGGTGTCCCCTGCCCCGAGCTCCACAGCTCCCCTTTCAGGAAGGACCCATGGAAGCAGTAGGCTCCCGACGCCCTTGGAACAAAGAGGGTGTGCATTGAGACCTTCAGGTCTCTTCTTGCCTGGCTCCCAACCCACAGCTTCAGGATGGTGAGCCCGAGGACGTGGGGCTGCAGGCACCCTCTTCACCCACTGTACAGTTAGGAAAACTGAGGCCCAGAGAGAAGACGGGTCATGCCTAAGGCCGAAGAGTGAGTTAGGAAGTCGGCAGCAGTGGGCTTACCAGGGCCCCTCACGATGTACCCGTGTGGGTCCAGACCATTTAGGCCCAGACCCACGAAATCATCTCTGACCACAATGGGTGGGCAGCCCTCTCTGTGGCTAAAAACTGCCATGCTGCCTGAGCCGTCCCCTCTTCCAGTGTTTCCGGATCCCCAGCTGCCGGCCCGAGCTGGCCCAGCTGCAGTTATTTTCTCTGTGTCTGGTGAGTGCCGAAAAGCCCTTGTGTTACATCACTGTGCTCAGGTCTCAGACATGCAGAAGCTTCCAGCAACCGGAACTGATGCGCTCAGTTAAAAAGGTAAAAGCTCACTGGGGGAACAATCCAAAGCGAGTGCTCAGCTGGGGAGGGGGAACAGGTAGCTCTGGCTCTCTGGGAAAGAAAGCTCAGAGGCTTCCTGAAGGAGGGATTCTCTCAGTGCACCAACTCTACACTCTCTGCATGGCCTGACTCTCCAGCTTCTCCAGCTCCCATCCAGAGATGCAGCCTCAAAAAGCCTGGCGCTTTGCTCTGAGTGCTCACAGCTGCAGCCCCTCGCTGGGTCTCCCACAAATCCTGACGTTTCATATCTCCCCAAAACTTGCCCCAGTGCACCCCTTCCTTCCAGGATGCGGATGTGCACCTGCAGGGGAACCCCGAAGGAAAGGAGGAAGTACACCGCCACCCTCTTTTGGAGCAACTTCTTTAGGCCTGAGTCTCCACAGAAATGTTCTCCTAGAAAAGTAAAGCCAGCCGGGAATGGAATCCAAGGAAGCTCCGCTGAGGAGATGAGAACGGAAACCACCTCAACCTCCCACCCTCTGCCTCCCCACCGCCCGGTTTCATTTCACACAGGGAGGCCCTCCTAAGGGCCCTCTGGGCGGCAGACATGTCCTGTCTCAGCTGGGGGTTTCAGGACCCACGCCGGCTCAGGTGGCCAGTGCCCACAGATCTGTGCTCCACCCTTTGCTCCTTTTCTGATTTTCCAAGTTGCACGCGAGTCACCCCTTCTCTGGGTCCCTTGCGCTGTGCCCTTCACCACCCTGGCCACCAGCACACAGTAGGCGCTCCACAGTGTTCTCCACAGTGTTCGTAGGATGGATACAACTACCGAGTCCCTGGCTCCATTCCCTAAGCCACCTCGCCTTCAAGTCACCAGCATTTTGCCACCCCTTTCCTGCTAGTTAACTTCTGCTCCCACCAGTCCTGACTACCTTAACAAATGCCTAATGGTCTCTAGTCCACATACTGTTAGTCTGAGAAAAACCCACCATGTCGCCCCACTTTCCATTTACATGGTAGCCTGGGTCACAGACCATCAGAACTGCAGCAGGAAAGGAAACACCATTTACCTCTACCTTGCACTATCAATTGGCTCCACCCACCATCAGGCCTGGCTGTGGAGGCTCCAGTTGGCCAGAGGATGGGGCCCAGGGAGGTGGGCAGAGCAGCTGGGATTCAGGGCACAGGCGGTTGTATGGCTACCGTCCAGACGGGAAAGGAAGGTGCAGGGCTGTGCCAGAGGGACAGTCGGGAAAACACCCTGGTCTCAGGAGGGATCCTGGGACCAGGATCAAGGCAAGGAGGGCATTCGCCAGGCCCAGGCCTGCCCAGCCCGGGCGACACACCACAGCAACACTGACTCCACGGCCCAACACCTGCAGCCCTGTCCAGATGTGTACCTTTTGTGCCAGGAGCTCTTGTTTTCTAGCTCAGGCAGGTGTGCCCTGCGTCCAGGCTCTGCAAGGGCCCAGGAGCAACATCTCACAAGATCATAGCATCCGAAGTGGCAGAATTTGGAGGAAAGAGGGTTCCTGCTGTGATCCCGGCTTGGTGGAACTGGCAGTGGGCTGAAGGTGTGTATTTCCACAGAGAATCCTGGGAGGCAACGCTGAAGGCAGCCAATAACTTCAGGCTCAAGGGGAGTTTCCTTTTGCTTCTTTGAGATGATCCATTCAGTGATAGCTCCCAAATTGGTCTGAGACTTGCTGCCAAAATCTTCCATAAGGACAGGTAGGCTAGGGTTTCCAAACCCTAAAAATCTCCCTTTCTGGAGAGAGGGGTTATCAGTCATTTTTCCTCTTCGCGTTCTAGGGAATTCTCTCTCCCATTTATGTGTCTCTCACAAGAACCTCAGGAGTGCCTGGGGAATGGGGAATGCTCCAGGGTTGTGTGCAGGTGGAAACACCAGATTCTGAACCTATAGTCCCCCTCCCCGCTTAAAGGGAAAAGAGAAAGGTGGCCTTCACACTAGAAGGCAGGCGGCCTAGGCCAAGCTTGTGGAGGAGGGGGAGGAGTGGCAGCTCCTCCCATCCCTTCCTTTCTCCCTTCACTACAGCATAGGCTCAAGCCCTACTGGTTGTACTGGGAGTCAAGGACCCCGTATTTTAGTTCCAGCTCTGCTACCATGTAGCCGTGTAACCTTGGACAAGTTGCCTCTTCTCTCTGGACTTCATTTTCCCAACCCATAAAATGAAGATTAATACTTCAGTATTTCCATATTCAATCGACGTGTGGCCTGGCAGTGCTAGCAAATTATTAATAAAAGTCATCCCTTGATCAGTACTACCATGTGCCCAGCACCGTGCTAGGTACTTGACATCTGCTTTCTCATTCGACTCCCAAACGGAATCGCTATGGTGGGTATTATTGACCTACTTTACAATGTAAGAAAATTGAGGTTCGAAGAGCTTAATTAAGTTCCCCAGAGTCCCATCTCTACTGCCAAGTCCCAAAGCCTTTTCCACTCTGACACATGTTCTGCCCTGGGGAGGCCTCAGTTCCTTGCTCTGGGTTCCAGAGTTCTAGAACCAAATCTGAGGAGGCCATTCCAGCCAACGGAGCCTCAGAGTCCTGTCAAAAATAGTACCTGCCCTGCCTTGGTCTGGGGAAGCTGGATTGTGGTAAGATCTGCAAGAAGGGAAACTGTGAGGAGTTTCTTGGATGGAAGAAATTATTATTTCACACAGTGTAGGCTATTCAAAAAGTAAAGACATTGTGCCTGCTTAGGATGGGACTGGGGGGCTTGCACTGTGGCTAGAGAGACACAAAACCGCCAAGGCAGTGGGGTAGGAAGGGTTAAGATGCAGGGAGGGCTTCCTGGGGAGACGACCCTTCCCTCCCCTTGCACCTCACACCTCTCCTCTGAAACAGACACCCTGTTCCCATCCTTCTCTCCCCGATGTGACATCTTACCTGTCTCTCCTACCCCAACAATCTGAGATCCAGAGAGCAGACTCCAGCCTTCACTGCTTGGGTACCCCAGTACTCAGCCTGGGACCTGCCCAGGCAGAGTAGGGGCTCAGCAAACATTTGGGGGAATTACTGAATCAAAAGCAAGACTTCCTCTCCCAGTCCCTCTACTTCCCTCCCACCAAGGAAGAGGCATGTTTGGGGTAGGGGCCCGGCAGGATATGCACATTCCTGGCAAGAAGCGACCTACCTGCCTACAGCCAGAAACGAAGGTTTTGGCTCTAAAGGCAGAGGAAGGGGGCTGGGGGTGTCCAGGTGTGAGGAGGGTCCCTACACGGAAAGGGACAGGAGCAGGTCCCTTTGTAAGTGGTACCCGTTGCAAGTGCTCTGGCCCTGGCGTTCTCCAGCACTGGGGTCAGGTCTTTCTCTCCCCAGGGCTCAGGGTTCCCCAACTCTGTAACTCCTGGGAAACCTGCCCAGGACAGGGAGAAGCACAGAAAACCCCACCCAGGCGCCCAGCCCTTAGTGCCAGGAGAGGTTACCATGGTCTCCCAAACTTAGTAGCAAGGCTGGAGCCAGGATAAAGTGGGTCCTGAGGGTCCCCCAGGAGAGATTCAGCACTCACCCTGGCCCTGGGTGTGGAGGCTGGGAGGGGGCAACCACAAAGCCACCTCTTCCCCTTGCCACTTTGCCCCACTGACTAGAGTGTGAGTGACTCCCCCAACTCAGTTTTCGGAGAGTCTGAGATTGAAAGCGCACCATGGAGCCAACAATTGTCCAGGTACCAAGAGCAGAGCCTCAGTATCCTCCCTCCAGCCACCAGGTAACAGAGCCCCAAAACCCTGAGGCAAAAGTTTCTCAAGTTGAAAAAAAAAAAAAAAAAAGGCCTTCAGACTTCCCTACAGCGGTTTTCCGCGGGGGCGGGCAGAGGTTTTCTGAGGCCGTGGCTCCCCTTCAGGCGGCTGGGTCCACTGGGCCCGGCCTTCGGCCCCTGCACCTACCGGCTGGTTCACGGGGGGGCGGAGGGGAGCTCAAAATGCCCGGTGCCCGCAGGGCATGGCGGTCAGAGGGGCCGTTCAGCCCTGGTTATCTGAGGAAAGCGAGCTTCTGGGTTCGGCGGTGGGACCGGCACAGACCTTTCCGCAGCTACAGGCCATACGACAATCCCGCTGCTCTTTCTTTCTGCAGGCACTCGGGTCAGTCCTACCAACTGCCCCTCAAGTTGTGTGTGCTGCCCTAACCCTCAATCCCAGACCCGACACAGTGCGTGCTGGGACAAATCTAGACTGCCCTGCAAAACCGGGGTGAAGATGCTGAAGTTCAGGTAAAAACCCGCATTGGCCAAAATGCTCCCGGGCTTTCTCGGGAGCCACCCGAATGGCAACTCCAGACTCGGGTTTGCTTCTCCGGACTCCTCACCCCCTGTCCCCGGCTCCAGGCGCCGCCGTCAACCTGCGGGGAGACTAGGCGTTGGGGTGCTAGACACGCGGTGATCTCCGGACGCCCGAAACGCCAGGCGCCGAGTGAGCGAGGAAACCAGCCGGGAGGGGGCTGGCCAGGGAAGCCAGGGAGCAAAGGGAAGAGCGGGGCGCGCTCTGGGCTCAGGGTTCCCATATCCTTTCCCCTTAACCTAGGATCGGGGTGGTTCGCAGGTGTGTTCACGAGGTTGCCCCAATTGGGGGACAGAGGGAATCCGCCGCTGTCTGGGCCTCTGCCTCAAAATCCGCATCCCGCGAAATTACGCGGTCCTTTACGCGGGCGGTAGGGACCCCAGGTCGCATTCTAGCGCCACTGGCTTGGCTCTAATGCAGCCCAAGGAAGTTTGTTTGGCGTGGATGGGGAGCCCGAGGCTGAAGCGCCGCCGGCCAGAGAGGTGCTGAGGTTGTCCAGGGGAGATACCTGACTCCTCAGTTGGGAGGGGAGGTCCTATTCGGTCACTCCGGGCTCCTTCCCTGGTGGCCTCCGGGCCCCCCGCGGCTACCCTCTTCTCCCCCTACGTGGTGAAGCGGGAGCTCTTTCTCTCCACAGCGGGTGAGTAGAGGTGTCAGCCAGATCGTTTCCCCACCCTCCACCTCCGGCGCACAAATCACAGGGGCCATTTCCAGACGCTCTCAAGTCCCCAAGAAGTTTTCCGCTCTATCCCCGAGCTGACTGAGCAATGGGAAAGGGGCTGACCGGCCCTGGCACTTCCGAGGTGCGACCTCAGCAAGACGAGTCCCCTCTTCACCACAGACGACGCGGCGGGTAGGACCGCGATCCCCCGCTCTCTTGCCCCCACATTCATCTGCCTCCGGCGCGTCCTGGGGAGTCCAGTACCGACTAGAGTTGGGGTGAGCCACGTCCCTTCCCAGCTCAGGAAAGTCTGGGCCGGGAAGTATTCTTTGTCTGACTCCGGGCAGGGAGGGGGTCGCGCCCCCGTACACCCCATTCCCAGCGGCACGGCAGGGAGGGGGCGGGGCCCAGATTCTTGGGGAAGGGCGGGCCTCGGTGGCCTCTCCGGCCGCCCCCCTCCCCGCCCCGGCCTCCGGCTGCCCCCATTCCCGTCGCGCCGCAGCCCCCACCTGTTCCTGAGGCAGCTCCGGCCCGCGGGGGCCCGGGCCAGGGGCGGAATGTCGCGGCTGCGTGGGGTCAGTGCGCCACGGCCGGCCCTGGCTGGAACAAAGTGCGCCGGCCAGGGCCCGGCTCCTCCCGGCGCCCGGCGCGTCTCGGGCGGGCAGTTTGCAAACACAAAGTGAGCCAGCGAGCGGGCGAGAGAGTGCGCGAGCAAGGGAGTTGGTCTGGTAGCCTGCCCAGCCCCCACCCGCGTCCCTGGGCCCGGCCCGACACCTACCTGTCCCGCCCGGCCGCTCCGTGCGGGCTCCGGCCCGTCAGCCCGCGCGGGGCATGGGGCTCGCTCCGGTCGCAGCCCGGGCCCGCCGCCGCCCGCCGGGGCTGCCCCTCCGCGCCGCCCCGCGCCGCGCAGCTCCCGGGCGTCCTCCCAGCGCGCCGCGCCGACCGCTGCGCGCCTCAACCCCGCCGGGGCATCGCACTTTGTGGGCTGCTTGGCTCGCTCCGGCTCCGCTCCTCCTTCCCAGTCCTTCCGCGACGCTCGTCAGCTCGCTCCGGCTCCCGGGCTCCCGGACCCCGGCGTCCCCGCCCCCGGCCCGGCCCTGGTTCCGGCCCGGGCTCCTCCCCGCCGCGCCGCCGCCGCCTGCGCCGCGCCCTCTTCGCGGGCTGGGGGCTCCGTCCCGGCCGCTGGCCGCACTGTCCGGTCCGCAGGGGCGGTGGGCTCCGGACTCCGAGGGGCTGCGACTGAGCCTGGGCTGCGAGTGGCTGCGAGCGGGCGGCGCGCGGGCGGGGCGGGATGGGGCGGAGGAGGAGGAGGGTGGAGAGGGAAGGAGGGAGCGCGCGGAGCGCGAGGGAGGAGGGAGCGAGAGAGCAAGCGGCGGAGGGAGGGGAGACCAACTTCTAGTGCTACCATAATTCGCCTAAAGCAGGTGCAGCAACTTTCACCCCGCCTGGCAGCTCGCTGAGAGCTAGAGAAGACCACGTGCACCAAACTTTAGGGGAGGAAAAATGGGAACGTGGGGAGAAGACGTGGGGCGGCAGATCTGAAAAAGATGGTAGGTGGAGGGATCCCAGGGATTCACCCTGGCCTCGGACTCATCCTATGGCGCGCTTGCAAACCCCGGCCATCCCCTGGAGTCTGGAGGTACGGCCAAGTCCTGCTCCCACACGGTTCACTGGTTCCCGGCGGGCTGCGCTCGGCGCGGGGAGTGGCCGGGGGCCCAGAGACGGAGCCAGCGTCAGGCTCGGGCCCTGCCTGGCCTCTCTCCTGCTCCCCACTGCGTGGGGGCTGAGGGTGGGCTTTCTGAGCCGAGGGTAGGGGGTGGGGAGGCCCTTTCAGGGCTTTGTGAACGGTCACCCCCAGGCGCGCACTGCCTCCTTCTGCGGAAAGGGAATTTCCCGTATAGTGCTCTGCGAACCAGTGAAGAAGGGGCCCAAGGCCAGAGCCATGCGGGCAAAGTGAAGTGCAAAGTTGAGGACAAATTAGATTGTAAACAAAACTCCGCGTCTCTGAACATCGCTTTTGCCCAGGGGGACTGGAGGGGTTGTGGTGGTGGTGGCGATGGTGTGTTTGGCTTGGGAGGGGGAGGTCTGGGTAAGGAAACGCCCACGGCCCAAGGGGCAGGGCTGTGTTGGTAGCAGACGCACCACTCAGAGTCCCATGGAAATCTGAATACCCGTCCCACCTCCCCGCCCCACACACGCCGGCAACATCTCCCATCTGTCTGCGTGTGTTGGGGGTGGGGAGAAGTGAAGGAGGCCTCAGGAGTCCTCATGAAGTACCCCAACCCAGCTCAGTGATACCAGGTCCCCATGACCAAGGGAGGATCCTGCTGTGGGATCAGGGCAGGAAGACAATGGCTCTTGAAGCCTCCCCTGGTCCTAAATCCTCAGGCAGGTGGACAAGGGGCAGGCATAGTATGAGAGCCCCTGTGGAGTGGGAGCTGGAAGCCTGAGGGGTGGGGGCGGAGCTGCAAGGATTGACGCTTAGTTGCCTGGGGGGAGGGGATTTCTTGGCCCTTCCAGTGGGCCTTGAAAGGAAAGGGGATGTCAGAGAGGAGGCACCCTCTTGGGTTGTTTTTCATCACTTCTGTCCCTTTTCTGTAATGTTATTGACACCTGCACGGGTCCACATTTTATGTATTTGCCCTGTTGGGCAAGTGTGACAGGCATACTTAGGTCTTGCTGGAGCATTTTAGATTTCTAGGTGTGAAATTGTGCAGGGAAGACTCTAAGTGCCATTTATGTGGATATCTCGGTGTCATTTCCAGTGTGGCAACTGAGATAACCATAGCCATAAGAATAAAATAAAAGCTAACATCTGAGTCGTACCACTCACCAGCCATTTAATCTTCACAGTAACCCCAGGAGGGAGATATTTCTATTATCTCCATTTTATAGAAGAGGAAACTGAGGCACAAAGAGATCAAGTCACTTGCCTGGGCTTACACAGCTGCTGGTCAGTGATGAGCCAGATTCCAACTAGAGCCACTTCAATGAGGACAAGAAAGAAGCTCATGGTGGTCTCTGAAGTGGCACTGCTTGCTTGTGGGTTAGCTGAGGGGAAGGATATTCCGGGAGAAAGAAAGCCCTTGGTAGTACTATCTGATTTACCTTCTGTCGAGGGCCAGCTCTGGTGGAAGTCATGGTGTGTGGACAGCCCCAGGCCAAGCCTGGAGTGGCAGGTCCTTGTGTCAGACCAGCTGGGCCAGTGACTATGTCCTCAGTTCTCCTTCTCATCCTTCTTGCAGCAAAGGCTGAGGGTGGGGTGCGAACTAGGGGCTTTGGAGACAAAAGAGAGAATTTCTGTAGGGGGCCATGGAATAAGGTGACCTCTGAGGGACTTCTCCAGCCCTTTTCTGGCTGGTTCACTGAATGCTTTTCCCGTCCCCTTCCTGCAGCAGCCCTTGTACCTCACACATGGGCTCACTTGCCCAGAGGGATTGCCCTGGGAAATCCTTCACTTTCAGTTCAGTTTACCCCTCATCTCCAGGCCAGTTCAGTTCCCAGCTCCCTGTGAGCTACTGTGGGGGCTCAAGGCATCAAAAGACTCTGTCTTGTCTTCACCTAAAAGGCATTTTAGGGAGGAAGATAAAGCCTTCCCAAAGAAAGATACAGAACAAATGCCCCCAATCAAAGAAGCCAGTCCAAAGCCCTTCTTCCTGATGCAAGAGCTTCGTTAAGAAGGTTGAAAAGAGTAGCCCTTGGCTCCAAAGTGGGAGTGACTGGGAGCAGGCAGGAGGGTCCCCTTTCTGTCCTTGTTCCTTCACAGGACTCAGGGCAGGTGCAGGTGCTTTGGCGGTGGCAGGAACCAAGGCTCATGGCTTGGCCCCTCCATGGGGGCCATAGTTAAGAGCACAGGGGCTAGAGTCAGGCAGCCTTGGGTTGAACTTCAGCCTCTGTCACTTAACCAGTGTGTGACTGAGGCAAGTTACATGATGTTTGAATCTCAGTTTCCTCACTCATCAATTGGGAGGTTAGGAGGCCTCCTTGGGTGGTTGGGAGGGAGGATGGGCAAAACGTCTAGCCTGGTAATGTGTTCCTCACATGCTTTCCATAATTACTTATTTTCCCTTTGATGAGCTCCAGGATGAGGAATGTTGACCTCACAAAGCTGCAAATCATGAGTTGCCACTTATTAAATGCTTGCCAGGCAGTCGAATAACGTGCTGTTCAGCTTATCACCCCAGTAATGGTGACTCTTCTCCAGGTGAAGCTGAGAGAGGTCAAATGACTTGCTCAGGTCACAGAGCTAGGAAGTAGTGTGGCAAGGACTTGCTCCCAGGTCTCCTGCTCTGAAGCAGATGCCGTTTCCCAAGGTCAGCTGCCATCCTATTGTGGAGGTGAAGTGGGCTGATAGATGAGCTTGTTCCTAGCAGCAGGCCTGATACTCAGGAGTAGGTTGGGGTGGTAGTGGTGTGTACATCTAGAAACATTTGCTTCATTCCCAGGGTCCCAACAAACCTAAGCCCAGATATTTTATATTTATTTTATTATTATTATTATTGAGACAGAGTCTCACTCTGTCGCCCAGGCTGGAGTGCAATGGTTCGATCTAAGCTCACTGCAACCTCCGCCTTCCGAGTTGAAGCAATTCTCCTGCCTCAGCCTCCCGAGTAGCTGGGACAACAAGCTCATGCCACCATGCCCTGCTAATTTTTGTATTTTTAGTAGAGATGAGGTTTTGCCATGTTGGCCAGGCTGGTCTCGAACTCCTGACCTCAAGTGATCTGCCTGCCTTGGCCTCCCAAAGTACTGGAATTACAGGTGTGAGCCACTACACCTGGCCAAAAACTATTTTTTAGTTATTGAGAAATAAAACTTCATCAGCATAGGCTAGGAGCGGGGGCTTACGCCTGTAATCCCAGCACTTTGGGAGGCTGAGGCAGGCGGGTGCATCACCTGAGGTTGGGAATTCGAGACTAGCCTGACTAACATGGAGAAACCATCTCTACTAAAAATACAGAATTAGCCGGGCATGGTGGCACATGCCTGTAATCCCAGCTACTCGGGAGGCTGAGGCAGGAGAATCACTGGAACCTGGGAGGCGGAAGTTGCAGTGAGCTGAGATGGCACCATTGCACTCCAGCTTGGGCAACAAGAGTGAAACTCCATCTCAAAAAACAAGACAAAACAAAAAACAAAAATAAAACCCATTTTATCAGCATAATGCAGTAACTCCACTCCACTCCGCTCCTAAGTATATGCCAATAAAAATGCATATGTACATATGTTCACCAAAAGGCATACACCAGAATGCTATGCCATCTATTCGCATGTGCTCACTATTCACAATAGCTGTCAACAGTGGAATAGGTGACTAAACCATGGTCTTCTCATCCGTGGGCTAGTACTTGGCAATGAGAATGAGCAAACCATTGCCACATACAACAACATGGAGGAATCTCACAAATATAATGTTGAGCATAAAAGCCAGACGCAAAAGAAAACACAGTTTGATTCCATTGATATGAAATTCAAAACCCAATCAAAGAATTTATGGCATTAAAACTCAGGAGCATGGCTATTTTAGGTGGAGGTGTGACGGAGGGGCACAAGGGGATTTCTGGGGGTCTTTTTGAATTTGGGAGTTGGTTACATACATGTGTTCACTTTGTAAACATTAATTGAGCTATACATTTTATGCTTAAAAATGAAACATGTAAAAATCATTGCTAATATAGGCCTTTTCCATGACTCTCTTCTTTCCTATTCTCTATCCTTCCCTTGTGGTTTCCTGAAGCTGGCCTTCCCAAGTAAGTTTTCTACTCTTACTGCTTTGGTATTGCTTGGGTATCTCAAAATTTTCTTTTGTTTTAGTTATTTATTTTGATTCATTTTTGTGGCATAGTCAAATATCAAGCAATTAAAATTTTAAATGAAAGGTAGCCTGCTCCTTGTTTTTACTTGTGTTTTGCTGAACTTCATGCTGCTGAGATGAATGTCTACATGTTCGTTGCATGTGTTGTGTGTGTCTCTAGGTCACTTACTTAAGAGGCCACTGGAGAGGATTCTACCATATCAGTGTGCCCCGTCTTGTTTTGTTACCCAGCCTCCCACTGATGGGACAGTTCGATTGTAGTGGGTGTTTGGGTATTATGGTCTCATTGCTATGGTAGGCTTCCTTCTGTGACCTCCCTTCCCACTGTGCCTCTCCTTCCCTGCTGTGGTTCCTCTACTCCGGAATCTTTTGCCTTTCCCATCTCTCCACTGTTCGTCCATTCCCTGCTTCCCAATCTTTCTGACTGGGAAAGACCTAGAATCTCTGCTGATTGGAGGTGAGGGAGGAATAGGAGAGGGACAGCCTTTTCCTTTTCCACAAAGGCTCCTCTTCCCCAAGATCAATGATGATTTAAAGAGAGAAATATTTCATTAGGGGTTGACATCTTAATGAACTGTGCCAGGAACCTTCAAGGCACTCTCTAGGCTTCCTCGGTTTTAAGCGGGGCTCCTACCTGTGGGGGAGGCTTATCAGTTTACCATATTGCCCCAAGTAGATGACCATGGTAGTGTGGGTAGCTGTGCCGGGGGCTGTGGAGGAGAGGGCCCCCAGGACTGGGGTGAGGCTGGCTTGTCCTTCTAGGTGCCAGGCTGACCAGGCGCCTGGGCCCTTGGAGATGTTTGCAGTTCCTTTTGGGACTTTAAGGGAGTCAGAGACTCAGGCCTTGTCCAAAGGGTGGTGGGCATGGGACTTTGGGCTGATTCGTTGAAAATCAGTCATTAAAGATCAGGAAATAGGCAGGGCGCGGTGGCTCAAGCCTGTAATCCCAGCACTTTGGGAGGCCGAGACAGGCGGATCACGAGGTCAGGAGATCGAGACCATCCTGGCTAACATGGTGAAACCCCGTCTCTACTAAAAATTACAAAAAACTAGCCGGGAGAAGTGGTGGGCACCTGTAGTCCCAGCTACTCGGGAGGCTAAGGCAGGAGAATGGCATAAACCCGGGAGGCGGAGCTTGCAGTGAGCTGAGATCCAGCCACTGCACTCCAGCCTGGGCGACAGCAAGACTCCATCTCAAAAAAAAATCAGAAAATAAACGATAACTTGACAAACAGTGAGCGATTTTCCACTAATTGGAACACAGCGTCTTTAGGTCAAATGAGATCCCTACATGGAAGGATTTCTGTGCAGGAAGAGAGCAGAACATACTGGGAGGGGCCAAGAGAGCAGACCCAGTGCCTTATCCCTCCCTCATGCACCCCACCCATGGGGGTGGGGATGGGGTGGAGGATGCATGAGGGTAGCAGAAGCCCCAGGAGTGGGCACAGAGGAAAGAATTCCTTTTCCCTTCATTCAGTTCTTCCTCATCTTTTTTTTTTTTTTTTGGAGACAGGGCCTCCACTCTGTTGCCCAGGCTGGAGTGCAGTGGTGCAATCACAGCTCACTGTGATCAACCTCCTGGGCTCAAGTGATCCTCCCACCTCAGCCTTCTGATTAACTGTGACCACAGGTGTGAGCTACCACACCCAGGTAGAGAAGGGGTCTCTCTGTTGCACAGGTTTGTCTCAAACTCCTGGACTCAAATAATTCTCCCGCCTCAGCCTCCCAAAGTGCTGGGATTGCAGGTGCAAGCCACCTCGTCCGGCTCTTCCTTATCTTTTAGGAGCTATCCCACATCTTCCATCCACTTGAAGACTTTTGGATTTAAGTCTCAATTCTGTCACTTTTCTAGCCCAAAATCCTGAAGCAAGGGGCTTGACCTCAGTTTATTCAACGGCAAGATGGGAAGAAAGATGACAGTCTGGCAGAGAGGTGGTGAGGATGCATATGGCTCATGTAGGATTCTTCTCAGTTTAGTTGTTGGATAGACTATAGCTACTGTTACTCTTTCTTGATTACCCCAGCCCACTTCTGCCTCTTTCCAGGTGCTCTTTAGCACTCCTGTGTCATTGATGTTACAATGTGTTGTTAGCTAACTTATTGAATAAGCTCCCAGTAACTTTTAACAAACCCTATTGTTTGTTAACTGTTTAGCCATTTTATGCCTCATTTCTCCAACTAGATAATAAACTCCTTAGTTTAGGGACCTACAGTTTCAGTCATTTGGGGATTTCTCATTGTACCCAGCTTAATTTCTTTTGCAAGGTAGCTGCACAGTACTTGCATATTGATTTGATTATGATTTGATACTTTAGAGCAAAGTTTAAAAAACAAAAATAGCCTAACACTTTAGGGCAAGTTGGTGTCCTGCAGTTATCAGCTGCATGTTGTAGGACATATGTAATAACTGTGTCTTCATTGATTGCAAGGAAAGAGCTGGCTGGGGTCAAGGGGGGAACTTAGGTAGAAAATGGGACAAGGAAGACTCTCACTTCCTCAGAGCCATCCCCTTTTCTCAGAGGGCTGTGCTCCCCATTCTTCTTATCTCTCCTCTGGCTCCCTTTCTGCTTGTTGACTTAGGATGCCTTCAGAACTCTGTTCTTAGCAGAGGATGCATTCCTTCCCCATGGAACCTGGAAGACCTGGGGCTTGGGGTCTCAGCTGCTGGCCCTGGAGGGTGAGGTGGGATATGAAGGAGGAGAGTTAAAGCCCAGGTAGGCTCACATTGAAAATAGCTGCCGTCTGTTGAGCATCAACTGTTCACCAGGCAATTTTAACGTGTATCTCTGATTCCCACAACAGTCCTATTTTTTTTTAAGAGAAAGCAGTGCTCCAAATATCAAAGGCAATGAATGTAGAGTAGAAATAAGGGAAGGTAAGAGAGTCTTTATACATCCCTTATTGTGTGTGGCATCTGGCTGGGTCCATGGAGTGGGGGTCACACACTTCCTGATCCTTGTAATTCTATGCGAGGCCTGGGCCCCAGGCCCTACCTCCTTCCTGGTTCTCCTGTACCCCCTCTGCTTTCTGGTCTTCACCATGTCCCCTAGGGTCTCCTCCAGTACCCTCTCCTCTTAACCCATGGCTCTCCAGCCCCCAGGACCTCTCTCAATGTTGTTAGGCAGCAGGAAGTCCCTGGAGCCAGGCAGCTGAAGGCAAACTGAAGCTGGGTCTTGCTTAAAGAAGAACCACCCATGCATCAGGCACTGTGCTAAGCGCGTTCCACACATGACCTCATTTCACCTCCCAACAGTCCTCTAAGATGATGCAACAGATACTTGTTGGTGCCCTGTCTGGTGCACTGTGACTTTTCACCCCTAAGGCTTCCAATCACTAATGCCTGCCTTTCCTAGCCTAAGGGTTTCCTTTGGGCATTAGAGCCCACTTTTCCACTCTGTGGGAGGCCAGAAGTGCCAGGGAACGAGCACTTCCTGGAGGAGCCCTCTACCCATAACCGATGGGAATTGGTATATAAATACCCCTACTCCCTCACTTCACTTGTGGAATAACTCCGAGTCATGTGTGCTATGCATACTTCCAGGGTTTCTTCTGTGGGACCGAGCCCATCCTGTAGCTGGTAACATATACTTTGTTGCCTCCTTTCCTTGTCTTACTTCCCCACTTTTCTACTGGTATTTCCTTCACCTCCTAAATCAACCATTTGCAATGGAATAGTGTCTCAGGGGCTGCTTCTGTGGGAACCCAGCCTAAATCAGGTTGATACTATTATTATCTTCATTCTATAAATGACAAGACAAAAGCTCAGAAAGGTTGAAATTCATACACGGTTCCACAATTATGTAAGTACAGCACCTGCCTTCATACCCTGGCTTGTTACACACCAGAGTGATCACCTCATTGCTCTAGTATATGGCTTCTTGAGGGCCCTTTACCTCTCAAGAAGTCTGGTTCAAGGCAATTCCCCTTGGCCTCCTGCCTTGAGAGGTAGGAGGTGGGGAGCAGGGTGGGTCAGGAGTACACTGGGAGTATTTTCAGCCCACCTAGCCCCCGTCTCCCTGTGGGACACTGGCCAGCAGTCATGGCCAGTCTTTGGATTGCAGGCAGAAAGAAGCAGAGAACACTTACAGGGCTGGAGATATGATGAATAGAAAGAGGTGAAAGCCACCTGGAGTGCTGGAAAAGAAGAGGACTGAATCAGGGGTACAAGGAGAGGGTGGGCTTGGGGCTGAGGAATCTTTCTGAGCATTTGCAGTACACAGCAGCTCCTGCAAAAACCGAAGGAATGAGGTGAGAGATAGGAAAGGATTTATTTTTTCTGTTTTATTTTAGAGTCAGGATCTCACTTTGACACCCAGGCTGGAGTGCAGTGATGTGACCATATCTCGCTGCAGCCTCGAATTCCTGGGCTCAAGAGATCCTCCTGCCTTAGCCTCTGAGTAACTGGGACTACAAAAGGATTTCTTGATGTTGGAGTTTGCTCAGCCAGGGAATGTGGAAAGTCCCCTGCTGAGAACCTTCGGACCAGACAAGAAATCGGCCTGCCTCTTTTATGAGAGTGGAGGTGGGCCCCTTGGGGCAGGACAGACCTGATCCCTCCAGTGACAAAAGTTACCTGGTGAGAACACCTTCATATTTTCTATTTGTTTGGTTTTCATGACACCTTTGTCTTAGTTTAGGTTCTCCCTGAAGCAGACTCTGACAGTGATTCAAGCATAAGTGGTTTCTTTGGGAGGTGGTCCCAGAAATACCAGTGGGGGAGCAGGGCAGGGAGAATGAGGGAAGGCAGCCAATAAAGGGAGTGTTATCCCACTGTCAGCAAGAGGAGTGCAGTCCCACTGGGGACTTGCGCATGCGTGACGCACACCGCACACAAGCCAACCCACGGGCGCAGGCCCTAGGGTACTCATCCATCAACCTCCCTTCATCATGGGCTGTGGCCTCCTTCTAGGCGCATTCACTCTCCAGCACTTCCGGCCTGCTCTGGATTGGAGCCAAGGGTGTTTCCACGGCCAGGAAAAAACCCTCAGGCAAAGAGCAGGTGTTGGCAGTAAGCAGGCTTTTACCTTTAGAGGCGAACACTGAGAGAGATGGGCAGGGCGCCAGTGCCTGCCACACTCTGCCCTACTGTTCTCCTGCTTAACTTTTCCTTTTCATGAGTCTCTGTGGGCTCATCTCATCTCCCACTGTCCTGTCTGAAGCACTGGGCGTTGCCCCACTGCTCTCCTCATCATCTGTGCTCTTGGACAAGCCCATCTACTCTCATGGTTTTATCTACCACCCGTGAGATGGTGGCTCCCACCACTATCCCGTGTGGAACCTGGATCCCATGCCCATGTCTGTGGGCCTCCAGGGATGGCACAGTCAACATGTCCCCAGCCCAAGCCATCTTCTGTATCCATAACATGCTCCACCTCTGCATTTTCTCCACATTGGTGGCAGCATAATCTACCCAGTCACTCTAGAAACTAGAATCATCCCTTGGTTCTCCTTATCCCTTCCTCTTCATATCCAGTCACCAAGTCCTGTGGCTTCCAAGGCATTTCTCAGAGTCATTCCCTCCTCTTTACCTCCACTCCCCCTACTATTGGTCAGGGCAGGACCCTCATCATCTCCCATCTGGAGTATTCCAATAGCTTCCTAGCTGGCCTCCCCACTTCCAGCCTTGTCCTCTTCTGGAGCCTCCCTTCAGTGCATCCTCCACAGTGGTGAAAAAGTTCTAGCTAACATGCCAGCCCAGGCTGGTGTGGTAGCTCATGCCTGTCATCTCAGCACATTGGGAGGCTGAGGCAGATGGATTGCTTGAACCCCATCTTTAATAAAAATTAAAGGCCGGGCGCGGTGGCTCAAGCCTGTAATCCCAGCACTTTGGGAGGCCGAGACGGGCGGATCACGAGGTCAGGAGATCGAGACCATCCTGGCTAACAGGGTGAAACCCCGTCTCTATTAAGAAATACAAAAAACTAGCCGGGCGAGGTGGCGGGCGCCTGTAGTCCCAGCTACTCGGGAGGCTGAGGCCGGAGAATGGCGTGAACCCGGGAGGCGGAGCTCGCAGTGAGCTGAGATCCGGCCACTGCACTCCAGCCTGGGCGACAGAGTGAGACTCCGTCTCAAAAAAAATAAATAAATAAATAAAAATAAAAATAAAAATTAAAATTAAATAAATAAAATTCCAGCCTGAACTTGTCATGCCCTGCTTAAGACGCATTCAAAATTCATGCACCTTGGCTGGGTGCACAGGGTAGAAGGTATCCTTTCTTGAACCTCTGGTTCTATCCCTGGCCACTCCCAGCTCTGCCACCCGGGACTTGTGGCATGTTCTGTGCTCTTCCATGTAGCTGGGCTTCATCTCAGACTGTGTCCTCTGCTTGGAATATCTTTTCTCCCATATGCTTTCACTGCTAAGACCCAGCTCAGATGGCACCTCTTCTTGGAAGTCTCCCCTGAATGCCCCAGGCTGGATTAGACACTCTTCTTTTGTGCTCTTGTATCAGTGCAAACATCAGAAAATCCACTTCAAATGGGCTTAAATAACAATGAAAATTGACTGGCTTTTGCACCGGAAAGTCAAGGGAGCAGGACTCACTGCGGATGATGTGTGATCCAGGGACTTAAAACGATGCCCTTGGGTTCTCCCATTGCTTCACTCTGCCTTTTTCTGGGTGGGCTTTATTCTTAGAGTCCTTGGAGGGAGTCCCATTATCTTCAGACTCACATCCAGCCCAATTCAGTCCAGTGAATTGTTCAAGCCAACACTTAGCTTATTTGGACTTGACTAAGGATTGACTTGCCCTTCTCCAAACCCATCAAAATGGCCAAGGGCTTACAGTGTTCTACTTCAGGAGTTGACAGATGATGGCCAAATCCTGCTTACCACTTGTTTCTGGAAATAAAGTTGTGTTGGAGCACAGCCACACTCATTTGCTTATGTATCATCTGTGGCTGTTTTTATGTGACAGGGGCGGAGTTGGGCAGTGGAGGCAAAGACCAGCAAACTTTTGCTGTATTTTAAGCTCTGCAGCTATGAGGCAAAATTGAGAATATTATGCAGGGATTTGCGTAACAAGAGAGAAAACAAATTTCCACAAAATTTTTATTGATGAAATTACAATGACAATAATAATTGAGTACTTTTTTTTTGTAATACAGGTCTAATAAGAAGAAGAATGAAATTTGGGGAAAGGAGATAACATTTTGCTTGGTTGGGGTTCGAAGTTAATGCTCCCTATTATCAAATCGACCACTGATGTTCATCTGTGAAAACCACTTAGCTAACAGACCATACAAAACCAGGCAGAATTTGGTCTGTGAGCCACAGTTTGCAGACTCCTGAATTAAATCAAAGCATTACAGAGCTAAGGGAAGAGACAGTGGGAAGCTGATACTGGAGATGATACTGACCCTATAGGTCTGTGGGAGGCATCTTATAAGGCGTTTCTTTATAAGGCAAGTTCATGTCCATTGAGCCCCTTAATCCTGACAAGAATTCTATGAGGGTAGGCAGGGCAAGGGTGGTTGTACACTCTTCAGAGAGGAAACTGAGGCTCAGAGAGAAGTGGCTTGTCTGAAGTTTCATTGCAAAGCCTCTCTGGGACACCTTTGAGTATGCTAAGACGTGGGCCTTGGAACATGTGCTTTGAGTAATTGAACAATTATGGTGTCTCCTGGTTGGAAGACAGTGGCTAAGCCAGCAGAGGGACAGGCTGGTCTGAACATGGCCTGGGAGGCTAAGTTTCCAGCTGGTTCTGTGACATCCAGTGGTCTCCAGGAATGGGGCTGATCAGCATGGTGTCTAGGAACCCAGTGTAGCTTCAAGACTCTCTGAGCATAGGCCTGTCTCCCTATGCAGGACTGGGGATACCAGCATAGCAGCTAGAAAGAAATCAGGGCTGGGCGTGGTGGCTCATATCTGTAATCCCAGCACTTTGGGAGGCCAAGGCAGGAGGGTTGAGACCAGCCTGGGCAACATAACGAGACCCCTTCTCTCTCTCTTTTTTTTTAGATGGAGTGTCACTCTGTCGCGCAGGCTGGAGTGCAATGGTGTGATGATGGCTCACTGCAACCTCCGCCTCCCAGGCTCAAGCGATTCTCCTGTCTCAGCCTTCCAACTAGCTGGGATTACAGGCACCCACCATCATGCCTGGCTAATTTTCGTATTTTTGTAGAGACAGGTGTTTTGTAGAGATAGGTGTTTCATGTTGGTCAGGCTGGTCTTGAACTTCTGACCTCAGGTGATCCTCCTGCTTCAGCTTCCCAAAGTGCTGGGATTACAGGTATGAGCCACCGTGCCTGGCCATGAGACCCCTTCTCTACAAAAAATACAAAAATTAGCCAGGCGTGATGGCATGTGCTTGTAGTCCCTCAGGAGGCTGAGGGAGGAAAATTGCTTGAGCTCAGGAGGGGAAGGTTGTCGTGAACCAAGATCTCACCATATCATTTCAGCCTGGGTAACAGAGCAAGACTCTGTCTCAAAAAACAAACAAACAAAAAATAGAAATCAGACTTCAGGCAATAATGCCCAGTTCCACAAACAAAGATTTTGACCCTGTACCTCACTGCCTGCAGCCTTCAATGCCTGGCCTCCTCTGGGTCCCTGAGGAGCAAGCCTGCATCCTGTGTCCTGTGGGCAGGCTGTGGGTAGCCCTCCTCCAGGCTTACCTGGCCTCAGGTAGGGCTGCCCAAGGTCAGGGAGGGTGGGTAGAGGCAATCAGATGTGAAGGACAGATGCTGAGTTCCTTTCCAGGATGATGATTTGTAGGTACTGAGCATGTGTGTTCTGGCACATACAAATACACACACAGACACTTCACACATTCCCTGTCTCACACGTTTTCACACTCCCATAGTCACCTCCATCTTCACTACCACCATCTCATACTCACAAACATGCACACTCTCATGGTTTCTCACCTTTTTTTTTTTTTTTTTTTGAGATGGAGTCTGGCTCTGTCACCCAGGCTGGAGTACAGCGGCATGATCTCAGCTCACTGCAACCTCTGCCTCCCTGGTTCTGGCGATTCTCCTGCCTCAGCCTCCCAAGTAGCTGGGATTAAAACCATGCACCACCATACCCAGCTAATTTTTGTATTTTTAGTAGAGACGGGGTTTCACTATGTTGGCCAGGCTGGTCTAGAACTCCTGACCTCAGGTGATCCGCCCACCTTGGCCTCCCAAAGTGCTAGGATTACAGGTGTCAGCCACCGTGCCCAGCCGGTTTCTCACATTTTTTCATGCACTCTCAAGCTCGCACAACATATTCATATGCACAACACGTTCATACATACCTCTATTAGTTTCCTGGGACTGCCACAACAAAGTATCACACACTGGGTAGCTTAAAACAACAGGAATTTATTGTATCACAGTTTTGGAGACTAGAAGTCCAAAGGCAAGGTTCTTTCTGAGACTTGTGGGGAACGGCCTTTCCTTGCTTTTGCTGGCTTCTGGTAGCCCCAGGTATTCTTTGGTTTGGAGGTGTATCACTTCAGCCTCTGCCTCCATGTTTCTGTGTCTTCACACAGACATCTTATATGGACACTAGTCATATTGCATGAGGGCCACTCTATTCCAGTAGGGACTCATCCTAACTGATTACATCTGCAGTGATACTGGTTCCAAATAAAATCATACTCAGAGGTGCTGGGGTTAGGGCTTCAATATATCTTTTTTGAGGAGAAGCACAATTCAACCCAAAACACCACCTACAGCCATAAAATCTCACATGCACAGGCCATACTGCCATAGTGACACAGATATAAACACACATTCCCGTAGTCACACAAATCACACACTCCTATATACACTTTCAGGATCAGACACTCCCATGGTCCCCCCACACGCACACATACACATGCATACACACGCATGGTGAGGTCATCACACACCCACTCCTTTAGGTTCCCAGTCTTACAGCCCTACACACCCCCTACAGTCACACCCCTTCACACGCCCTCCTACCCCCGCCTCACTCCCAGAGGCCACCCTGCGGAGGTCACGCTCAGAGACCCGGCACATTTGCAGTCTCGCACTTGGCTCATACATCTCACATCCTCTCCCACCCACACAGTCTCTCCCCTCTGACTCCTCCGCCCAGCTCACCAGTTCCCCCACCAACCCTCATGGTGAGGAGGCAGCAGACTGGCTCTGTCCCACCCCAGGGGGGCACCAGGTGGCTCCCCCCTTGTCCTCTGGAATCTGGTGTCCCACAAGCCTTCTGCCTTTTCAGGCTCCCACGCTTCCCTCTCAGGGGCAGACAGACAGACACATCCACACACTCTCACGCTCACACACACACGCGCCCCTCCGGCAGCCCCACGGCAGCAGTCTGTTCCTCATTATGGGCCAATGCGCCTGTTTACTCACCCAGCTGGAGATGGTTAGAGAGTGATAAATAATGAAAGAGAAAACAGGCTTTTCCCCTCTGTGGCTTCTATTTATGTAACATGTGTCACTGTGCATTCACAGACTTTGTTTCGGAGCTGGTTGCAGGAAATAGTTTATTTTTTCCGGACGGTGGCTTAAGGGGTGGGGAGGTGGGGGCAGGGTTTGGGTTTCTGGTCTCACGCCCATAGGAGTTTCGGGATCTGGCTCCCACAGTCCTCTTCCCCTGGTGCCTCCTCTCCTCACCTCCCCTGACGCCCCCGGGGTGGACATCATGGCTAGAGGCTGCCTCAGAACGGGGTTCTCCCACTCTACCTATTTGGAATGGGCTGGGGTGGTTGGGGGCCCCTCCCAGCTACCTCTGAAACCTCCCAAACAGATGGGCTTGTTTTAAGAGCCAGAGAGCTTGAGGCTGGGACTCCCAGAGAGGAGGCAGTTGGACAGGGGCTTCCTAGGTAGCCTGCACCTGTTGTTGGGGGAGGATGCAAAATGATTAATTCTATAAAAGAAGAAAAAAAAGATCCATACCTCGTGTTCACTTAGCACTTTCATCCCTGTGGTCTCTCTCAGGCCTCACAACTTTTAATGGCCGCTTCCCAGATGAGAGAACTGGAGGAGGGCTTGCCATGGTCTGTGCAACTGGCTGATGAGGAGCCAGAACTTCACACTCAGGCCTCTGAGTCCAGAAGAGCCTCACACACCCCGCTGCCTCCTCCTCCCAAGGGTGCCTCCCTTGGTAAAGTTCTGGTCACCCTCACTCATTCTAAGGTGGATGGGAGTAGTTATAAGGGTGTGGGGGTTGGAATTTGGGGAAAGGTGAGTCATCAGAGGTCTGAGAAGTGTCCCCTTCCCCACCCTTTCCTAAACACGAAGGTGAGCCTTTGTGTGACACCTTTGGGTGACAAACCAGGGAAGGAAGAAGCAGCAGAAGGCTGCCCTGCTCCCCAACCGCCAGTGCAGGGAGGCTCTTGGGAAATGGGAAGGACACCTGCCCCGACCTGAGCCTGTCTGTTTGAATGCCAGGGCAGGGAGACAATGTCTTTGTTTGACATGGAGTCCTGGTTGTACCCCAGGTCACCTGCTGGGGGGACCCAAAGGTTCCGACCTTTGAGGAATATAGCATCCACTATGGAAAATGGGCCTGGAAGCCCCCAACTCCTGCAGACTGTAGGGGATGAATATATATAGGTGCCATGGGACTAAGGTGCAGGGCAGAATCCTGCCCAGTGACCTCAGGGTTCTTGCAGGGAGCATCCCACAGGAATCTCCCGGCTGGGGGCTGAAGCAGCCACCTTCCCAAGACGAGGACTTTAAACATGATCTGACAACAAGAGCACATATGGGCATATGGGCCAAGGGCAAAAGAGAAAAAGTGCTAAGGAGGCGGTTTTCAAATTTAGTGGGTGACAAATTCACAAGGGAGCTTATTAAATGCAGATCCCCAGGCTCCTTTCCCGGCGTTGATTCAGCAGGTCAGGGGGGCCAGGAATCAGCATGGTTAGCAAGTTCCTGAGAGTTCTCAGACTGGTGGTTTCCCAAAGACTGGGAGACAACAGTGCCCTATGTGGGCCCTGGAGGCAACCCCCCTGCCCCAGCACACGAAGATGAGATGCAAGCATCATGGTTAGGTCAGGAGGGAATTTGACTTCCCCCAAAGAGTGAGAATGATTTGGTTAGAGAATGATAAAATTCATTTGGTCCGAAGGAAGGGAGGGAGAAAGAGAAGAAGGAAAATATAATTTACCAATACCTATATGTGCCAAGCTGTTACATGACACTTTTCGTTTTGCTTTGTGTTTTTGTTTTTTAGAGACAGGGTCTTGCTATGTGGCCCAGGCTGGAGTGTAGTGGCACAATCAATTCATAGCACACTGCAGCCTCGAATTCCTGGGCTCAAGTGATTCTCCTGCCTCAGCCTTCCGAGTAGCTGGGACTACAGGTGCATGCCACCATGCCTGGCTGTTACATGACATTTTTACCTGGCTGCTTTGACTTTTTGACATTCATATCCATTTTTGGAACCTAAAACGCTGTCAACATTCTATTTCTTATTACCAAGTAATGCTCGTACAGACATACCCGCCACAGCCCAAGTCAAAACTTTGTGTCAGCTGGGATGTTGTGCACACCTTGGAGCATTTACCACATGCCAGGCATTGTTTTCAGTGCTTTGCACATACTGCTTTGTTTTTTACTGCACTGCAACACCGACAGGCAATACTATTCCCATTTTACTGATGGGGAGAGCAAGGGTCAGAGAGGTTTAGTGACTTGCCTAAGGCCACCCAGCTACCTCAACCCTGGCAACAGGAAGAGCTGGTGCTTCTGTTTTTTTTACTGATCCAGGGAGAGGCCTGATTGGGGAGGTAGAGGGACTGAATCCAGATCCTGCTTTATAGCCCCCTCTCCAGGACTCCCTCCCTCCCACTCTGGAATGGAGAGGTGGATGGAGAGGCACCCTCTCTGCCACTCACTCAACCCCTCTGCCTTTGGGACCCTACCAACTCTCACAAAGCCCACCCAGCTTGCACCCTGAGCTCTCTCCCAAGAAGCTGAGCCCCCGAGGTCTCAGGCACTCCCTTCCAATTCAGTCCCTGGAGCACTTATGACTCTGAGGGAGTCCCCAGAGAGGGGGCTGAAAGAGGTAGGGGAGCTTAAGGAGCACCTTTCCTGGGCTTCCAGGAGCCTCTTATATCCCTATCCCCTTGGCAGAATGGGTGTGTCACAACTAGAGGGTGAGGGTGTATCAGGACGGCAGAACTGGCCAGACCTACATCCCAGATGTTTGTTCAGGCTGTGGGCTGAGCCTGATTTCAGATGTAGGGACTCACAGCAGCTTCATGGGGGTCCTGCCCAGACCCCCACATGGACATTCACTTGCTCACTTGCACACACCCGTGCCCTCCTGCGACTCCCCTCCACACAAAGTTCCACTTATGAAAACCCAGACAAAGCTCCAGACTCTAATGTCCCTGCAGACAGTGACATGAATGGTAAAAATCATCCTCAACCCCAGGTGCTCTGCACACGCTGACTCTAAACTTCACATTGATCCTGCAAGCATGCTTTTCCTGATTACCTCCCCCTTCCCACCACACATCTTATAGATGAGAAAAATGGGCTTCAGAAAAGCCAAGTGACCCGTCTGAGGCCACACAGCGACCCCACAGCAGATCGGGGACGGGGGTCCGTCTGTTGCGGAGCTTACCCGCATCCCTCTCACCAGGCTGCTCTTCCCGTCTGGCTCCCAGGACCCAGCAGGTGTTCAGCACGTCCACTGATGAATGTGTATGTCTGTGTTTTCTTTCACACACACTCAGTGCAGGCTCCAGCTGCCCCTCTCTCCAAACCCACTCTGAGCTGTGATCTCCCTGCAGGCTCAGAAACTTGCAAACCCTTCAGCTTCCTCCACAGCCAGAACTATCACCAGCCTGAATTCCCTGGGCTCCAGTCTCAGTTTCCCCTAAGTTTCTCAGGCCTGCACACCTAAGCAAGTCCTTCCCTGCTTTGAGCAGACCCACAGCAATGGCTGGGCTCCTGCTCCAGGCCTGACCCCCACTGTGGAAGCCTCTGGGGTCCAGCCACCTCCATTCTCCTCTCTTCCTCTGAAACATCAGGACTGGCACTGCCCCCACTCAGCCCCCTCTCCCTGCAGCCCCCTGGGAGCCCAGGCTTTGCTTGAGGGCAGTGAGTGAAGCCGGCTGTAACAGAGAAACCTCAGGCTCCTCTTTAGAAGTCCCCGGAGGAGGCAGATCTGAGGAAAGGCTGCCGAGAAGGCGCCTGCAGCAATGTCAGCTTGAGAACAACCCGGCTGACAGGATGCTGAGCGGGGATTAAGGTCGGGATCAGGGAAGCCGGGGAAATGAAGGCAAGTTCCCTGCTCCCCTCGCTGCCACCGCTGCTGCCTCGGCTGGGTTTGTCTTGTTTGTTCTGGCTCTGGGAAAGTGGGCGGGGAGGGAAGTGGGCAGGGGTGAGGTGGGGAGGTGGAGGGAAGGACAGGGGAGAGGTGGAGAAGGGCAGGTAGGGGGGTGGAGGGAGGTGGAGGGAAGGACAGGGGAGAGGTGGAGAAGGGCGGGTAGAGGGGTGGAGGGAGGTGGAGGAAAGAGAAAGTCAGGCCTCCTCTGGGTCTTGGGCTCAGCCAGGGACAGGGTAGAGGCGCAGATGGCCCTTACGTGGGACCCTTCCCCTACACCTGTCCCTATAGCCGGTCTACCAGCCAGTGGAGCAGCCAGTCGCCCCCGACCCCCCACCCCGGAACCCTCCCTCATGTCCTGAGTGTGGATGGCAGGACCAGTGAGAACAGAATTGACCTTACCCTGAGAGGCTCCCAGGTCAATGAAGCAGATGCAGTCTACCTCCAGAGAGGAGGTGAGCCTGTTTCCGCCTGTCTACACATGCAAGATCCTCTGTTCTGGGGAAAGACCATTGCTGCAACCTGCCTCATCATTGACACGTCACAAGAGTCTAGCCAAATGGGCTACTGATTTCCAGGTCATCCAGTGCACCACAGTTCCAGTGAAACCTCAAATCCTTGCATTGCCATTGGTGTGGTAGTGAAGAACGTGGCTTCTGGTTTCAGATGGCACGGGGTCACCTTTTGGCTCTGCCACTGATTTGCTATGTCACATTGGGCAAGCTGGCTAACTTTCTATGCCTCAGTGGGATAAAACCATAGCACCTCCTTATAAACTTGTCAGGAAGATAGAGGGAGTGGACGCATGCGAAGTGCTTGGCTTAGGGCCTGCCATGGAGGACAGAGGACATATGCCATAGGGTAGCTTTATTTGTTATTGGGGCAGAGTACAGGAATAAGTGTGGCAATTTGAAGTGACTTGCCTGAAAGCTTCCTGGGGGAAGGGGTGTGGAAATCTGATTTTGGAGGCTGAGACTGGGCAGGGGTAGAGAAGTGAATTGGGGGTATGGAACAGAGCTCCCGTTTGCCAGGTGAGTGAGTTAAGGATGTGTCTAGTGAGAGGCAGAGAGGATGCATTTGTTATGAGCCTCCCTTCCCCCTCCCAGCCAGGCTTTCTCCAAAGTTCCTGCTTTAACTAGGGGTAACTCTTCCAGCCCTGCCACAGGCAGGCCAGGGGTGCCAAGACCATGAAAAGATACAGATTTTCATGGTGACCTTCCCAGAATGGGGTTTATTCCAGAAACCCTAGCCATTCAGGGTGACTCCACTTGTACCTGGGGTTTCTGGACCTGGCAAGGGAAGAAACAGGCACAGAGAGTACAAACCTGGAGGCAGATGGTCCCTGGGGTTGGGTTCCAGCTCTGCAACTGATCATCTATGGGCCTTGGAGCCAGTCAGTTAGCCTCTCTGGACCTTAGCTGCCAGGTCTGTGAAATGAGATAGTAATATGTACCTTAAGAGTTGTAATGATGAGTAGTTACTCCATAAATATCCACTGTTGATATTCAACTTAGCAAAGAGCTGCTGAGGTCCAGCCAGCAACTGGGGCCCTAATGAATGAGAGACCCTTTCCTAGCCCTGGAGTAGCTGGTGGCCTGCATGTGAGTCCAAATATGATGCTGAAGGCAGTGGTGCTACCTTAAAGGTCCACCTGGGAAACAAAGAGAAGGAGATCCTGGCATCCATGTCCCAGGCTGCAGGGCCTGCTCCCCTGGCCCACCCTGCAGCCCTGCTTGGGTGTCCTCAGCCTATCACCCTATCTCTGGACACCATGGCCAGCAGGCTGGGGATGGGGAGAGTGTTGCGGGGGGAGGGGAATGAGAGCCTAGGACAGGGTTCTGGGGTTCTGGTAATTGGGGAAAAGCTCTGCTGGGTCTGATTTCTGGGGGAAAGCCTTGGGCAAGGGGGCCCAGTCCCTGCAGAAGTGTGTGAGGAGCACCTTATTGGGGATTTTATCTCTAGGGGCCTAGTTCTGGAATTCTAAAGACACCTTTTCTTTTCTTTTTGTTCTGTTAATCAAAGTTATGTATATTTATTGTTTAAAAAAATGGAAAATACAGGCCGGCATGGTGGCTCATGCCTGTAATCCCGGCACTTTGGGAGGCTGAGGCGGGTGGATCATGAGGTCAGGAGTTCAAAACTAGCCCGGCAAGATAGTGAAACCCCGTCTCTGCTAAAGCTACAAAAATTAGCCAGGTGCGGTGGCAGGTGCCTGTAATCCCAGCTACTCGGGAGGCTGAGCAGGAGAATTGCTGGAACCTGGGCGGCAGAGAGGTTGCAGTGAGCTGAGATCCGGCCACTGCACTCCAGCCTGGGTGACAGAGTGAGACTCCATCTCAAAAAAAAAAAAAAAAGGAAAATGCAGAAAAGCATAAAAAAGGAAATAAAGATCAGCCATAATCTTCCCACCCAGAGATAACCATGGTACGACTTTAGTGTATCTCCTAGTTTCTTTTAAGCTGACTCTTATACACACATTTACACATACTCACATGGACACACACATTCACGCACATATTCACAAATATACACTCACATGCAATCACACATTTACATACACATATATGTAACTTTATTACATGTTTAATGTACACGTCTTTAAAAGTTTAGAAACAAGATTGTGGAATCATAAAATACATCACCATTTTGTCAACTAATTTTTTTGTTAAATAAAATATTGAGAACTTTTTCCTCCAGGTTATTACATATTCTTCTCCAACATAATTTAAAATGACTGTATAGTGCTCTTTGGGCATAAGGCATATCATTTTATTAGTCATCACCTATTGGTCATCCATCCATTTCTAGATTTTTGCTATTGTAAATAACACTGAGATGAACATCCTTGCAGAGAAATCTTTGAGGTGGTCGCTAACTTTCCAATTGTCTGTTCATGTCTGTCTACTCCCAGGTTCGATTTTGAGCCTTTCTAGGCAGGATCTATGTCTGATTTGTCTTTGTGACCCCAAAGTCTAGCTTGGCTGCTGGTTCACTGAAGGCATCCAATAATGGTTGAATTGAGTTGCTTTTCTAGAGCATGTGCTCTGGGCTGAGGAATTGGGAAGGTGGGCTGGTGAGAAAAGAGCCCACCTTCCCTGCTAGAACACTCAGGGGTCCCCAGTGCCTCTATGCTGGGCCTGCTAACTTCTCCTAGGAAAACACCTTCCCAAGCAGAGCCACTGGCCATCCCAGAGGCTCACTGAATGGCCCTCCTGTATCTCTTATCTTCCCAGGCAAACTGAACCTTGCCCGGACCCTCCCCCTTCATACTCCCCCCATCTCTGACTCTTTTGAGTTATTTTGTTGTGTCTTCAAGCTGAAGGCCTAGCAGACAGAGCCCTCTCACCTGCTCATGTCTGCCGGAGCAATGTTTCGGCAGCTCCCAGCTCCCCATGCAGTGGCCCCGTCCCTGGCCCCCACTTCTGACAGCACAGCCCACTTGGCTCCTGAGAAGTGCCCACGTGGCACACCTCACCCCTGCCCCTGCTCTGCCTGCCACCTCTCATGGCACCAAAGGAGCCTTTGTCTCTCCTCATGGGGACTCTCAGCAGATGCTGACATTCTGACTGAAACAGATTTGTACAATCATGGAATCTGAAGTGGAGACCCAGGTCCCAGTGTTTCAGTGGGTCTTTAAAAAAGAGAGAAAGAGAGAGAGATGGAGAGAGAGAGAGAGAGAGAAAGTGAGCAAGAGCACGAGAGGTAAGAGGCAAAAGCTGAGAGGTAAAACTTACAAACTTAATTTCCCCTCACCAGCATCCACACTCCCAACCTCCTGGAATTTCCTCTCTTCTTTTTGATTTTTAATCTCTTCTTTTCCTCTCTTTTCCCTCCCTCTTCCCTTTTCACTCCTTTCCTTCTCTTCTTTCTCTGTCTCTCTCTCAGCTCTGACACGAACATCACCCCCCCACCCTCCTGTCCTCCTCTCCCCTTCTTTTTTAAGTTTTTTTTTTTTTTCTTTTAACTTTCAAGGTCATTCCGGACTCCTGACGCCGCCAGTCCCGCGGTGAGACGTGAGCACCATTGGCGTCCGTGGCCTCTGTTTCCGTGGCAACCCAGTAACCATTAATTTTCAATTAAAGGAGACAAAAAGCTCGATGACAGCTCCAGGTCTGCTGAAGATGTCAAGAATCTGTATTAATATACAGCAAGAGAGCATAATTGTGTGTCCATCTTCCAGAGCAGCGAAAAATGGAGGGATAATTACCAGCTCGAAAGCCACTCTGTAATTTAGTTCTTACTGTCACCACAGCCCTACACATTAGCATAAATTAAAAGCAGAGTTTATTGTTATCAAAGTGCATTGATATCGCCAGACCTGCTTTCTTCCTTTTAACTGTTTGTTGTGGGTGAGTGACTCCCCAACTCTTGCCAGGGTCTCCCCGGAGTGGGAAGAGTGGAAGTGTGGCTGCTAGACCTGAAGGGTCTAGCTGCCAGCCTCCCTCAGGGCAGGTGGGGACAAGGGTCAGGGTGTTGCCCCTCTGATAGGGCCTGGGGATGATTCGGGGGATGGAGGAGACTTGGATATTTATTCACCTTTCACATGTAAGTGCTTTGTTTTACCTATGAGCACTCCAGCCCTTGCAGAGGGGGCTGCTGCCCCATCGCGGGTCCCCCTTTAGTGCCTAGTACAGTGCAGGGCAGGTGATGAGTGCTCTAAGGCAACCTGTTAAACAAATGAATGAGTGCATGTGTAGGGGTATCCCCCATGGGGTGAATGTCAGTGGCGAGACCTTGCATTCCCTGTTCAGGGTGTGGCTAGCTCAGGTGAAGATGTTCCTGTCTGTGGCCCAGTTCCTGCTTGGCCACCCAGGACCCCAGCTCCTCAGAGGGGTCCCTCTGGACCCCACACCCCTAATCTTGCCGCTTGGCCTCCCACCTCCATGGCCTGGGTCCTGCCGCGGCCACCGCCTTCATACTAACCTCTGAGTGGTTGGAGCACCTCGAAGTGTCTCGCTGCCAGAGTGCCAGTGACAGCCACAGAAATCATGAATTTCCGTGAATGGGGGATGCGGAGTTTTCTTGTATTCTATCCAGAGAGAGCTGTCCTTCAGAGGGGAATTTAGTGTAATTACCCTTAAGGGAGCGATCCTTACACAGTCAGTCACAACACTGACCTCCTGGCTGAGATTTGACAGCAAAATTGCAGGCTGTGTACTCAACAGAAGGGGCATCCTCCTTTTTTGGGGGTTGAGGGGGGGAGGCGGGAAGGAAGGAGGAGGAGGGAAAGGAGACTCAGAGGCTTTGAAAAGAAAAGTGCTGGCTTACAGCTGCCAGGCGAGCGGGTTCTCCTTGGCAAGGCATCTACAAGGCAAGGAGAAGGTGTCCAGAGATCCCCTGGCACTTCACTTGGCTCATGAAAAGGGGCCAAATTAGGCACTCCGGCCCTTCAGATCTTTGAGCTCTGGTTTGTGATCTTAGCTAAAGTTAATCTTATTGTAAGAAGGATTTGGAAGGTACTAGGCACTATTTGATAAACTTCTCAGGCATGTTTTCCCAAACATATCTGTCCCTTGGTCCCTCCCCAGTGCTAGAAGTTCCACCGTTCCTTTTACCTGTAAGTTGACAGATCCAAGACCCTGTAAACCTGCACCTGGGTTATCTGGAAGGACTAATGTGCTAATCTGTGACCACTCTGAATTTAGCATGGATGCATCTCTCAGATGTGCTGGCCCATCACATGACTGAATCCAAAGGACACGGGGATCAGGCAAGTTTCCGTGAAGGATTGGAAAAAATCTGGTGTATGGGTAGATCTTGATGGACTGTGAAACCTGGGAAGGAATGGAGGTAAATCCCCAAATCTCAAAGCTGGAAGGGACCCCAGAAGCCAATGGGTCTGAACTTCGCAGAGGAGTCACCACCTCTCTGTTCTACCTCTATCCACAACACAGGGCTGGGTGCGGTGACTCACGCCTGTAATTCCAGCACTTTGGGAGGCCGAGGTGGGAGGATCACCTGAGGTTAGGAGATCGAGACCAGCCTGGCCAACATGGCGAAACTCCATCTTTACTAAAAATGCAAAAATTAGCCAGGCATGGTGGCACGTGCCTGTAATCCCAGCTACTCGAGAGGCTGAGGCAGGAGAATCACTTGAACCTGGGAGGCGGAGGTTGCAGTGAGCCGAGATAGTGCCATTGTACTCCAGCCTGGGTGACAAGAGTGAAATTCTGTCTCAAAAAACAAAGCAAAGCAAAACAAAACAAAACAAACAAACAAAAACAACTCGGCCACCTCTGCCTGCACAGTTCCTAACAGCAGGAGCTAGCTGTCCCTATAAAGGTCCATCCTGCTGTTACATAGCACGGACCATTGCCAAATTCCAGATTTTCAAATGAAAATCTGTGTCCATGAAATTTCTTCCTTCCTTTTGGAGCCCCTTTGGAACAAATCTAGGCTTTCTCGGGAGGGACAGCCCTTCAGCTACATGGGGACCATGCTCAGCTATTCATCATCTTCTCCTCCAAGTCTGGGGCCCAGTAGACTCATCACCTCTGCCTCATCCTTTCGGGAAAGTGCCCAAAAGGAGTCTGAAAGGGCACAGGACGGCCCCAAATGCAAACCCAATGTTTATTGAGCATCTGCTATGTTCCAGACAGAAACACCCACCGTATCTCTTTTCTCTTTTTTCTTTTTTTGGAGACGGAGTCTCGCTCTGTCACCCAGGCTGGAGTGTAGTGGCACGATCTCAGCTCACTGCAACCTCCACCTCCCGGGTTCAAGCAATTATCCTGCCTCAGCCTCCCGAATAGCTGGGACTACAGGCGCATGCCACCATGCCCGGCTAATATTTGTATTTTAGTAGAGATGGGATTTCACTGTGTTGCCCAGGCTGGTCTCAAACTCCTGAGCTTAGGCAATCCACCTGCCTCGACCTCCCAAAGTGCTGGGATTACAGGCCTGCGCCACTGCGCCTGGCCCCATATCTCTTTTCATCCTCTCCACCAATTCAGTGAAGGGAGGATATATTATTCTCATTTTACCGTAGAGAAAAGAAGGACCCAAGAAGCTTAAAATCGCTTGCCCCAAATCACCTGCCAGCAAAGGGCAGAGCCAGAATTGGGAGTCCAGACTCCTGACCCAGGCCAAGGACTTTCCTTGAGAATCCAGCTGCATTGGTCCATATACCCCTTGGGCACCACTGGGTTTGGGGAATGAGCTCTGCCATCATTCTCCTGTCTTTCCACCTCCATGACGCTGTTCTGCAGAGCCTTTCTCTCCACTTGGCAGGGAGAAGGAATTCCAGGGGAAACCCAGCTTAAGTCCTGCATCCTCCCTGAAGGCTTCCCTGCCCATCCTAGGCCTCAGTAACTGCTTCAGTAAAATGACAACATTGGACGTTATTTACCGACCACAGGACCATGCTTCAGCACCTACCCTAAGGTATTTGATTCAATCCTCCAGATATTTGCCCTGGCTGAGGGTTCTGCCTGGGCTTCTCTCCCCTCAGATAGCTGCATCTCGTTCAAGGACCACCTTCTCTGGGAGGTCCAAGCTAACCATCCTTTCCCAGGTTTTTGTACCCGCTCTATTTCTTTCTATAGCTCATGTCACCTTCTGAAGAGTATTTAATTTACTGATTATTATGCTCATTGCTTATCTTCCTCCTCTTTAAGTTCCAAAAGGACAGAGGCTGTATTTTGTATACTGTTGCATCCCAAGCACCCAGAACAGTGCCTGACATACAGTAAGTGCACAAGCCATATTTGTCAAACGACAGGAGGAAAACTCAAAACCCTTTGAGGCAGGTGTGTTGTTTTCATAGCAGAGAGGAACTAGGGCTGTAGTTCTGGGTTAGGTGGCTTGTCCAAGGTCACAGAGCTGGCCATACCCAGCTGTGTATTGGGCTGCTGAGTATGAGGCTGTTTGGGATGGGCCTTGAGCCTGAGCCTGTTCTGAACACTGTGTGTGTGTGTGTGTGTGTGTGTGTGTGTGTGTGTGTGTGGTGGCTTCCTAGGGGATTTCTGCCTGCATTCCAACCAGCAGGTCCTTCCGGGCACCCTCCCCTCCTTTACAGAGCTTCTTCCCTTCCTGCAGCTCCTTTCAGTCCCTACTTTCTTGCCCCAAGCCTGGAGTGGCCTGCAAGTGCAGTCCAGCTCACCTCCCTCCCCTGAGCACATGGGTCCCTGCCTGGGCTGAAGTCCACACCGGGAGCCCAAGGTGCCCCTGGAAGGCCCCCACCCTGGCCTCCGAGTGGCTCCTCTCCCCAGAGATGTAAATCCGGGCCCCAGAGTGGCCACACAGAACATACATCTTAAACAAACACTTCTCCTTGCTGTTTATCTCCCTGGCCTTTAAACAAACTCTTTCAAAGGTTTCTGCTGATAGGAGAGATTTACTGAAAACCATTCCTTGCTTAAAAGCCCCGGGTTTATGCTGCTGGGGTGGGGGCAGTGGGGCCTTCAGGTCTGGGGTTTCTCTGCCTCCGGACCACATGTTTATCCTCCAGGCCTTGATAGAGGAGCAACACAGACTAATCTTTATGGAAAAGAAAATAATAAAAGCAGGAAAGGGGAGGGGTGGAGGCTGGGGGACATTTGGTTCTTGTCACTGACTCCAAGAGGCTGTGGCAGGTCTGGGTGTGGCAGTGCCCACCACACTGTAGCCCTGCCTTCGGGGGTGGGGTGAGCTGAGCATCCGGGAGGGGTGGGGCTCCCTTGAACTTTGGACAGAAGGCCCTTGGGCAGGTGAGCCTCTTCTCCAGCTTCCAGAGGCCAGAGTGGGCCTCTCCCTGCTGGATGGGGGGTGGAGGGAGGGCAGCAGTCACATGATCATGTCTATTCCTGCATCAACCAACACTCAGAAGGCACCTAGCCTGTGCCAGGACCTGGGGGTGGAGAGAGGAATAGTTGTTAACATTTACTTCAGCATTTCTGCGGGCCTGGTACTGTTGTAAATCACTTACATGAATCAACTCATATAATGGCCCCAGAAGTTAATTATCTCGGTTTTGCATATGGGGAAACCAAGTCACAGAAAGATTACTGGCCATACTCCAGAGGTTTTGGTTTAACTGGGATGCAGGCTGGGCATTGGATTCCCGGATGCATCCTAAGTGGGAAACTATTGCTGTAGAGATTGACATTCCCATTTCCCACCCACTCCCCACTTGTCCTCCCAATAATACAGTATCTCATCCATTTCAAGGTGTCTCACAATTCATTGACAGCAGTATTTCTTTCTTAGTGGATCATAAAATAATGGTGCATCTTACACATAAAATAATGGTGCATCTTCAACAAAATATAGCAATAGACAACTAACCTCTACCAACTGTGGGGCCTGGGCTGGATGATTTGCATCCATTATCTCATTTAATCCACCTCCCAAAGCTTCAAGATAGGTCACAGGAGCACCTCTGATGAGAAAACTGAGGCACCAAGAACTCAATAACCTGCCCAAGATCACCCAGCTGGTGGGAGGTGGAGGCAGGATTTGAATCCACAATTAAATGGCCTAGTATTTATCCCTGACCCTTACAGAGCGCCTTATGTGTTTCAAACTGTCTTCCCACCTGTTTTGTCCATTGAAGAAGACACTGAAATCCAGAAAGGTTAAGTGACCTGCTCTAAGTTACACACCTGACTTCTCAAGCTATAACTGTGGGAGAACCATGGAAAGTGGGTTTTGTTGTTGTTGTTGTTGTTGTTTGCTTGTTTTAAGCCTACCTGGGCTTTTATAGCTAGAAGCCACTCCTAAGAGAACATGATCAGGAAAGTGGGCCAGGGCAGGGGCCCCTGAGAGTGTGGGCCATCCTGGGGTCTTGGGTGCTGAAAGTTGGAGCCAAGGCCTGTGGTCCTCCCAAGGACGGAGGACCTGAGCAGGGGCAGATGTCATTGCAAAGACTCCACTGACTTCCGTCTCTGTTTTGTTTGTGAAGCGAAGTTACTGCAGTGGCAGGTGGGGAGACAGCAGAAGGCCGGGTAGGAATTTCCAGTCCTTCCCTGGGCCCATAGCTCAGGCCGGAAGCCACTCCCTTCCTCCATGTTTACATACAGCAGGCCACACCCCTCGAGATGGCACAGACTGACACCCCCTTCCGGTCCCCCTGCTCCAGGCCAAATACTTTTTCACTCACTTTAAAGCACCTTTCAGCACTTGGGCCCTGAGCTGGGGAGCATTTCCAGGGAGGAAAGAAGGGAGAGGGAGGGTATGAGGAGGAGGCTGGGGATGGGTTGAGGGAAGGTGGGGAGCTGCAGGTAGTTGAGACTAGGATGAAGTTATGTGGGTGATTGTCTTGCACCCATCATCTTTCTTTTTGTATTATTCTTTCCTTATATAGTGACATCCAGTTTCCAAAACCTTTCCTTCCTCCTAGCAACTCTTGCCCTAAGATACTTAATTCACACCAAGGTAAACATGACTGATAACAGTTTCCAAAGTGATCCTTTCAAGAGCATTTTGGCAGTGGCCTCTTTATTTGTTCATTCATTCTTTGATTTGCTGAACAATTTCCTTTGGCATTCCTAGAGACCCTCCATCCTATCTCGAAGCCTTAGCTGGGACACCTCTAAGCTGTTTGGTGGGCTGCTGTCCAAACTCTGAGCTTTGTGGGTAATGACACCCACACCCTCTGACAGCATGTAGGTATGTTGGCAGCAACCCAAGCTGTCCTTTTTGCACCTTCAATGGAAGGAAAGGTAATTTCTCCTCATGAAAAAAGATTGGGAGACTTTGCCTAAATGAAAAGGGAGGTGCTTTAATGATAGATCTCCAGGCATCAAATCCATCAGTCCCTCTCAGTCTGGTCATGGGCTGAGCTCCCCGGGCAGCTAAGCAGGAGCCCATCCAGGACATCAGAACTTGGGGTAGAATTTCCACTCCGCTGGCCCTCAGGGCTCTGCGTAGATTTCTGTCTCTGTTCTTCTTGGCAGGGAAGTGGTTGATAATGAGGAAGACCCTGAGCTCAGAGCTGGAAGATATCCAGGGAATCATCTACCCAGTAGTTTGCAGAGGACAGAATGACTCAAAAGTATACCGAAATCCAAAATATAAAACAGCTAAGAGTTATAGCTCCAGTTGAAGGCAAAGGTCTAGACCCTGCCTCCTCTGCTCTCCCACTTGGCCCATAAGTGGTCCAAAGCTTTCCTGTGGACCTCGAAAGCTCAGGAGAACATGAATAGAATCCGCTAAGCCAGTCTAGTGATCCATTTTATAGACAAAGAAACTGAGTCAGAGCATGATGGGATGGATGAGAGTCCTTAGGGCCCTCCACCCTCCCACGATCGCTTCTGGTTCATGTTCATTCCCTGGACTCATAATGTATCCTTCTTTCTAACTTGACCTGCACAATTCTACAGACTCTTCAGGCTCAGCTCAAATGTCACCTCCACCACGGAGTGTTCCTCAATTCTCTCCTCCAGTTCTGGCTCTACTCCCACCCAGTTTGGTGTTCCCGGAGCTTACTGCTTTTGCATCTTTCTTAAGTTCAATCTCTCATTTCTGCTCATTTGAAGCAGCTCTTTCTCCGTTGTCAGGCTGTTGGTCTCCTCAAGGTCAGGAGCTTTTCAAAAAATCCCAAGCCTCCAGCCCATGAGTAGGTATGTGATCACAGTGAGACTGCTGACATGTTTTCTTGGGTGATGGTGAGATGCTTTGCCCACTGGGGTCAGGGTCACCCTACTGGACGGCCCTAGTTTTCATCAATTTGGTGGGGAGGGCATTGACTTTGATTAAACAGTTACTTGGATACCTGAGGTAGGGCAGGGAAGTGGGTACAGAACCTTCAGAGCCTGGGGAGGAGGAATCCTTCTGCTCTAAACTGTCCACTCGCTCCATCCTCAAGAAGATGGAGAGCAGAAACAGGGGTGGGGGAAGAGAGCTGGGCCCCGCATACTTCCCACCATCACTGATTTCCCCCTTCTCTGGCATTTTAAGAGCTCAGACTCAAACCCTTCAAGGGCTTTTGAAACAATTAGATTAGAAAGTACCCAGTGCTCGGTCTAATTGCTTAAAAGCCACTTGAGGCTCCAACTGACCCAGAGTAAAGCCTGGGGGGTGGGCAGCGGGGAGGGGAGACCCGAGACACTCTGTCGCCCTGTTTCCCAGGCCTTTCTGGACAACCAAGCCCCATGTGAGTGATGGTGCCAAATAGGGGCCTTCAATTTTCCCCGGGGGGCAGAGCCACCATACTCTTCCTGCCCCTTTCCCAGCCCTTGCCCCCAGGGAACCGCTCACATCTAACCTTTCTCTAAGATACCTTCTTATGCAAATTTCAGCATTCCTAGGGGTGACTGGAGCACTTAAGTCCAGAACCAATTTTCAGTGTCAGAAAGTGGACTGAGCCAGTGTAAAGAGGCCCAGAAGTATCAGGAGACAAGCCTTGGTGTGTCCAACTCAAGATGATGGTTTGCTTCTGGGATATTCTGAGATGGGGGATTTTGCAATCTCTAAGTCAGTTCCATTTTTCCATGCTTTCCTGATTACTCTTCTCCCAAGTTCTTTTAAATACACACACACACACACATACATACATACACATTTATTTATTTTGTTTGAGACAGGGTCTCGCTCTGTCATCCGGGCTGGAGAGCAGTGGCATGATTATGGCACACTGTAACCTTGACCTCCCAGATTTCAACTGATCCTCCTACCTGAGCCTCCCCAGTAGCTGGGACTACAGGAGTGTGCCATCACATCCAGCTAATTTTTAAATTTTTCATAGAGATGGGGGTCTTACTATATTGCCCAGACTGGTCTCAAACTCCTAGCCTCAAGTGATTCTCCTGTGTTGGCTTCCCAAAGTGCTGGGATTATAGGCATGAGTCACCATGCCCAGCTTTAAATATAGTTGCTGTATAAAATTCTTCTCTGTGGCTTAAGATCTTGCAATGGCTCCATGTTAGATAGGAGCCATTGCAATGTTAAGCTACAGAGAAGTTCCCCCAGCCTTCCAGCCCCTCTGTAGTTTGCTCCCACCTCACCTTTCCAGGTCCATTTACCCTGTGTGCCCTCAGCTCAAGCCCACTGTGGTGCCTTTTCACAGGTCATGCTCTTGGCCTCCATTCTTTCACCATCTGAATGAAGTCATGTGTTTATGTGCCCAGCAACAGGCCAAGCAGAGGGGACACTGAGATGAATGAGCCACAGGCCCTGCTCTCGGGGGGACACATTCTAGCTGGGGCATGAAAACATAAACAGAAGATTCCTTTGCCAAACTCTTCTTGAGCACCTCTGTGTGTCACACCTGAGGACACTGAGGTGGACAAAACAGATAAAGTCCCCACTCTTGTGGAGCTTAGATGGTTGAAGGAGAAACAGACAGAAACACGTAAGCAAAGAGATATACAATCTGCCATGGGGAGATTAATGTGTGAAGGAAAACAAAGTAGGGGGGAAGAGAAGGACCTTGGAGGTGAGGATATTTGAGGAGAAACCTGAATAAAGGGAAGGAACTGCTTGTGCAATGGTCCTGAGGCAGGAATGCGTTTGAGTTTAACAAGGAGCAAGGAAAGAGACCAGTGTGATTGGAGAAGAGTGAGGGAGGGAAGGAGGAAGGGAGAAGAGTAGAGGGAGCAGGGGGCAAATCATGAAGGATGCTATAGTCCCGGCAGGCCTTTGGCTCCTATAGTGAGATGAGAGCCACTAGGGATATTGAGCAGGGGGTGATGTCAGTAAACACATGTCTTTTTTTTTTTTTTTTTTGGTGACAGAGTTTTGCTTTTGTTGCGCAGGCTGGAATGCAGTGGCGTGATCTTGGCTCACTACAACTTCTGCCTCCCGGGTTCAGGATTCTCCTGCCTCAGCCTCCCTAGTAGCTGGGATTACAGGCACGTGCCACCATGCCTGGCTAATTTTATATCTTTAGCAGAGATGGGTTTTCACCATGTTGGTCAGGCTTGTCTCGAACTCCTGACCTCAGGTGATCCGCCTGCCTCGGCCTCCCAAAGTGCTGGGATTACAAGTGTGAGCCACCGTGCCCAGCCCAAACACATGTGTTTTTTTCTTGAGATGGAGTTTCGCTCTTGTTGCCCCGGCTGGAGTGCAATGGTGCGATCTTGGCTCACCGCAACCTCTGCCTCCCGGGTTCAAGCGATTCTCCTGCCTCAGCCTCCCGAGTAGCTGGGATTACAGGCATGCACCACCACCCTGGCTAACTTTGTATTTTTAGTAGAGATGGGGTTTCTCCATGTTGGTTAGGCTGGTCTTGAACTCCCGACCTCAGGTGATCCACCTGCCTCGGCCTCCGAAAGTGTTGGGATTACAGGCGCGAGCCACCACGCTCGGCCAAACACATGTCTTAAAAGGCTCACTTTGGCTGCTGGTGGAGGACAACCTGGAGGAAGGGGCAAGAGTGGAAGCAGGGAGAATAATTCGGGAGCCACTGCAATAGTCCAGGCAAGAGATGGCAATGGTCGGGGTATTGGGAAGTGGTTAAATTAGTGATAGTTATAATAGAGTGTAGATACTAGTATGAGAGCACAAGCCGGGGACTCCCTGCCAGACCTGGAGGCGGGAGTGGGTTGTTGACAACAAAGGATTGCTGCAGGTTTGACCATGAAGCCAAATCTTCAAGAAGAAGGAATTCGTAGAGACAGGAGGTCAGAAAGTGGGGCAGAGGAGCAGCACACACTGCAGTGTGTACTTCATGTCTTGCAGGGACCTGGGGGCAGCGTAGATAGGCCAGAGCATCATTTAGAGGCAGGGAGTAGGGCAGGCTGAGGCTGGAGGGCTTGAGAGGGGCTGGACACCAAGGTCAATGGCCAAGTTGAATTTGGGTCTTCTGTATGCAGCAGGGAGCCACAGAAGAGTGTTAAGCGTGGCTGCATCGTGATCCAGTTTGTGTTCAGAAAAGATCACTGGCTGTGGAGGGGTGGGCGAAGGACTGGGGCCTAGAGGACCAGTTAGGAAGCTGTTGTGGTAACATGGTGATAGATGAGAGTGGCCTGGACTAGAAGGGCTGTGATGGGGCTTGGAGAACTGTTTAGAAAGGAAAGTTGCCAAGATGTTCAGAGTTGGCTGATCAGACAAAGGGATTAGAAAGCAGAAGGAATAAAGAGTGACCCACCTTCAGCTCCAGTGCCTTTAGACAAGGGGCCCTATACTTAGAGCCTTCCTTTGGCCCTCCTCACAGTGTAGGAGTCTGTCCAGAAGGAGGGAGCCACCCCCATTCCTGAACCATGCTCCAGATGCCCAGCGCCCTAGAAATCCCTGCCCTAAGGGCCTGTACCTTGCATCCAGGCCCTCTGCAGGTCACCTCCCCAGGTCCAACCTCCAGAGGGTAGCCTGTGTCTTGGCTGTGAGTTGAGTGTGGGGCATGTGGTCAGCAGTTTCGTGTGCAGATTGGAGTATCCACACACGTGCTCTTGAAGCCCTAGTTTAAGGTGAAGGTGGGATGGGAAGAGAAGAGGCAGGCTAAGGGCAGGGCTCGGGGAGAGCAGAGGGAGTTTCTCCCTGTGCGGTGTCCCTGTGCAGAACTCCAGTAAGCCTGAGAACTCTAAATTCAAATCTGGCCTTCCAGGTCTTTAGAAGGTGTATGTGTCAGCCTAGGAGAATAGAACATATTTTATTAAACAGTTTGTTAACTTGATTTTTAACTTTTAAATATTTAGACATATGGAATGTGGGCCTCCATTTGTACTTTCGCTTGGTCTAAGAGGGGTGAGTGGAAAACTCCCGAGGGCCCGGATTATGTCTTCTTTGTCTTGTTCACCCTCCCCCATCTCCCCAACCTTGGGCCCCTGGACCTTGGTAATTTCCATCGAACTGGAAAGAGAATCAGATCCCAGCCTGACAGTGAGAAATGCAGACTTGATGAGACCCCAGGAGGGAAAAGGTTGGTCAGGCAACTGACTGCAGAGGGCTTTGGAGGTGTGGCCAACGGCTGGCGAGGAAGCTGACCCAGTGTCCAGGGGTTTAAGAGCAGGCAGACCGCCTGGGTTCAAAGCCCGGTTCTGCTCTTTAGGACTGTGTGGCCCCAGCAAGTTACTAGCTCCTGGTGCATCGGCCACTTTCTTGTAAGACAGGATAACAATAATAATCCCTAATGACCTCAACCGCCTAGTTTACTGGGGGAAGATGTAGTGCTTGGCATGTAGTGAGTTCTATGAAAGTTTGTTATGTGAAATGACCCCTTGGAAGGAACTTTTAAGCCCAGCTAAGGGGCAGCTCCTGGCAAATCAGAAAAGGAGACGTTGGTTTTGGTGCCAGACTTTTCTCCTCCCACTTTCAAGATCCCCCATAGCAGATGGGGGCTCAGTGATCAAGCTATTCCCCCTCCTCCACCAGGGCTATCTGTGGCCTGGGGTAACTCCCTCTGTTCTCTGTGTCTTTAAGCTCCACCAGCTCCATCCTCTCGTTCCCTGGGGACTTTGCCACGCAACCCACTTGCTAATCCCGGAGGACCTCATTCACAGGAAGATATCAGTGGGCCCAGTGCTGTGCTGAGTGCCCCAACAGGTTATCTCATTCAATCCTTTTTTTTTTTTCATCAGGGAAGTTGAGACAAATTGTTCACTTCTTTTAATAATCCTCTGAGCACTGTTCCAGATATTCTTATCCCTATTTCCCAGAGGAGACCAGAGCAGAGAGAGGTTAAGTATTTCAGTATTTCTCAGCCACAGATCTTGGACTAGAATCCAAGACTGTGTGGCTCCAGAGTCCACTCTTGACTTCGATGAGTCCTGACTTAGTCAGAACTAGTGGGACACTCCTGCTTAGGAAAGAGGTGGGACTTTCTGGAGCCAAGGCCATGTCCCCCAGGAGGCACTTTGATGGGACGGTAGACACTGAGGCAGGCTGACGGTGGGTTGACGTTCTGGTTTGTTGGGGAGAGGAAGTTCTTTTGGTTTCCTTCAGATTATAGCTAAGGGCCTTCCAGGCAACCAACCAACCAACCAACCAACCAACCAACCAACCCATCAACCCTTTCTTTTCAAGGGACATGACTATGGGTGGGTCTGGAAAGACAGGTGCTTTGTGTGTTGAAAATCCTGAGGCAGAGAGCTCTGTTTGGCAGTGAGTGTTCCAGACGGAGGGGATTCTATAGGGACAAGGAACTCCCCCTTCCTCACTCTAGCCCTGTCTCAGCCCTACAGCCTGTCCCTACCTGGGGGCTGTGGAAGCAAGCTGATAACATGGACCCTCCGAAAGCTGCCAGCCTTGGGGATCAAATGCCTGTGAAATAACACTCAGGCATCACATGCTTGTTGAGTGGAGACAGAGATGCCGTGTCCTGGTCCTTGCTCTCTAGAGCTTCCAGTTTCCTAGCAGGATGGCCACACACTCTGGGGAAACTATCCCATGGAAAGAGTGTCGGAGAGCCTGGCCCTGTGGCCCTGACGAGAACTCTGTGTGACTTGGACAAGTCACTCACCCTCTCTGATCTTGGTTTCTCACCTGTGAAATGAGACAGTTAGAATTGATCACTGGGTTAAACCTTGTTTTTCCTCTTAAAATTAGCTCTACTGAAATCTGACACAGAACTCTGCTATAAAAAGTAGAGCCACTCTGCTTGTGAGAGGCGGGAGCCAACCTTCTCTGGTTTCTTCCTCGTCTTTCAGGATGATCCCCAAGGGCGGCTCTCAGTGTCTTTCACTGAAGGCATGAACCTCAGGGAACAGCTCAGGAATGGCCTCACAGAGGCAGTCCACGTGGGCTGCAAGGCTAGAAGGACTTTGATGAGTGAAGGTGTAGGGAGGGCACACTGGGCAGGAGACACTGTGTGAGAAAAGATGCAGACAGGGAAGGAGCCAGCCTGGCTGGGGGTGGGAAGTGCTGGAGGAGAGGGAGCGCAAAGAACCCAAGAACGGGTCCTCAGGGGATGCCCACAGGAACTTCACAGGAGCGCCAAGGGGCAAAATGATATTTACAACTGGGAACTCAAGTCCAGGCCCCTTCCTACAGAGATGGGTGGTGTGTATACCCTGCTGTGAGGGGAGGGAAAGAACCAGCATTAGGGAAATGATACAGTGTCCACTTTGGAGGGTTGCTTTCAGGGTGAAATTAGTGAAGATAGCTAATTTCACTAGATAGATAAATTAGTGAAGATCTGTCTCAGGACAGAAGGAATGCTACATAGGCATTTGTCAAATACGGTCAGACCAGAGTGGACCCTGAGCTTGCCAAAGGTCTGCATCCCTCCTGGCCTTGGGCCTGGTGCTGGTGCTGATAGCTTAGAATTTCAGCAGCTTCTACGCTCAACAGTTACGGTGATTATGAGATGTATGTGTATGTGTGTGTTGAGGGGATGTGGCTGCAGGTGTCTTTCAGCCACCTTCTAACATGCATGCTAGTGTGTGCACATACACACACACACACACACACACGCTCAGTCTTTTCTCTAGAGCTGGTGCACTCCTCACCACCCCCACCTCTTCATCCTCCGAATCCCCACCCCATCCCCTTTGCTTCAAGTCCATACCTTGCTCGGCCTTCTTCCTCCCCTCTCTCTGAGTCCCTGGTCCTCCCACCCACCATAAATCTGTAACTCGGGAGTGTGTGTGTAGGGGGGAGGGGGTGGAAGAGCAGCAAACCAAACCAACCCCAGCTAATGAAAACGGCGATAAATCTCTGTCTATCAGGTTTGTTGTGAGCACAAACATTGCCAAACAAGGGCCCAGATGGCCTGCAGGCCCTCCTCCCTATGGTCTGCAGAGCTTTAAATGGAAACGGTTGCTTTATACATCTATTTACTACTTGGAAATGGGGGATGATTGAGACCAGGGGTGCCTGGCCAGGAAATGGGGTGCAGACCAGGTGTGAGCTCTCTGCCCTCCATGCCTGAGCAGGACTGCTGTCTAGTCCCCAGCCTCCACCATTTCTGTTCCTGGTAAGCCCTCTCTAACACAGGCCTTCAGGCTGGAGTGGGGAAGAGGCCACCTTGCTGGCTGACATTCTGGTCTCCACAGCCTGGCCTCAACCTGCTCCAAGACACATTCCTGGCTAGCTGGACCCAATTCCTCACTGTTATTTTCAAAGTTCTTCATTTTTGCCTAGAACTTTCCCTGTTTTCCATACGGCCTGCCCTGGATGGGTAGAAGTGGAAGCCTATCTTGTCCTTCAAGGCCAAGCCAAACCCCACCTCCTCTAGGAAGTCTCCCCATCCCTAGTCCTCTCTGGGCTCTATTCCTGTAGCATCAGCCACGGACAGCCTAGGCAGTCTTTACAAGACACCTACTTGGGAGGTGGATAGGTCTAGGTACACAGCCAGGCTTTTTAGCTAAGGGACCTTGGCAGGTTAATCTCTCAGCCTCAGTTTCTTACTCTCTGTAATAGGTATAATTATGATGCCTACTTCTCACCTGCCAAATAAAAAATAAACAAAAATAAATAAAAATAAATAAATGAAGCAAGTGTAGAATGTGCTTAGCAAAGTGAGGAGCATAGTCTTAGAGCTTTGGACATGTCAGCCTTTATTATTGATGCCACCCAGTCATGACTGGGAATGATTCTTCTCCGTGCCTCGTCTTTTCACAGAGATGTGTGTGTGTGTGTGTGTGTGTGTGTGTCTACACGTGTGTCTCTGCATGTCCTACTTTGGTTTCCCCTGAAATCAGACCCTGAGACTTGCGTGCAGGTAGTTTACTGAGGAGGTGATCACTGGAGGCTGGAGGGAGGGAACGGGGAAGTGATATAGGGATGGGGTAGGAGAAAAGCCAGTGAAGAGTGGTTAATGATTGAGTTTCATTGGGGGCAATGGGGGCTCACTGAGGAATCATGAGAACACACCATGGAATTGTCCCACGGAGTCCCAAGGCAGCCAGGTTGCTTATCCACTCATTCTTATCTCTTATTAATAACTTGAGGGTTGCCCCTGCAGTGTTAAATCCCAGCTGTCCTGCAGGCTGAGTAAAGCTCCCTTGGCCCCTGCACTGGAGAAACCCTGCAGGTGAGAAGCAGAAAGGCTGCTTAGGGTGGACAATTCCTGGGCTTGCTGACACCTTCCCATCACAGTGGCAGATGAGTGGAGAAGTGGGCTAGAGGACATGGGGTGAGGCACGAACAGCATCCTCTGCCAAATCATCACTTTTCAAGCCCTGACAGCCTCCAGCATGGCATTTTGCACACAGTAGGCACACTGTAAGTATTTGTGGACCAAAAGGAGGCTTGACATTAGAGCTGGGAAGACCTGGACTCTCCCTATTGTTCAGTTTTTAATTCATTGTGTGATGCTAGGCAAGACATAGGACAACTCTGGACCACATATTCTATAAAATTGAGACCTTTCTACCTTCTCTGCTTATGCCATAGCCGGGTTGGAACAAGCTGGAATGACATTTGGGGAATGCTCAGAACAGGTAAGAAGTGGCTGTGATGATGATGATGATGATGATGTGTGTAGGGGAGGGAAAGGTTCCCCTATCTAGGCATGATCCAACCAAGAAGTACCTAGTTATGTTATTCACTCTGTGGTCAAAGCACAAAGGTGTGTTCCCCTGGCACTAGCGGGATGACTTCTGCCTCCTCCTATTCCAAGACAACCCCAAAGGTAAAACATGGAAAAAGAAAAGGCCATGGGGGTAAGATCTGCTGACTCCTCAGTGAAAAGGATCCCACATTTCTCTGCCTACCAGGTATGGCCTGTGGTTCCTTTTACCTAGGTCAGTAGTGGGTTTTACGGATATCTGATGAGTGTAAAAACCATTTTGTACAGTAATTCCAAACTTGGCGGTGGGAGGGGTGGGGGTGGGGGGTCTTGGAATCCCTAGGGAGCCCATGGATAACCCTTAAGACTCCTTAAGTCCCTTAAAAATATAAGTAAAAAATGGCCAGTCATGGTGGCTCACACCTGTAATCCCAGCATTTTGGGAGGCCGAGGTGGGCCGATCACCTGAAGTCAGGAGTTTGAGACCAGCCTGGCCAACATGGTGAAACCCTGTTTCTACTAAAAATACAAAAATTAGCCTGGTATGATGGTGGGCACCTGTAATCCCACCTACTCGGGAGGCTAAGGCACGAGAATCGCTTGAACTCGGGAGGCGGAGGTTGCAGTGAGCCAAGATGGCGCCATTGCACTCCAGTCTGGGAGACAGAGCAAGACTCCATCTCAAAAAAAAAAAAAAAAATATATATATATATATATATGTGTGTGTGTGTGTGTGTGGTGTGTGTGTGTGTGTATATGTAAAAATGGAGTGCTTGAGTGAACGTGTACACATAAGCCACTCTAAATTGGTGACCTGAAGCTTCCAGCAAATTCTCAAAGGAGTTTGTGATCCAAGAAAAGTAAATTTGCTCTATCCCAAATCTCCCATCTCAAAGGGGAGGACACTGAAGTCCAGAGAGGGTAAGCGACCTGCTGGGTCACACAGTAGAGGCTGGATAGAACCCAAGGTTTCTAACCCTGTGTGGCTTTGTGGGTCTGCCAGGCAGACCTAAACAGTTAGGTCTGCCTGGCTGCACAACGAGAAAAGCAGGCTGGTTCATCAGGACGCTGTGCTGAAAGTCCATGGCACATTACAAAGTCTCTACTTGCTCCTGGGGGAAACATCTCAAAGGCATGATATAGTCACTATTTTCTGGGGATGAGGGTGAGCACTGAGCTCTATTTCCACGGAAAACAGAACAAGGAAAAGCTAGGCCAAATGTGGAAAGAAATGGAGCTCTCTGTTACTGAGAAAGAGTGCTGGGGCAGGGAGTGCTCTTAAAACTCAAGTGAAGCTTGGGCAACATGGCAGTTCTTAGTTTCCGGAGGCAGAGATGGAAATGATAATCATACTTACCTCTCTAAGTTGTGGTGAAGATTAAAGAAGATGATGCAAGTGAAAATGGCTTATAAATAAGAAAGCAGTACACAAATGCTAGTAATGATCTTTACAGCAGTGGCCTGGTAAATACTTGTTTTGCTGCTGAGAATAAATTGTATACCACCTGGATGTCAATTACCCAATTCTGGACAACTGTACCATTGTCCTTCAAGCCCTTGCAGCCCACTGTTGGAGCGAGAGCCCTGGTTTTGAAGTCAAACCTGAATCTGCACCTTAGCTCCACCACCTGTGCACGTGTGTGACTTTGGATAAATCATGTAATTCTCTCAGCCTCGAATTGTCCATCTGCAAAACAGGGACACATGCCTACCTCATGAGGACATAATGAAGATTTGATCAGTTGGTTACAATGAAAATATCTATAATGGTGACTGGCACACAATAGTTACTCAATAAACATTAGCAATTTTGTTCCTGTTCCTCAACAGTTTATAACTTTGGATAGTTTGTTTGCTGCGTAGTTTCTGTCTGTCTAACATTTCTGTCTTCTCTACTAAAATGTAAGCTCTGCAGCACCAGGACATGCCTGTCTTGTTTACCTCTGTGTTTCCCAGGCCGGGCACACAGTGTGCTACAGATATTTGTGAAATGAATGAGTGGAAGTGCAAAAGCACGTTTTTAAAGGATGGGAAGGAACTCTGACAATGTGAGAATGCTCACATTGGATCAGCCCCAAGGGGGACCTGGAGCTGTGCCAAGAGCCCTATTAGGGGTCAAGAGAGTTGGCCTCTGGTCCTAGCTCTGCCGCTTAACTACCGAGCCACCTCCGGGCAATTTGTTGGCCCTCTCTGGCCCTCTGTGTGTTTCCTCCAGAGCGTGGGAGCCCTGAGATTCCAGGGCTTCCCTCTTAGAGGCTGACCTCCAAGGAGCTCTGGCCAGCTGGGAAGTGTGGGATTTCGGGATAGTTCAGGGACTAAATAAAGAGAAAGGAGAAGTGGGAGAGGATAAAGACCGGGAAGGAAGAAAAGTCAACGCGTGGCTGCGGCTCTGGGCAGCTACGGGTGGGGGTAGACTGAGGGCAAAGCACTGAGCTGCTGTGCGCGCCCCCGAGCATGTCTCCGCCGCGGCTGATGCGGCAGATGCGCCCGAGCCTCCGCCTGCCCCTCCCTTCCTTGAGTGCCTCGCCAGTTCCCGCCGTCACTGACTTTCTGACTTCTTAACTTGTCAGCAAATCCCAGAGTTAAAAATGCACACGCACCCCGGCCAGCCGCCAGCAGGGCCGTCTGGCCGAGGCTCCAGATGTGGGGCCACCGCACGGGCCGCCCGCCCCGCCGCGCAGACTAAACAATCGGCCTTGGCCGTGAGCGCAGCGCAATTCCAGATGCAGCGTCCCTCGCGCCGCGCGCTAATTGGGCCGCGGGCGCGAGGCTCTGTCAGCGCCAGCAAGGCCCTGCCCAGGGCGGCCTTGGCCCGGCGCCCGCCCGCTGGGCTACCTAAGGCGGGGGCAGGGTGGAGAGATGGAGAGGAATGGTTGGGGGAGGAGGGTTGGGGGACGAAAGGGGGAGAGAGAAGAGAGGAGAGGAGGAGGAAGAGGAGGAGAGAAGAAGACACAGTGAGACAGGCCAGTGAGACAGGCCAGTGAGACAGCGTCAGCTCTGAGACAGAGAAACACGAAGGAGGATAGCTTCAGAGACAAAGAGAAAGCCAGAAGCACTGAGCCATATTCAGGTTAAGGAGACAGAGAAGGCAGAGAGGGAGAGAGACCACAGAGAGTTGGAGAAACAGAGGCAGGGCAGACTGACACGGGAACAGAATCAGGAGAGACCAAGATAACGAGCAGGAAACGAACATGGACGCGGCCGGGAAGAACGCAAGCGGTGGGAGCACAGGAGACCCGCATGTTTACCACCGGGTCCCTGCTGCCTTATAGGTGTCTAACCCCTTTTGTTTTATAGTATCTCCTCCCTTTACATTCTCACTTTTTATCATTCTTCCTAGACCCGGGCGAAGCCGGGAACTGAGCCCACCCGGGAACTCAGCCGGGAACTGATCCATTCCTAGTCTGGCTGGGGGACTGCGTAGAGAAGGAACCTGAGCCGTCGAGATTTCACTCCCAAGCCTGGGCTTGGAGACAGGGGTTCGCCTTGGACGCTGTGGGAGGGTGCGGGATGGGACTCCGTGGGGATTTGCCTACAGGCAGGGGATGCCCCGAATGACCTCTGTAGGGCCCGTCCCCAGGCAGCCACCTCGGCAGCACCCTCCTTTCCCATGCGCCCTGGGGCCTCTTTAGCTCTAGAGACAGGAGGATGACTCAACAGAGGTTAGTCAAGACCCAGGGCAGGGAAGCCCACCGGGGACCACCCGGGGGAGCCCCCCAGCCTCGCGTTCCGCCCCCGCCGGGAGGCCCGGGCGCCCCGCGGGTGAGCGCGGAGGGCAGTGCGGCGGCCCGGCGGCTCTTGGCGGCCCCTCTCTGACAATCTTTCCTTTGTTTGTTTTCTTAAATCTGGGAGGCCCGAATTCCTGCCGGATTCCGTAGGTTTCACTCAGGAAGGAGGCGCCCCCACCCCCACCCCCTCTCACGTCGGGCCCGGCTGCGGGGGGAATGGCAGGTTCTTCCCGGAGGCCAGCGGCGCGCAGCCCCACGGCCCGGGCAGGGCGAGCGGGCGCCCGGCGCGGCGGAGAGTCCCGGGCGCCCTGCCCGCGCGCGCCACCACGCAGCCCCGCTGGAGGGCCGCGGGCAGCCTCGGCAGAGAAAATTAAAAGAAAAAAAAAAAGAAAATCAAACCAGGAGCGCTTTAAAAGACAGAGTAGCCCTCCCCCCACTCAGCTTCATTCCACACCCCATCCACCTCTCACACTCCCCCACCCCTTTTTTATTTTGGTCTCCAAACTTGAGCCTCATTAATTTCCAAAAAAAATTTCCCCCAATAAAAGGCAAACATGGAAAGAAAAACAAACTATTAGAAAATAGAGGAGGGAGGAAATGTTATTTAAAAGGTTAGCAGACCGCATCATTTTCCAATGATATTATATACTCCCAGCAGTATCCAAAATATATATGGGCCCTGGGCCAAGAATGTAAAAAACCTTTTTTTTGAAAAAACCCTTACTTAGACACAACATCTGGACCGGAGAGCGAACAAACCCCCCATTTATCACACTTAATCCTCCAATGAAGCAATCGACAGTTGACTTCTGTTTTGCTAATTTAGTTGCTTTCAAGCGCCGGCCCAGTCCAGACCGGGAATTAAGTGTCACTTGCGGAGGGCCTGCCCTGCCCCCGCCCGTCTTTGCTCCCTCCCGCGCCCAGGCTCTCGGATAGGGAAAAAAGGCCATTAATGAAGAAAGAAACTTTTTACGAATTCCCTTTACCCCCACCCACTCGGGTCAGTGAAAACCTCGACTGTGACCTAGCTCTGTCCCCTCGCCCAGTATCCGACACCCACTTCCTTGGTAGCCACGCCCTCACCCGCCAGCTGCCTCCCCCCAAGACTCGGTGGAGCAACGCATCAGCCGGCACAAACTCCTGCAGCTTCAGGAGGTCACCCAGCTCACCGCCTTCTCCGCGGGTTGGCTAGGTGCTGCCATCCTCGTACCTGGCACTGCTTGGTGGCCTGGCAGCTTGACTCTTAGGCCTGGAGAGGGCAGGGGAGGGTCGTGGTGCTTGGTGGTAGGTAGCGTCCATTCCCCCCGGAAGTGGATGAGAGGCAGCAGCTCCCGAGGTGGAGGCCCTTGGCCAGCAGTGTCCGGAGACAATGGGATCTTGTGAGATTGCAAGCGGGAGAGAGAATAAATCACCGAAAGTGTATCACTTGAGGATTAGTCAATAAATCCCTGGGACCCTGGCCCAGTGGGGCTGGTGCCAGAGGCAGAGCTGGCCCCAAGTGCAGACTTCCTTCCTCAGCAACCTTCCCTTCCCTTCCCAGAGGCCTCCTGGGTCTCTCTCTCCTCACCTCTCTCTGTCCATCTCCATGGCTCCTCTCCTAAACTTTGGAGACCAAGGCACAGCCTTTTGTCCTACCTCTACCTCTTGCTGGGAAAAGTTTTACAAGGGAGCGGACGTTTGAAGGTGTCCTCAGGCACTTGCAAGCAGAATAGGCTGGAGAATGTGTCCCAACTCCAGCCTGCCTGCTCCTGTTCACTCTGATCCAGCCCACCCCCCAGTTCCCAGCTCCAAGCCCTGGCAGAGTCCACAGGAACAGCCTGCACTCCTAAAAGAGGCCCCCAGTACCCTGAACCCCAGGCCTCTGCAGACTCTCATGGTGGTCTGGCTGGGCCTCAAACTTCTTGAGGAGGGGCCCTGAGTTCTGGCCACAATCCAAATGCAGTCTCAAACCTCCTGAGTCCATCCCCCAGGCCCATGGAAGCCTCCTATCTGGAGCACTCTCCATACTCACTCCAAAGGGCACTTACGAGTACTTAGTATATTCCAGGCAGTGTGCTAGACTCAGGACATTTGGAGACTCATAAAACTCTCTTCCTGCCCCTCCCGTGGGCCTAAGCCTCTACTGGGCTTTATTTTCTGTTCATATGGGGATACTATATTACCCAGCTATACTCTTTCCATAACCAGTCATTGAGCACCTACCATATGCCAGATACTGTTCTAGGCACTGGGGGTTCAGGGCTGAGCAAAGGTCATTTCTGCCCTCCAACTTGCCAGGGAAACAGACATGCCAACAATTAATTCCAAGACAAGGCCAAAAATCAGGGGCCATGGAAGGCATTTATAAAAGCCTCAGAGGAGGGACTGACTCACCTTGGCTGGGATAGAAGGAGGGGTGTGGGCTGGGTACAGTGGCTCACACCTGTAATCCCAACACTCTGGGAGGCCGAGGTGGGCAGATCACGAGGTCAGGCGTTCAAGACCAGCCTGCCCAAGATGGTGAAACCCCATCTCTACTAAAAATACAAAAATTAACTGAGTGTGGTGGCGGGTGCCTATAATCCCGGCCACTCCGGAGGCTGAGGCAGAGAGTTGCTTGAACCCAGGAGGAGGAGGTTGCAGTGAGCCGAGATCATGCCACTGCACTCCAGCCTGGATGACAGAGTGAGACTCTGTCTCAAAAATAAATAAATAAATAAATAAATAAATAAATAAATAAATAGGATGTGATGGATCACAGGGTGGTGGGGGTAACCTCATCAGTCTAGCTCTTTTTTTTTTTTTTTTTTTTTTTGAGACGGAGTCTTGCTCTTTGGCCCAGGCTGGAGTGCAATGGCAAGATCTTGGCTCACTGCAAGCTCCGTCCCCCGGGTTCACACCATTCTCCTGCCTCAGCCTCCCGAGTAGCTGGGACTACAGGTGCCTGCCACCTCGCCCGGCTAGTTTTTGTATTTTTTAGTAGAGACGGGGTTTCACCATGTTAGCCAGGATGGTCTTGATTTCCTGACCTCATGATCTGCCCGCCTCGGCCTCCCAAAGTGCTGGGATTACGGGCTTGAGCCACCGCGCCGGGCCGCACTCTAGCTCTTAAAGCCCATCCCGGGGGACCGTACAGCGTAATGGTTAAGAGCAAACAGTGTGGTTTAACTTCTTGCTCTGCCACATCAGTTGTAGGATCGAGGGCCTCTTAGTCTCTCTGAGCCTCAGTGTCATCATCTGGAAAAGTAAGACTAACAATAGGAACTGCCTTGTGAGTCTCTGACATAGTAATATGGGGCAAGCAGCTGGCATACAGCAATCTCTGAATGACTGTCCACTTAATTATCTTTCTTTCAAAGCATTCGAATAGACTAGCTTGTAGCCTCCTTGCCACCCTCTTCTTGTCCTCCTCCTCCTCAACTTGAGGGCCTGGCACAGTGTTGGGCACATAGAGTAAGTGGTGGAATAAATCAATGGGTGCAACAGAAAACCCATCAAACCTTGGCTCAAGTGCCACTAGGTAGACAAGGCTGTGGGCAGTGGGCCTGAATGTTCCATTTCTTTTTTCTGATACCTGGCCATAGGCTGGGTGGGCCTTGATAGCTGTTCTTTTTGCTCCCACATTTCCAAAAGTCAAGCAGAGTATGACCCTCTGAAGCCTCATTTTCTCTGCTCAGTAGAAAGTCAAGAAATGTCTTCTAGCCCAGAGCCATCATTCTGTGACTCTGGTTTGGGTTGAGTCTTGACTTGCTGTGTGTCCCCAGGCAAGACACGTCCCTCTCTGGGCCTTGGACTCCTTATAGATAAAATGAGTAGGTTGGACTGGATGCTCTCCAAGCTCCTCTGCAGTGTTTGTGGTTGATGTCTGCTTCTTCTTTCAGCTGGGGGAACCTCATCTTCCTTCCTAGAACCTGCTTATGAGGAGGTGTGATTTTCTGCTCTTCCATTTCCCATCTGCCTCCTGGCTTTTCTTTGTTGTTGTTGTTGTTGTTGTTGTTTTTTTGAGATGGAGTCTCACTCTGTCGCCCAGGCTGGAGTACAGTTGCATGATCTCAGCTCCCTGCAACCTCTGCTTCCTGAGTTCAAGTGATTCTCCTGCCTCAGTCTCCCGAGTAGCTGGGTTTATAGGCACATGCCTCCACACCCAGCTAATTTTTTGTATTTTTAGTAGAGACAAGGTTTTGCCATGTTGGCCAGGCTGGTGTTGAACTCCTGACCTCCAGTGGTCTGCCCACCTTGGCCTCCCAAAATGCTGGGATTACAGGCTTGAGCCACTGCCCCCGGCCTCGCCTCTTGGCTTTTCTCTGTGGTGTCCCTATCTTTCTCCCTTCTTGCTCCCCTCAGCTATCTTCCTCTCTTTCTCACTCCTCTTCTTCTTCTGTCCCAGGGTGTGAAAAGTATGTGGATGAACTGATGCTTAACTTTCTCCCGGGCAGCTTTCCCCTCCCACCTCCACCCGGCTTCTTGACCCCCAAACACAATCTGGGCCCAAGGAACAGACCTCTCCATCTGTCCTCTTGCCTGGACTTCTGTCCCTGAAGACCTTGCTGGTGCCCTGACCCTTGACTTCTGACTTCTGAGAGAATGGGAGAATGGCATCCCAGCTGGACCAAGACAGCGCCTAATATGGGTCTTCTGTCCCTAGAGATGGACAGGCTCTGTATTCCCACGCTGCCCTCCCCCCAAAGTCCCAGGCTCAGGGAAAGGGACAGGAAGCTTTTTCTAAGTCTAGCTGACACTCAGCGCTGGAACCCACCTCCTTCACAATGCCATCGCCCACCTCCGAAGCTGGGAGAACCCCTTGACAGATGGGCCTGAGATTATGATCGTCATTAAGGAGCAACTTATTGTCGGGAACCATTTCCAGAGAACCTACTGTGTGCCATGTACTGTGCTATGAGCCAAGAGGAGGAGTCTGTGTTGGGGTAGAAGGGACTAGGGGTGGGACAAAAGCTGGGGGGAATCCCCAAGAAAGGCATCACTGCCAAGCCGAGGGCTTGTGGGCAGAGGGTTTGGCAATGCCTGTGCGTGGGCCCAGCTGGAGTGGCACCTGAGATGGAGCCAGGCCCTGGAGGCAGGTAAACAGGACGCTGTGTGCTGGGTGTGGTGAAGGGAAGGGGGATACAGGGGCACAATGGACCATTGTGTGCTCTGGAGTTGCCTTCACTTCTGGACTCTCTACAACCCTCCCACTGGGCTATACAAATATTGAGACATATGGAAGATGTGGTCATAGATACCAAGATAAATGGAAGATGATAGTCATCTGCTTTTGGACTCTTCTGCTCTTGCCTAGACCACAGTGGGCCAAGGGGTTGTGGTGGGTGCTGCATGGCCCCGCAGGAGGGCAAAAGGAGGGAGCATTTGACTGCTGGGATGTGGTTGACAGAGATCTGATCAAGTCTGGTGATGGGGCTGTGGCCTCAGCTGGGCCACTAGCTAGCTGTGTCTGTCTTTAGGAAAGTCACATCACTGCTCTAACCCTCAGTTTACTCATCTGTAAGATGGGATAAGGATTACCCTTGCTCTGTCTACTTCACAGTGATGTGTGGCATTGTGACACAGCCTTGGATGTTGTTAAGGGGTGTACACAGGGCAGAGCTGGTTGGTCTTGCTTTTGTTGTTACTCTGCTGCAAGATCCTTTTTGCCTGACAAACCTCCCATCTGGGTTCAGATGTAGGCAGAATTGATGGCTACCCACGTGGGACTATTGAGAAACTTAAGGACAGGAATCAGGACTTAAATTCTCTAAGTGTTCAGCCAATTCACCATTCATTCAGTCAACATACATTTTTTTTTTGAGCTTCCTCTCTTATGTCAAGCCCTTTGATGCCCTGGGCCTTTGAAGATGAATAAGGTATGTTCCTTGTCCTCAGAGAACTCGTAATCAGATGGGAGAGGGGCTGAACATCCATACACACAGCATTAACATCTAATAATAATGAATATTTATTGAGCACTTACTATGTGCCAGGAATGGTTCTAATCACTCTCTACATATTAATTCATATAATCATTTTCATTTTGAAGATGAGGAAACCAAAGCACAGAGAAGGTAAGCAACTTGCCGAAAGTCTCACAGCTAGGAAGGAACAGAACCAGGACTGACCCCAGGCAATCTGTCTAGAGCTTGCGCTCTTAGCCAGTACCTAGTACACCCGACATGCATGAACCTACACTAACAAGGGCAAAAGAATAGTAAAGAGTGGGCTGAGCCTCCGAAGAAATGGAAAAGGAGAGGAGGGATTGGCTATTTCCAGCTTCCACTAGAGCAGGAGAAGATGAAACAGGTTTGACTAAGCTGGACAGATTTGCAGTGTCTCAGACAGGAGGTCCTGGGATGGGTTTCCAAGGCAGGAGGCTGAGTCAAGCTTCTTTGAAGGCAACAGAGAGCTAGTTGGGATAGATTCCCTGCCAGCCCTCTGCTCGAGGTCCCTTCCAGCCCAACGCTCTGTGAGGGAGAACTTTGGGAGGTTCCTGGTAGGAGAATGTGACACCTACTCCACATACAACTTGAGTTCCCCAATTCCAAACCCCATTGGGCCCTTGCTCCTTCTCTGGGCTGTAGTGTGCTGGGAGCTGGGAGTTATTAAGTAGGACTGAGTGTGCCAGGAGATATCGCTCTGGGACCAAGTGATGGAAATTCACCTCCAACTGGTTTAAGCAAAAGGAAGGGATTTATTGGCTTAAATAACCGGGAAGGATAGGAGTGTGTGTGTGTGTGTGTGTGTGTGTGCACGCATACGTGCACATGCATTGGGGCAGGGGGCAAAGTTTAGGGACTGCCATGCCTCAAAAGATATCTTCAGCTTTTTCTCTTTCTCTTGCATTCTTTCTCTTCTTTCTTTCTTTCTTTCTTTCTTTCTTTCTTTCTTTCTTTCTTTCTAGATGGAGTCTTGCTCTGTTGCCCAGGCTGCAGTGCAGTGATGCGATCTCAGCTCACTGCAACCTCCGCCTCCCGGGTTCACACCATTCTCCTCCCTCAGCCTCCCAAGTAGCTGGGACTACAGGCACCCGCCACCGCGCCCGGTTAATTTTTTTATTTTTTTATTTTTTTATTTTTTTATTAGTAGAGACGGGGTTTCACTGTGTTAGCCAGGATGGTCTCGATCTCCTGACCTCGTGATCTGCCCGCCTCAGCCTCCCAAAGTGCTGGGATTATAGGCGTGAGCCACCGCGCCCCACCTCTTGCATTCTTTCTTGATCTCATTCGTATGGTGGCTATGTTTTTTGGTGTGTGACAGCCTCATCTTTCTGTATTGTTTAGTTTTTCCTATTGCAATTGATCTTCCTCTCTAACTGCAGTGGGGGCGTGAAGAGGGAGAGGGAGGTGGAGACTTCTCTCATCCGTTGGAGGGCAGGGAGAGGTGGGTAGAAGAGCATGGCAGCAATTTCATGCTCACATCTCAGAAGAAAGAGAGGATTTGCTATTCCCAGCACCCTCCAGCTATAACATTTTAGCGAAGAGCTCCTATTGGCCTAACTTGGGTCGTGTGCCCACCTTTTGGACAAGTCAGGTGTCTAAGAAAGTTATGTTTGACAATTGGCTAGACCTGGCTCATGGACCCACCCTGAGGCCAGAGGAGCTGGGGAGTTGTAATTGGCAGCCCCACAGAATTGCATGGAAGAGAGGAGCAGGGGTTCAGTGAAGAAAGGGTTGTAGTCACCAAAAGTAGACAAGGCTGCCCACGACAACACCCTCTCTCTCCCTCCCTGCCTCCTACCCCAGAGGACAGAGAAAGCAGTATAATAAATAAACTTAGCACACCTTCTTGGAGCTTCCATTTTATCTGAAGATTTTGGGGAAACATTTTAAAATGACATTTAAAACATTGTTTTAATTTATAATACACATAGTTATACTATGGAGTAAAATTCAAAGCTCATAGGCTTTTAAGATAAGACACAAGATGTCAAAAAAGTTTTGGACTTGTAGGAGGCTGTTTTTCTTATAGAATCTGCCTCTCATCCTCCCTGTGTATTTGTTCAAGCTCCCCTGATGTTAAGGATACTTGGGCAGCGATGGAGCTGGGGCTGGAAAGTTGGAGATGCACTAGAAATGGAAATAACATGGATTTTGGTGCCAGAGAGATGAAGCTTAGAATCCTGCTCCACCAGTTTCTAGCAGTGTGATCCTAGGAAAGTCACATCCTCTCTCTGAGCCTATTTGCTTCCCTGTAAAATGAGTACAATGATGCTTGGTTGGTAGAGAAGTGGTGAGAAGGAGTATGTGACCTACTGCTGAAACACACAGCCCGGTGCCTGGCTTGAAGGAGACACTTTGTAAATGTGAGCTCTCATTTCCCTCCTTCCTGTGTCTGCAGGTTCTGCAGGCCAGCCCTGGCAGTCCAGAGCCCTAGAAGCTGGGGAAGGGGGCCCCTCACATGGCCCCAGGTAAACCTCTACCTGTCTTGGAAGAAGACTTGAGTTACTCCTCTTGCGAGCTATAACTGTAGATATGGGCATGGTGATAGCTGGCCTTGCCACCTTGTAGATACTGAATAGGCAATTAGTGCTTTACTGGTGTAACATTAGCCAACGAGGAGCAGTTCATTGTCCCATTTCCCCAGAGCTCCTGTAATAACTTCTTTTGTGGTATATATTACCCAGCACCACAGTGATGCGTTTACCTGTTTATAAGTCTCTTGCTGCCACCAGTTTGTGAATTCTTGGAGGCAGGAATTGTTTTCTCTACCTCTGTTTCTCTGGTGCTCAACACAGAAGCTGGCACGGAGTAGGGGCCCAGTGATGGACTAAAGAAGGAATGAGTGGACACACCTGCTGCCCTGGGGTGCTTTTTGTCCAGGTAACAACAGTTGCTACCACTGTTTATTGAGCCATTACAATATATCAGGTATGTCCTGGGAACTCTTTCATTTTTAAACAATAATCCTTAAAACAACCCTATGTCTTAGGAACTATAATTTGCCTCAATTTTATTTATTTATTTATTTATTTATTTATTTATTTATTTATTTATTCATTTATTTATTTTTTTAAGATGGAGTCTCTCTCCGTCACCCAGGCTGGAGTGCAGTGGCACGATCTCGGCTCACTGCAACCTCTGCTTCCCAGGTTCAAGCGATGCTCCTACTTCTGCCTCCGGAGTAGCTGGGATTACAAGCATACACCACTACGCCCAGCTAATTTTTGTGTAGTTAGTAGAGACGAGGTTTCACCATGTTGGCCAGGCTGGTCTTGAACTCCTGACCTCAGATGATCCACCCTCCTAGGCCTCCCAAAGTGCTGGGATTACAGGCGTAAGCTATTGCGCCTGGCAGTGCCCTGCCCCCATTTTAGAGGTGAGAACCTGAGGCCCAAAAAGGTTAAGGAAATTGACCATGGTCACCCGGCCTGAATGTGGCAGCATCAGAATGCGAGTCCACTTCTGTTAGATGTCAAAGCCAGGGAACCAAACATCTATGTGCTTCTGTCTTCCATTTCAGGTTATACGGAGGGGTGGAGAGAAGAGAGCTGGGGTATAGAGAAATCCTTAGGAATAAAGCTGAAATGGGGAATCCACTAGAGGCAGAAAGGCTTGGTGATCAGAGAGGATTCAGGGTGGGGCTTGGGGGGAAAGTGGAGGGGGACTTTCGGGGCTGAAGGTCACGGGGAAGTTCAAGGAGACTTTGGGTCTGGGGAAACTGGGTTGGTGGTCAAGTACTGTGGGGGGAGGTGTCAGGGCAGCAGCTTCCCCTTGGAACTGGCTAGAGACAGAAGCAGCCCCTTCAGGTTGTTTTCAAACGGGATTGGGGGTGTTTAATATTAATAGTAATGACTGTGGCGGGAAGATAATAGGCCTCAGTCAGATGAGAAGGGGGTAAGCGCTTATCTATGGCTGCTGAAGACACATGTCTTTCACCTGCTCCTTTAATATCCCCCTTCTTTCATTCCACCGCCCACCCCCTCCCACCAGCCTAGAACAAAAGGGGTATTATGGGCCGGGGTGTTTTCAGGCTGCAGCCAAGGAGACCTCCCCTTCCCCCTCTGCCTCCCCCCGCCCAGTTTGAATGAGGCTTTTTCCTCCCGCAGGAGATTAGCTCCGTTTGACAAGGCAGTGAACTTTGGGAGGGGTGAGTGGGGGTCTCCTCCGGGAGCCTCCGGAGTGCAGCCCTGATGAACGAATGCTGCCGGAGAGAGACCCTGAGAGACAGCCACGAAGACAGACGCACAGAGTCAGCAGCAGACAAACAGACAGACACAGAGCAGGGAGGCATCGAGGTAGAGTTAGATTCTTAGATACGGGGACACACACACACACACACACACACACACACACAGAGGCACACACGCACACACTCTTCAGGATGTTGGAATAAGCAGGGAGAGACACACGCGGAGAGACAGACAGACACACAGACATCCACAAAGAACAAAGGGACAGAGAAACACACATACATGCACTCTTGCCACCAAACAGACTGACCCAGAAAGAGACAAAGGCAGAGAGAGAGCTGAGGGGACATAAGACATAAAGAAGGAGACACCAAAGAGACAAATAGGATGAGAAGAAAGGAAACAGAAGAAGAAGGGAGTGAGAAAGTGAAATTGGCAAGAGGCAGGGGAAAAAAAGGAGACCCAGGAGGAAAGTTGTAAGAAGGCTGCTGAGCCCTTGACCTTCCTGAGTCTGCCCCTGCTGACCCTGGCCTTGGACCCTGAGGAATCAGGCCACCCTAGAGTGGGCACTTGCATAGCTTTGGAGGACTAGGGGTGGCTATATGGAGCTTGGGGTGAGAGAAGGAAAGAGATTGGGAGTCTCCCAGTCTGGAGACAAAGGTAGTGTATTAGACAAGAGGTAAGTAGAAAATGCCCACAGGAAATGTGGATTTCCCTGATAAGACAGTCCCAGCCTCTAAAGGGACTGTCTGATGGGCATGTGTGGAGGGGATGTGTTGGGGAACAGGGTTCTTTTGGGGGCCATATAGAAAGAAGTTTCATCACTTCTGCTGGTGGCCAGATGGAGAGGAGGAATACCAAAGGCCACTTCCGCTATCATTATGACTTCCAACACTATCCTCTTGGTGGAGAGATCCAATGGCATGGACCACTGGCATGAGGGAGCTGGGCTGTTAGACCCAGACACTCCTGGGTTCAAATCTCAGCTCTGCCACTATGTGACTTCAGGTAAGGGACCTAACACATGTTAATCCCACTTTCCCTATCTATAAAATGGGAATAACATAAGTATCTTGCATATGGGTGGCTGTAAGACTCAAATTACAATAAAGTATTTAGCACTGTCAAAGACTCAGTAAGGATGAACATCTATTGGCTACTTACGTTTGCAGACCCTGTTCCAAAGCATCTTTCAGGAATTATTTCTTTTAAATTTCAGAACAATCCCTCCAATCACAGACTAAAGAACAATGTAAATCACAAACTGTTAAATGGTGGAGCTATGATTTGAATGTGGACAGTTGAAGCTTACTCACTACTGCCTCTCACACTGGATACTACCCTTATTAATAAGAGACAGACAGTCCCAGTCTTCACCATTCAGAAGGAGCTCCCCAGCCTTTTGGGGAGGAAAAGTGGATTTTTATATACCTGAAGGGGCTTGCAGTTCTTACGGGTGGAAGAGCAGGTGAGGCAGTGGTGTGCTGGTAAATGTTCAACAGCTGGCTCTTCAGGAGGAAAAAAAGGCATTTGCCAATTTCCATGCTGTAAATACTCCCATCATGGCCAACTTCAAGCTACTAACGTGGCATTCGCTGGGCCAGGAGTTGGGAAAAGATGCCTGCAGTCTGCTCTGGTGAGCCCATGTGAACTGGCTCCCCCACGGCCCTGAGTAAGCAGGGCCCAAGTTGCCTGTGTGGAGAGATGACTTCAGTGTGCCCATCTTTCCTGACTGCTGGGAGCTTCAAACCTCATTCAAGATAGAAGGGGCACCTGGTACCCGCATTTTGTGCCAATGCCAGGGGCTGCAGAGAAGGTTCCAGACTAATGGCACATGCCATGGAGTCTGTAGCAATTCAGAGGTGGGAGAGAGTGCTGGGGGCTGGCTGGTGGGATTGGTGTCTGTTTTGTATAACCCTGTGTCCTCTGCAGTTGGGAACTCCTAGACACAGGAGTGGCCTCTTCTCCCCTGACTCCATCCTTTCTCCCCGATCTTGGCCAGTCCTTGCACTCCCTTGCCCTCTGCAATGCCCAGAACATCCCTCTAGGTGCTGTGAACCCCCAGTGTGTGGTAACAACAGTGCTGGGGGAGGCGTGGCACCAAAGACCTGTACCCCCTTCTTCTTTGGGGCCCCAAGTGCCTTCTGTGAAACCAAATACTCCCCCTATTCGCCCACCCGGACACCTGACTCCCTCCTGAGGCCCACTCAGGGTGAAAGCTGTTTCCTGTCTGGGTCTTGGTAACCCCCTGAAATCCCGGCCTCCCTCCCCCGATCCCTTCCAAATGCTTATTAAGCCGTTTGCAAATCCAGGGCTGAACCACGGCGTGAGTTTAATAAAGCAGAAGACAGATGCCATCCATCACGGGGCCGGGTGGGGCGAGGCGGGCTGATGGGCTCACACCCTTCTGGCTGCTTCTAGGTCAGCCAGCCACACATCCACACAGACCCTGCTTCTTGTCCAGCACCTCCTGGCTGTGACCACTCTTCAGCTCCCCTCCCTGTCACGGATCCTGATCAGAAGACCACTGGCCCGTGGTGGACAGGGAGTGGCCAGGAATCGGGAGGTCAGCCCAACCCCCGCATTCCACATGGTTGTCTGCAGCAGGCAGGACTGCAACTCGGGTGCAAAATTTAAAGGGAGGCGAAACAAAACTTCAGTAACCAAGATAAATCGTATGTTAATATAATATTTTAATAAATCAAACAATGCAACAAAAAATTAATGATGAGCAAAACCCTATAATTTTAAACAGACACCGGATCAGTCTCCCGGATTGTTCCTGTAGTATCACTCATCAGGCACTGATAACTGCCCCCTCAAATTCAGCGGGTTCGATGTTCAGATGAACCTGGTCTGTCCCCAAGCCTGTGCCTTCTGTAGTCTTAAAACCGGAGTCATACTTGACTGTTCTCTTTCTCCCATACCCCACATGCAACTCTCAAACCATCTTGTTGGCTCTACTTTCAAAATACGTCCAGAATCTGATCACTTCTCACCCCCTCTATGGTGGGCCCCTGGTTCCTGTCTTCACCCCCTCTCCTTGGGAGGACTGTGGTGCCCTCCTTCCTGGTTTTCCTGCATCCCCTTCCCCCATGGGGTACTCTTTCCACGGAGTGGCAGGAAGATGCTGTAGAATTCGGATGGTGCCAGTCTTCTGCTTAAACTGCACCCCCACCTCCGCTTCCTCATTGCAGTGGGAGGAAGAGCCAGGCTCTTACAACAGCCATAGGGTCCCACATCATCTGCACCTACCTTCTCTAGCATGCCTCCTATGTTTCTCTCCCCTGCCATAGGTTCCCTGGACACATTAGCAGGCTAAGCACACTCCTGTCTCAGGGCCTTTGCACTCACTATTCCCTCTGCTGACACTCTTACCTCAGATGCTCATACTATGCCCACCCCACCCCCACCCCCATGACGCCCACTATTCCCCTGTGCTGTTTTTCACTTTTTTGTTAGTTTGTTCCTTGAGGACAGAGTTTATCCCCTTTGGGATTCCAGGGCTGGGCACTCAGTAGAGATGCAGTCCATGCTGTCTGCCAGCCCCACTGTGGCATAGCCTTCCCCACACACCGGTCTTTGAATAGAAGTCTCATCATTAAAAGCACTTCGTGGCCGGGCACGGTGGCTCACACCTGTAATCCCAGCACTTTGGGAGGCAAAGGTGGGCGGATCATGAGGTCAGAAGTTCAAGACCAGCCTGACCAACATGATGAAACGCTGTCTCTACTAAAAATACAAAAGTTAGCTAGGCATGGTGGCACACGCCTGCAATCCCAGCTACTCAGGAGGCTAAGGCAGGAGAATGACTTGAACCTGGGAAGTGGAGATTGCAGTGAGCTGAGATGGTGCCACTGCACTCCAGGCTGGGCAAGAGTGAAACTCCATCTCAAAAAAATACAGTACAATACAATACAATACAATACAGTACAATACAATACAATCCAATACAAGCACTTCCTCCTGCCTGTGTGCTAGTCTGTGATTCTCATCTTGTTCCAAGTCCTGCAAAAGACAGCTCCCCCAGGAAGCCCAGCTCTTGGTCAAGGTTGTGGGAACCAGAGGCAGAAGTGTGGTGCTGTGAAGGGCTCTGAACAGGAACCAAGAGCCCTAGGATTCAGTCCTGCTGTGGGTCCAGCTTGTTGCGTGTCCTTGGGCAAGTTACTTCCCTCTGGTCTTCGATTCCTCCTTTAGAAAAGAAAAGGTTTGAACCAGGTTCCTTCAAGCTCTGACCTTTCCAGATTTTAAAGTCTTCCGAAACTGAGAGCCTAATGTGGTCATCAGTGGAGTCAGATTATCTGGGCTCAAATCCTAGTACCACCATTTTTAGATGGGACAAATAGATGCTCTAGACCTCTGTGGTTGCATCTGTAAAATGGTGACAACTCTAGTCCTCATCTCATAATATTGTTGTGAAAATTACTTGACAGAATGCATTGACGTACAATGACTCAGAAAGTACCTAAAAGACTCAATAACTGTTAGCTGGTTTCATTGCCATTAGTGGTACATGTGGAGAATTCTAGAGTGGTATAATTGGCTTTTTGTGTTTTACCAAATACATATATTTATAAACAGCAGCAGGAAACCTTTTTTTCCCAAGAAAATAAAATGGCAGGCTGGTCATGGTGGCTCATACCTACAGTCCCAGCACTTTGGGAGGCTGAAATGGGAGGATCACTTGAACTTAGGAGTTTGAGACCAGTCCGGGCAACAGAGGAAGACCGCATCTCTATAAAAATAATTTTATAAAATGGCTGACAAGGGGCTAAGGGAAGGCCTGTCTCTCAGCATCTCAGCTCTGGGCTGCCCTGGTCCCTTTCAGTCTGGTCTAATAACCCAGACAATCTGTTGGATGCCTCTAGGCCTTCCTCCAAGGACTCCCACATCCTTATCCTCTGCACCCCAGCCTCCTCTCTCCTGCAGCACCTGGACCCAGCCCTCTCCACCAGTGTCCCCTGAGCCCGGGCTCCTGATCCCACAGAGACCCAGGCCTGGCTGCAGCTCGCCTTTCACACCCAGATGTAGGAGCGGGCGCAGGAGCCCTGCCTGGGGCTGGGCTGGGGGCCAGCGCAACATCTGGGATCGATTACGAACGGTGGCTGCGGAGTGGACTCCTCTGCCTGCCACTCACCTATCTGCTGGGGTGACAGAGGAGATGGGAAAAAGGTTTTCACAGCTGGAATAAATTGACGGGAAGTGGAGGGGGAGGGTCGAAAAGAGACAAAAAACAACATTGAACTCAAGATGGAAAAAAGACAGTATTAGAGGAGGTAATGAAGAAAATATGTGTGTGTGTGAGCGTGCCTGTGTTTGCACATAGAAGTGTGGGCAAGTGCGAATGTGTGTGCATATGTCCAGGGTATGTGTGCACCTTTGTGCATGTACACTTGTGTGTCTAGGATAAGTGGAGACGTGTGTTTTTTAGCAAATCGGCCAGGGTCTTTTATTTAGTGTTGTTTAGTATTTTGTTTATTTTGGGGTCACTCACACCTACTGAAGACTGGGCAGAATGCCTATTTCTGGTGTCCCAGGACACACCAAGCTGGAGGAAAACAGGGAAAGGGGGTTGGGGAAGGGGAACCTGGAGGAAGAGAAGGAAGAAAGCAGGCAAGAATGAGCAAGGAGATACCAAGAGGGCAAGAAAGGAAAGGAAGTGGCAGAAGGGGAACAGCAGAAAACTACAGACCTCAGAAAAGGAGAAGAAAACAAGCCGAGTGACCCAGAAAACCCCAGTGGCCTTGCCCTCAGCCCACCACCTGGTCCCTGCTCCTGCTGCGCCAGAGTCCCCTGGACCTGGGCCCCAGAAACCGTGTCCATCTGTGGGTGACAGCCAGGCCAGGCCTCTCTCCCTCCCTCTCCTCCCCCACCTGCTGACCCCACACTACTCCCTTCGTCCGTCCCTCCTCCTCCCACTTTCTCCCTCCCAGCCCCCGCCACAACCTCTGAGGCCAGGCTGCAGGAATTCCCCTCCTTCCCCATCTGCTCCCCACCGACACACTACAGCTTTCAATTGCCCGCTCATTAGTCACCAAGATATTTCCCCTGGACCGCCCTCCTTTCCAACTCCTCTGCTCCAATCCAGCCAAGGCCAGCGGGGTCCCAGCCTCCCATCAGGTTCCTGTTTGCAGCGGACTGTTCTGTAATAAGCTTGTCACAGGCAGCGGAGCCGCTGCTGAGGGACTTGGCCCTTATGGTGGAGGGGCCCCTTGGAGGCCCCTGAAGTGTGTAGGAGGGGCTGGGGCGGGCCCCCCACCGTGAGCAGCCCATTTTAGGCGGCTAACGCCCTTCATAATATTATCCCTGTTGAGTCCATAAAAGCCCCCTCTGGCGTTACAGCATTTGAGAGACTATTAAATTTTAAGGCCTTTGGCCTCCAGGGAGGAGGCAGGTTGGCGTGGGTGTTTTGTGGGCTCCTGGTTTCGTGGCAGCCAGAGGGAGGCCGAGGAGGGGCCAAGGCCTTGGAGAGGCTGCAGGGGCAGGGGAGAGGTTTGGGGCCAGCCCAGGGCCCAGGAGCTGTCTCTGTGTCCTCATGGGTTGGTTGTCACATTTTTGAAGACTGTAGGACTGGCCATCACTGGAGTGGGCACAGGGGAGCCCGGAGAAGAAGGAGCTCTTCTCCATGAGCCTGGGAGCGCTGAGGGACTCTGGGCCGTAAGGAGTCATGCTGTCTCCCATGATCCCTGGCCAGCTGGTGCCCCCTCAGGAGGGCCCCATTCTCTGGCCTCCTTGGCAGGTGTTTACAGTGGGAGGTGTTGTCAGCTGCTCTCCCCCCAGGCCTTAATGCCACCCACATCTAGAGACTGGAGCTTTGAGTTGGTGCCTTCCCCACTTCTCCCGAGCCCTTCTGCACCTTCGGGCCGGCTCTACGAGAGCAGCCAAGGCCCCACCAGAGGCAGTGCGGGCAGGTGGAGAGGCCCTCTCTGGGAGAAGAAAATCTGTGTTCAACCCAGGCTCTGCCACTGATGAGGCCTGTTCTTTGGGCTTCACATTTTTTTTAGCTGCTATCTGAGAGAGTTGGACTGGATAATCCCTTAACTTGCACCAACTCTCTGAGTCTAATTTCATTACTTTGTGAGAGAAGGAGGGAATATTATGTTCAAGTAAAACTGCAGCACATTTATAGTAATGGCTAACGTATTCGGGCACTCACAATGGACTGGGCATTTTACAGACATTCTCTCATGATGGCAACCCTCTGACATGGCAATTATTCACCCCCACTTTTACCAGAGGAAATAGAGGTATAGGGAGATGAAGTGCCCTGCTCAGGGCTGACTGGCTCTAGAGAGTATTGCTTTGCACTTTTCAGTCCATTGCATGGCCCTGACCACCTATGAACCTGCTATGTGCTAGCATTGTGCAGGAGGACTCAGGAGAGTGTGGTGGAAAAAGCAGAGCCTGGTCCTCTAGGAGGTCTTCTGGGCCTCATTTTCCCCCTCTGCACATGGGGAATACCAAAGGTCCCCACCGCATTGGTGGCTTTGTAATGAACAACAGGCATGCAGAGCACTTAGCACAGAACCAGCCCATATGGTGGGCTCCTTGCATGTTAGTTCCTTCTGTTACTGTCACTGCCATCCTTACAGGTTACAAGAGCCCTGCTTCAGCCAGCTCAGGGGGAAAGTGATCCAGAGAGAGGCCATATAAAGAGGTCCGTGCAATGCAGCCTGCAGGTGAAAAGAGGCCAACTGTCACCAACTCTCTCTTTCTCTGCGGGTGAAAAGAGGCCAACTAACTGTTACCAACTCTCTCTTCTCTTTTCCTAAGGCCTGTGATTTGGAGGTAATAGTAATAACAACACCTCACATTTGTAAAGTGCTCTCTTTGGCATTTCAATTCAATTCTACAAATATTTACTATGTGTCAACACCGATTACCTTCTCCTAATTGTCAAAACCCTCCCCTTGGCCCCAGCACACACATGCACTTGCTCATATACTCCTGCATACATGCATGCACACACACCCCATCCACCTCCTGGCATGCAAATGTAAGCACTGGCACATACGCACACATGTGTACATACATGGGTACATGGGCGTGTCCGCACGCCCACCCACCCACCCACCCCCCCCCCACACACACACACGGCTGCTGCTTGCCCTCTCCTGCCTCCCTCAGCCTTTGTATATGTTTTGCTGTTATCTTGGGTGAGTTCACCTTCAACTCCAAGCCTCTAAGCAGGCGGGGACCTTGATTTTCTAAGTCACCCTGCAGATCATGGTTCTGAAGGGTCATAGGAAGGCACTGAGCTGCATGATTCGCACATGGGCTTGGGAGTCGGCCAGCCGAGTTCGAGTTCCTGCTCTGCTAGGCAGTGGTCCTGGACAAGTTACTTAACCTTTCTGTGCTTCAGCTTCCTTATCTGTAAAATGAGGATGATGAAAGTAGCCACCTCATAGGGGCATTGTCAGGATTAAACAAGACAGCACACCTGTCACTGTGTCTGGTCTGCCATTGGCGATGGTGTTGAAGATATGATGACAGATGTGCAGGACTGGTCTCCTGCACAGATAATGCAGCATCACTGTGAAGGATCCCACTGAAATATATTTCCCCTCATCAGTCTCTGATCAATGTCACTATCAGTCCTTTAGGTGAATGTATTTATCCCTTATTTAACTATCCCTGGAATTTGATAGCTTTTCATCTTCATTTGAATGAGTTTAGCAGATCACTTACAATTTGACTCTAGTTAGGGGAATGTTCCTCCCTTCCATTCTTCAGGAAATATTTACTGATCACTTCCTATGTGCCAAAGACATAAAGGTGAATAAGATACAGAACCTGTTCCCCAGAAACCCCTGTCTAGAGAGGGAAACACACCATGGCAGTCAGGGAGAAAAGCTATGATGGAGATAAGCTCAGGGGTTGAGGGGGAGGCAGAACAGTGCCCCTAACTGCAGATGGAGGGGACCAAGCCTGGGAAGGTGATCTGGGGGAAATGAGTGCTCAGGTTCACTGGAAGGAGGTGACAAAGGGCACTCCAGGCTGGAGGGCAGGAAAGGATGCTGATTTTGCAGACCAGGCAGTGTTGGGGTGGGGAGGGGGACAGGGAGGCGGGACGCAGCTATGTGGAGAACAAACTGCACCTACTCGGAGGTTTTCTGGAAGCTTCTGCTGTCCTACTTTTGTGGTTCCCCGCCTTGCCAGTGTTTTCTTCATCCTGGAATAGATTGGGGATGTCTGCTGCTAAGACCAGACAAAGCCTCTGGCTTTGTATAGAGGACTGGCTTGTTGAAACTGAGAATCATGTCCAAGTCTTGTTGGAATGACAGTGAAGGGCAGATATACGTCAAATGATGTCCCCATACCCAGCTCACTGGGTGCACACTCTTACCTCCGGGTTTAATAGTGTCTCTCTGGTTTTCTGCTGCTTGGATGCTGTTGAGTAAATGCTCACGTGCTGTGACTCTCCTTCAGCCCTGTTTGTACAGCCCTCACCAGCTAGTGTGGCTCCTCTGTCTCTGCTGTTGGAGCAATAGCCCTGCAACCAACCAGTGCAGTCTCCCTTTATTTTACTGAGGCTCAGAGAGGTCATGTGAGTTTGGGGTCAGTGGCAGAGCTGGTGCTTCGTTCCAGGGCTTCTGCCTTCATGCCTGGTTCCTTGCCTGCCCTCCTTGTGTTTGCCCTAGAGGTGCTGGCACCTCAGTCCCAGGACCCAAAGGGAAGCTGCAATACCAGAGGAGAAAGGACCAGGCTTTACAGGAGAGACAAGCTCAGAAGTCCACCCCCCAGTCTCTCTACCCTGGGCCATCTGCCCACTCCGAGTCACTTGCTTCTATTGCTCCAGTTTGCCTCCAAGCCTAATTTTAAAATAGGACTTCTTTTGAAAATAGTATTCTTATTGATGTAGAATAGACATATAGACATGAACATAAATCATAAGTGCATAGCTTGATGAATTTTCACAAAGTGAACACACCCATGTAAGCAACATTCAGATGAAGAAACAGAACATTGATTAGCACCTTGGAATATTACATCACGTCTTCTGTCGGTACCTGTCCACCCACTCCTCCCCCAAAGTAACCATTATATTAACTTCTTTATTTTGTTTTCTTTTCTTTTATTTTCATTTTTAATAGAGACAGGGTCTCCTTGTGTTGCCCAGGTTGGTCTCAAACTCCTGGGCTCAAGGGATCCTCCCACCTTGGCCTCCCAAAATGTTGGGATTACAGGCATGAGCCACCACTCCTGGCCTATACTAGTTTCTAATACAATAGATTTATTTTGCCTGTTTTTGAACTTCATATAAATGGAATTATATAGTATGTAAACTTTTTAAAACTTAAAATAAGTTTTTATTTTTATTTTTGTTTTTTAAGAGACGGGGTCTCACTATGCTGCCCAGGCTTGTCTTGAACTCCTGGGCTTGTGATCCTCCTGCCTCAGCCTCCCTAATAGATGGGATTACAGGCACACACTACCCACCTGGTTTCCCAATATGTAAGCTTTTTGTGTCTGGCTTCTTTTGCTTAATATTATGTTTGTAAGATTCACTTACATTGTTGCATGGAGAAATAGTACCTTCTTTATCATTACTTTCTAGTGTTCTACTGTGTGAATTTACCTCAGTCTAGTTCTACATTCTACTGTTGAGCTTTTCCCAATTTTTGCTGTTATATATAGTGCTGCTATGAATATTTGCTGATAAATAGAATTTCTGGGTCATAAAGTATGCATATGTTCAGTTTTAGTAGGTAATGCCATACAGTTCTCAATAGTTGCTGAACCAATGTATACTCTCACCAGCAATAAATCAGAGTTCCAATTGCTCCACATCCTCATCAACACTTGGTATTCTCTGTCTTATTATTTTAACCACTTTGCTGGATGAATGGTGGTATTGCATTGTGAGTTTAATTTTTGTATTTCTCTAATGACTAATGAAATGAAATCCATTTTCTTTTGTGTATTAGATATTTGAATGCCCTTTTTGTGAATTTCATTCAATTTTTTACTGTTTTTTCTTGTTTTTGTTTTTATTATTATTGATTTGTTCGTTGGTTGGTTAGAGATAGGATCTTTCTCTGTCTGGAGTGCAGTGGTGCAATCATAACTCATTGCAGCCTCGAACTCTTGGCCTCAAGTGATCCTCCTTCCTTGGCTTCCCAAAGTGCTGGAATTACAGGCATGAGGCACTGTGCTGGACTGGTTTTCTTTTTCTCATTGATTTTCAAGAGTTCTATCTATATCTATATATCTATATTTTCATCTCTATCTATCTCCTGGATATGCATCTTTTGGTGAATATATATTTTACATATATATTTTCTCATCCTGCAGCTTGTCTTTTCACTCCCTTCAAAGTGTCTTTTGATGAGCATAACTTCTTAATTGTAATGTTGGCCAATGTATCAATTTATCCTTCATGGCTAAGTGCTTTTTGTGTTCTCTTTTTAAGAATACTTAGCCTACCTTAAAGTCATGAACATATCCTATGTTTCTTCTAGAAACTTTATTGTCGTATTGTTTCCATTTGGATCTACAATCCATCTGGAGTTGATTTTTGTATATGCCGTGAGGTAGGGGTCAAGATTCATTTTAAAAATACAGCTTGGCACCATCTTGACCTCTGACCCCATCCACTCCCAATGAAAGCCCTACTTTAATCAAGAAGGGCTTTTGTGTCCAAATGTGTCCTTTGACAGCTGAATTCAAGAGCAGCCCTCTGGGCCTCTGAGTAGGGGCCAGAGCTGAGCTCAACATGGGAGGTCCTGAAGTGTGCTTGGCCCACCTCTTCCAGGGAAGTGGCCTGGCAGATGAGAAAAACAGGGACAGAGGGATGAAACACCTTCTCCATCTTTCAGCTGGGACTCTTTCACCCACTGAACTCCTGTGACGGGACTTAAAGATGCCTGTGGAGTCCTAACTCAAGAGTTCCAATTCAGAACCTTGGGACTGCCTGCTGTCATACTCTGCCCATATTTATTCACTCAACAAATGTTCAGTTGCCTACTCTGTATTGGCCAGTGGTCACTGATGATACAACAATGAACAAAACGGACAATAAATCCCACCCTCATGAACCTAACATTCTGGTCGGGGTAAAGAGGCAATTAGAATACAGGCATACCTCGAAGATGTTGCAGGCTCATTTCCAGGCCACCAGAGTAAAGCAAATATTGCAATAAAGCAAGTCACATGAATTTTTTAGTTTCCTAGTGCATATAGAAATTATGTATACACTGTACTGTAGTCTATTGAGTGTGCAATAGCATTATGTCTAAAAAATGTAGCTGCTTTAATTTTAAAATATTATTAAAAATGTTAATGATCATCTGAGCCTTCAGTGAGTTGTAATTTTTTTGCCGGTGGATGGTCTTGCTTTAGCGTTGATGGCTGCTGACTGATCAGGGTGGCGGCTGCTGAAGGTTGGGGTGGCTGTGACAATGTCTTAAAATAAGACAATGAAGTTTGCCTCATCGATGGACTCTTCCTTTCATAAAATATTTCTCTAGTGTGCAATGCTGTTGATACCATTTTACCACAGTAGAACTTCTTTCAAAATTAGAATGAATCCTCAAATTTTGCTGCTGCTTTATCAACTAAGTTTATGTAATATTCTAAATTCTTTGTTGTCATTTAAACCGTGCTCACAGCATCTTCACCAGAGTAGATTCTCAAGAAACCACTTCCTTTGCTCATCCATAAAAGCAATTCCTCACACACTAAAATTTTATCATGAGATTGCTACAATTTAGTCACATCTTTAGGGTTCACTTCTGATTCTCGTTCTCTTGCTATTTCCACCACATCTGCAACTACTTCCTCACTGAAGTCTTGAACCCCTCAAAGTCATTCATGAGAGTTGGAATTGACTTCTTCCAAACTTCTGTTAATGTTGATATTTTGACCTCCTCTCATGATCATGAACGTTCTTAATGGCATCTAGAATGGTGAATCTTTTTGAGGAGGTTTTCAATTCACTTTGCCCAGATCCATCAGAGAAATCACAATCTATAGCAGTGATAGCCTTACAAAATGTATGTCTTATTATTATTATTTTTTTCCTCATGCCTGTAACCCCAGCACTTTGGGAGGCCGAGGCAGGTGGATCACAAAATGTGTGTCTTCACAAAATGTATGTCCTTACAAAATAAGACTTAAATAATAAGACTTGAAAGTCAAAATTATTCCTTGGTCCTTGGGCTGCAGAATGGTCATTGAGTTAGCAGGCACAAAAACAACATCCATCGCCTTGTACACCTCCATCAGGGCTTTTGGGTGGCTAGGCGCATTGTCAGTGACCAGAAATATTTTGAAAGGAATCTTTTCTTCTGAGCAGTAGGTCTCAATAGCAGGCTCAAAAAATTCAGTAAACTATGCTGTAAACAGATGTGCTATCATCCAGGATCTGTAGTTCCACTTATAGAACATAGAGTAGATTTAGCATAATTCTTAAGGGCCCCAGGATTTGCAGAATAGTAATTGAGCATTGGCTTCAACTTAAAGTCATTAACCCCTAACAAGAGAGTCATCCTGTCCTTTGAGGCTTTGAAGCCAGTCGTTGACTTCTTCTCTCCAGCTGTGAAAGTCCTAGATGTCATCTTCTTCTAATAGAAGGCTGTTTCATTTACACTGAAAATCTGTTGTTGGCCGGGCGCAGTGGCTCACACCTGTAATCCCAGCACTTTGGGAGGCTGAGGCGGGTGGATCACGCAGTCAGGAGACAGAGACCATTCTGGCTAACATGGTGAAACCCTGTCTCTACTAAAAAATACAAAAAAAAAAAATTAGCCAGGTGTGGTGGCGGGCGCCTGTAGTCCCGGCTGCTTGGGAGGCTGAGGCAGGAGAATGGCGAGAAGCTGGGAAGCGGAGCTTTCAGTGAGCTGAGATCGCGTCACTGCACTCCAGCCTGGGCGACACAGCGAGACTCCATCTCAAAAAAAACAAGAAAGAAAATCTGTTGTTTAGTGTAGCCACCTTCATCAGTGATGTTAGCCAGCTCTTCTGGATAACTCGGTACAGCCTCTCCATCAGCACTTGCTGCTTCACCTTGCACTTCTGTGTTATGGAGATGGCTTTTTTCCTTAAATCTCATGAACCCATCTCTGCTAGCTTCAGATTTTTCTTCTGCAGCTTCCTCACCTCTCTCAGCCTTCACAGAATTAAAGAGTTGGGCTCTTGCTCTGGGTTAGGCTTTGGCTTAAGGGAACGTTGTGGCTGGTTTGATCTTCCATCCAGACCATTCAAACTTTCTCCAGATCAGCAATAAGGCTATTTCACTTTCTTTATTTTTAACTTTCTTTTCTTTCTTTCTTTCTTTCTTTTTTTTTTTTTGAGATGGAGTTTCACACTGTTGCCTAGGCTGGAGTGCAGTGGCGCAATCTTGGCTCACTGCAACCTCCACCTCCCAGGTTCAAGCGATTCTCCTGCCTCAGCCTCCTGAGTAGCTGTGATTACAGGTGTGTGCCACCATGCCTGGCTAAGTTTTTTGTATTTTTAGTAGAGACAGGGTTTCACTATGCTGGCCAAGCTGGTATCCAATGCCTGACTTCGTGATCTACCCGCCTTAGCCTCCCAAAGTGCTGAGATTACAGGCGTGAGCCACCGCACCCGACCTCACTTTCTTATTATTGGTATGTTCACTGGAGTAGCACTTTTAATTTCTTCCAAGAACTTTGCCTTTGCATTCACAACTTGGCTAACTGCTTGGCGTAAGAGGCCTAGCTTTTGGCTTATCTTGCCTTTCAACGTGTCTTCTTCACTAAGTTTAATCACTTCTAGCTTTTGATTTAAAGTGAGAAATGTGTGACTCTTCCTTTCATTTGAATGCGTATGGGCTAATGGAGGGCTATTAATTGGCTTGATTTCGATGTTATTTTGTCTCAGGGAATAGGGAGGCCCTAGGAGAGGAACACAGAGATGGGGAAATGGGCAGTGAGTGGAGTGGTCAGAATACACATTGTACCCCAGGCAATTATAGTAGCAGCATCAAAGATTGCTGATCACAAATCACTATAATAGATACAATAATAATAATAAAATTTGAAAGCCCACTGCCGTGGCAGACACCTGTAAATCCCAGCTACTTGAGAGGCTGAGGTGGAAGCATCGCTTGAGCCCAGGAGTTTGAATCCAGCCTGGGCAACATAGCAAGACTCTCTCTCTCTCTCTCTTTTGTTTTTAACTGAATCTAGTTCTGTCACCCAGGTTGGAGTGCAATGGCGCGATCTTGGCTCACTGCAACCTCCGCCTTGGTTCACGGGTTCTAAGTGGTTCTCCTGCCTCAGCCTCTGGAATAGCTGGGATTACAGGCACGCACCCCCACGCCCAGCTAATTTTTGTATTTTTAGTAGAGACGGGGTTTCGCCGTGTTGGCCAGGTTGGTCTCAAACTCCTGACCTCAAAATGAAAATGTTTGAAATATTTCAAGAATTACTAAAGTGTAACACACAGACATGAACTGTGCACATACTGTTGGGAAAGTGGCACCAATAGACTTGCTTAACGCAGGGTTGCCATGGACCTTCAATTTGTAAAAAATGCAGTATCTGTGAAGCACCATAAAGTGAAGCACAATAAAATGCAGGACGCCTGTGTAAACAAGTACAATGTAGAAAGGAAAGTATGAAAAAGGATGATAGCTGCTATGGAGAAAAATAAAACAAGAAAGAGAAATAACTAGTGCTGGGTGGTTAATTTTCAGTTGGGTGGTCCGGGCAGGGAGGCATCACTGAGAAGGTAACGTTTGTGCAAAGACCCAAAGAGCCCTGCAGATAACTGGAGGAAGAGCAGTCTTAGTAACAGGAGCAGCAAATACAAGATCCCAGAGGCAGGACTGGAAGAGCTGAGAAGCCGCAGAGGTACCGGTGAAGAAATTTAGTGGAAGCCACTACCACTCCTAGGCTAGAGAGATAAAAGAAGGAGCAGTGTTTGGGGAACCCAAGGATGAGGGTTACCCAGTGGAAGCTGCAACCGTGGTGTGCCTGTGGACCAAGAGCTGGAGCCATGGAGGATATGTGGCTGCAGACACTACCTGAGGTAGTGTCTTGAGGATGTTTTTTGAGACAGAGTCTCGTCTGTCCCCCAAGCTGGAGTGCAGTGGCAGGATCTAGGCTCACTGCAACCTTCACCTCTCCGGTTCAAGCAATTCTCCTGCCTCAGCCTCCTGAGTAGTGGGATTACAGGCGTGTGCCACCATGCTGGCTAATTTTTGTATTTTTAGTAGAGATGGGGTTTTGGTGTGTTGGCCAAGCTGGTCTTGAACTCCTGACCTCAAGTAATCTGCTCACCTCGACCTCCCAAAGTGCTGGAGTTACAGGCGTGAACCACCACACCCACCCTACCCTGACTTTTATCTTGCTCCTTCCCTCCAATCTCCTGCCAGAGCCTCCTACTAAAGGAGGCTAAACCTGGGTAGCAGTCAGTTGATAACAGGAGCTGGTAAAAGCAGCCTACCAGGGCAGCCTCCTGAGATATAGACCAGAGCAGGAGAGAGGAAAACTGGGTTGAAAATGAACTTTTCAGCAATGAGATATCTTCTCATACTCACTAGCATGGCTAAAACCAAAAAGACTGATCCTACCAAATGTTGGCAAGAAGAGGGAGGAACTGGAACTCTCTTCCATTGCTGGCTATGTGTAAGATAGTAAAATCATGTTAGAAAACTGTTTGGCAGCAGCCTGGGCAACATACCAAGACTCCATCTCTACAAAAAAATAAAAAAATTAGCCAGGCATTGTGACTAATGCTTGTAGTCCCAGCTACTCAGGAGGCTGAGAAAGGAAGATCATGTGAGCCTAGGAGTTTGAGGCTGCAGTGAGCTATAATTGCACCACTATGTTCCAGCATGGATGACACAGACAGACCTGGTATAAAAAAGAAAAAAAAAAAAAAAAGAAGAAGAAAGAAAAGAAGACTGTTAGGCAGTTGCTAGTAAAGTTGAATACATACCTAATCTATGACCCAGCAATTCTACTCCTAGGGACATACCCAAAGAGAAATGAGAACATAGGTCCAGAAAAAGACTTGTACAAGAACATTCATAGCAGCAACGTCAGTAAAGCCAAGAAACTAGAAACAATGTCAAATGTCCACCAATAGGAAAATGGATTGAATATTGTGATACATCATACAGTGGAATACGTATTACAATTAAAAAAACCTGATTACTGCTACATGCAATGATATGAATGAACCCGAAGACTCTCTGAGTGAAATATGCCAGACACAAAAGAGAACATATTGTGTGACTCCATTTATATCCAAAGATGCAAAACTAACCTGTGGTGATAAGGGGTCCAAAAAATGGTTGCCTGGAGGAAGGAGGACTGACCGGGAAGGGACACAAGGGAACCTTTCTGGGATTATGGAAATGTTCCCTACATTCATCTGGGTATTGATAACGCAGACACATTTGACAAAACTCATCTAACTGTCTGTTAGATCTGTTCAGATCTGTGCATTTTACTTTAGACAAACTACACATCAATAAAGGAAGCAAATGCAAAAAACAAAAGACTTAGACCTCTGTCTCCCCTTCCTCTGCCGTCAGCCTAGCTTGGGCCTCTGTGCAGGACCGGGACTGCTGTTTTATCTCTCAGCTGTCAGCCATCTGCAGCAAGCTCCCATGGCTCTCCCACATCCTGCACACAACAGCAGATGTATCTTTCTGAAGCAGCTGCAGGGGAGAGCAAGGAGCTCTGGGCTTGGAGCTTAAGGATCCCGGTTCAAATCTCAGCTCCATCTCCTTCCAGCTATGTCACTTGGGTGAGCCACACTGCTTTTCTGATTCCCCTTTCTTCATCTGAAAAATGAGATCACAACACCTTCAGAGGACTGTTGGGAGGATGAAAATGGGATTTTGTCTGTGAAAGGGCTTTAGAAATAAGAATCCAGCAACCCTATCAGCAACCATAGGGTGCGGTTCATACCACCCAATTGCTTAGGAAGTTTTGTGGAACTTTCCAATGGATCATTTGTCCCAGTTATTCACTCTTAGTTTCTACGTCCTATACCGTCACTCCCTTTGTCATGTGACTCTACCTCCCCACCACACTGGTGGTAGGCTTCGTCATGGTAGACTTGCTTTGGCCAATGCCACGTCAATCAATGGATTCGACCAGAATACAGGATTAAAAATGTCTGTGCTCTTTGGCTTGGTCTCTTATCTCTTGAGTTCATGTGATTGCCATGCTGGCTCAAGGAGAATGTGGAGCAGTCTGGAGCCCAACCCAAAGTCCGTGAGTGAGAAGACAAAGGCTTGTTGTAAGCCATGATAGTATTCATGTGATTTGATAAGTGGCACTACTGTGGTAAGAACTGACTAACACAGCCTCAAGGTCATCGTCGTCTCCAAGCAGGTCTCTATCCACCTACCTCTCCAGCCCCATTTCAACAACTCGATTCCAGTCAAACCAGTCCATTCAGCATCCCACAAAATGCAGCATTCCCTCTCACTCCCACTTGCCTAACTTAACTTGCGGTTTTCCCTTCCTATCCTTCTTCTTATTGAAAGCCAAAGCTTTTCCCCCTTTACTCAGTCTATATCAGTCATACCTATCCTTCGAAAGGTAACTGAAGTTCCACTTCCCCTAGGAAGTTTTCCCTGATGCCCCCCACTGTGGCGCCAGCTCCCTCTGCTGAGCTCCTGCAGCCCTACAGGTCCGTGTCTCTGATGGGATGCTGAGCACACTCTGACCAGGATCGTAATCAGCTGAATCTTTCCAATTGAATAGTGATGTATTTCATCTGGTCTATGGTTTAGGAGTCTTTTGTTGAGGATGGAAATGGTGCTTGGGAAATACTTGTTGAATGAATGAATGAATAAATGACTGGGTGAACGAAAAGACGAATCAATGATAGCTCCTGTGTAAGCTGTTGCAGAACATCCAACTTTCTTAAAATTGTGATCTGCAAGTCTAGCTTCAGGCTCAGTCTAGAAGTTCCAGTTGGAATGGAGAAAGGGGCAGTGAACATCACCCACCCAGCAAGAGACAGGATGTATTTGCCCCATGGGGTCATGGGGAAAAGAAGGGTGGCAGCCCTGACCCTATACTTATCCCTTCCCTGTGCTCACCCCATTTCCTTTCCTATCTCTATCTGTATCTCACCGAATGGCTATAAGTACTTTCTGACTGTAACCTCTCAACCAGGCAGCTAGAATCTACATGGTGTCTTACTTATCTTGGTTTTCATCTTAGTGTGGGTGCCCAGTGCTTTGCATACAGCAGGTGCTCGATGAATGTTTAATGTCTAAAGGAATGAATAATATGCTCTTTTAAAGTTTGACTGGAAAATTATTTTATATTTGACAGTTTGGGGCCCAGTCTCCCTGAGTTCAGAAACATCTAAAAATTCCAACACCAACTATTTTGGGTTTGGGGTCATGATGGCAGAGACTAACATCCTTCTGAAAGTTAAGGGGCATCTCTGTTGCTTAAAGGAGCCTTCTGAGTGGGCAAGGGGGCATCCATTAGAAAGTCCCTCTTCAGAAAGTCCCCCCACACTCACACATCTACCTAATGACTAAAACATGGGGGTTAAAAAGTCCCTCTTAAAACTCAGACACTCCTTTAGGGAGATGCTACCACTCGACCAAGAGCTAAAGACCTTGGCTGGGTGATGCTACAGGCAACAGGCAGAAGGGAAGGTTTTGCTCAAGGTCAGGCTTGCAGAGTGAGGCTGGTGGCAGAGTGGGGACTCAAAACCAGGTTGAGTAAGAGCCAGAGAAGGGCAATGAAGCGGGGTGGGGCTGGGCACAGTGGCTCACACCTGTAATCCCAGCACTTTTGGAGGTGGAGGCGGGAGAATCGCTTGAATCAAGGAGTTTGAGACCAGCCTGAGCAACATAGCAAGATTCCATTTCTACAAAGAAATCTTTTTTTTTTTTTTTTTTTTTTTTTGAGACGGAGTCTCGCGCTGTGTCACCCAGGCTGGAGTGCAGTGGCGCAATCTCGGCTCACTGCAAGCTCCGCCTCCCAGGTTCACGCCATTCTCCTGCCTCAGCCTCCGAGTAGCTGGGACTACAGGCGCCCGCCACCACGCCCGGCTAGTTTTTTGTATTTTTAGTAGAGACGGGGTTTCACCATGTTAGCCAGGATGGTCTCGATCTCCTGACCTCGTGATCCACCCGCCTCGGCCTCCCAAAGTGCTGGGATTACAGGCTTGAGCCACCGCGCCCGGCCCAAAGAAATCTTAAAATTAGCCGGGCGTGGCAGTATGTTCCCGTAGTCCCAGGTACTCAGGAGGCTGAAGCAGGGAGATCACGTGAGCCATGGAGGCTGGATCATGATTGAGCCACTGCATTCTAGCTTGGGCGACAGAGTGAGACGCCCTCATCTCAAAAAACACAAAAGGGGAGGGAGTAGATTTTAAGACAAATGTTCCTTACCCTGCACTTTTATCTAGGTCCCTGGGACATAGGCCCAGATATGGAGGGGTGGATTAACTTGAGCCTGCCTGTGGATTCCTATGCCTGGGTTCTTATTCCCCTAAACAGTGTGAAGGAGTAGATGCTGGGGTCATCATAGGTGAGACAGAAACCTATTTTGTTTTTTGAGACACGGTCTCACTTTGTTGCCCAGGCTGGAGTGCAGTGGCACAAACATGACTCACTGTAGCCTTCTCAACCTCCCAGGCTCAGGTGATCCTCCAACCTCCGCCTCCCAATAGTGGGAGTACAGGCATACACCACCATGCCTGCCTCATTTTTTGTATTATTTGTAGAGATGGGGTTTCGCTATGTTGTCCAGACTGGTCTCAAATTCCTGAGCTCAAGTGATCCTCCCACCTTGGCCTCCCAAAGTGCTGGGGTTACAGGTGTGCACCAAGGTGCCTGGCCAGAAACCTGTTTTTATGACTTGGCCATGAATGCCTACTTGGGTGGGGAGGCACCAGGATGGGAGTCCAGGAGAGGCAGGCAGGAGAGATGGGGGCTGAGAAAAAGAGTCTTGGGATCACACTGCCTCCATCCCACTCTGCAGGTAAGGCCCAGTGCCCACCCTTCCCCAGGGCACAGAGGTAGGGGGTCCAGGATTAAGCCTTCTGCAGCTGATACAACTGGCCAGGGGTAAAGGAGGAGAAGAAGGTAAGTGAATTAAGGAGTCATAACTCCTAGGGAGTGACTCCAGTGCTCTATGGGGCCCACCTGAGCCCCACATCTTCAGGATTTATGCAGTTGCCATGTCTCCTTGAGGCCCTGCCTCCTAACTCAAGTCACCAGATTATTTATTCCTGCTAGTGTCAGCTGAGGGGACTGAAATCAACCCCAGCTCACCCAGAGCACACAGGGGAGCAAGTAGGGGAGAAGGATCAGGGCAAGAGTAGGGTATCCATGCAGACAGAGAGACAGACAGACAGACAGACACACACACACACACACACAAACACGCCAGAATCGGCTCACAACCCCATCCCCCACAGCCACAATACAAGTCTGCAAGACCTAAGACAGACCCGAGCGCCTAGTCCTGACAGCGCCTAGGGAATTGTGGAGGTTATTTTAAGGTTGTTTCCACATCCTTATCTTCCCCGCCCCATCCAACAAACAGACAAAAACAAACAGGCCAGCGGAGGCCTGGGCTGTTCACACGGAGAGGCGGACCCCTCCACCCCTCCTCCACTCTCAGACTCCTCCCAACCAAATTCCTCCAGGCAGGGCCCCTATCACCCCATTCATCTCATCTGAGGGGGCTAACCCTGCTGTCCATTCTGAAAAGCTGCTTCCTCTAATTGCTTTTTCCTCCTCTATTTCCTAGGAATTCACTGGCACGGACTTCGATAGGATGGGATAGGGCACTTAGTGGCCAGGTGAGCCCCTGCACTTCCTGGCTGAACCCACCATCTTAGCCGTTTGGGTTGGAGATTCCAAGTGGACTGTTGGTTTTTGCTGTAGGATAATTTGTGACTTCTGTATGAGACCCTCCCCGCAAAACACTCAACTCCTGTCTCTGCAGAGAAGGAAGCTTTATAAACAGAAGGAAAAGCTAAAGCAGGATATAAGAGGGCCATGTGGTGAGGGGCTTCTGTTTTTGCCAAGCCCTGTCGGGGTGGAGGGCGGACTCGCAGAAAGAGAACAATAAGACACTCATTTAGTCAGAAAATGTTTCCTGGGTGGTTACTATGGGCCAGCACCATTCTAGGCACTGCAGAGTAGCCGGTGAACCTGACAGCCTAGGCTGGCCCTCCTGGAGCTTAATTGTAGATGGGGAAAAGAAAGAAGGTCAAGGATGTGTCTGGAGCCGGGTGAAGAGGTGTAGAGGGAAATGAGACTGAGATGGAGAGGTGGGGCCCAGGGCAGTTTGGCAGGCTCTTACCAGTTCACATTTTATTGTAAATGAAATGGTAAAGGAAGGGGTCCCAGGGTCCCTCCCTAGGAAGGTCCCTGAGTGCACATTTGTTAAGAGAGAAAGGGAACATCTAAACGATGAAAGCAGCCTCCTAGGAGCTGGGATTCTCTGTGAGGGATGCACTGTCCCACTTAGTGGGGTGGGAGGCAGGGATTCTCCCTGCTAGTCTTAACTAGGGGAGCTATAGCCTGGTCCAGGCTTCCCGCTTCCCCTACCTCTTCCCCTCCCCCTCATCTCTATTCACCAACTCCCTCCTCCCCACCTCCTCCCAACTCCCTGCCTCCTCACCCCACCCCCTGCTTCCCACTTTTTCTCTGTACTCCCCATCTGACCTTCCAGGTGCCAAGTGGCCTTTGCGTCCCCATCAAACTTAGGTCAGGGTCTCAGGAGTTCTGGGTCTGGGTGTTTGGGCTCTGTGGACAACCAACACGGCAAAGGCAGCCCCAGGCACAATCCAGACGTGACCCCAAGCCTTCTGGGCCAGGCTGAGCCCTGGGCAAGGAGCAGAGCCCTATCCCCCATCTGGCACCCAGCACCTCCACCTAGTCCCACCCTAGTGTCTCTCTTGAGGCTACAGCTCCTCCTTTATCCGCAATGCAGGCTGGTCATTCTTACGACAGACGTCTGAGCCCTAGGAGAGACCAAAGAGACTCATTAGGCAACCGATCAAGCAGTCAATCAGTCAATCAACCAGCAAGCCAAGGACAAAGCTCCAACTGAGAAGAGGCTCACTAACTTGGAAATTTGTGGATGTTTAATCAAAATGAAGAAACTCTGCCCTGCTTCAGAAGAGTGTCCTTCCAGCGACCGTTTGGTGGCTTTTGTGTTTTTTCTGTGGGGGAGGGGCAGGAGGGAGGCTCTTACTTGACTATCTGAGGATGGGGGCTAGTAAATGAGTGGGAAGTTGGGGGTGCGGGGTCTCTGTCTTCCCCCGCATCCATAACTCGCTTCTTCCCACCCAAATGGTGGGTGCCCTCCACGGGTTAGGCCTCAGTGTTGACAGCAGCAGGAGCTCTGCCCGGCGCTTCCTACCCCACCTCCACAACTCCATCCCTCGGCCTCTCTCTCTCCCCTCTATTCCCCCAGCGTCCCTCCATCTCACAGTGGTTTTGGCGTGGACTAGAGTAGGAGGGACGGTGAGATCATTAAAGTCCCTTGGGGCCCAGGAAGTCCCAACAGTGGCCAACGCCTGAAGGCAGAGTAAGGACCCAGGGTGTCCCGGAGTTCCACCCGGAGCCTTTCTTGGATTCAAGCCTGAGCCGACAACCCCCACTTTCTGGCACAAAGCTGGCGGCGGCGCCTCGCTAAAAGCGCGCCCCAGAGCCCCGCGGGGTGTCCATCCGGCACCTCCGCTTGGGTCCGCCCAGCTGCGGATTCACCCGACCTCGGCCTGGCAGCCGAGCCTTCCTCTGCCCTCCCCCGTCTCTCTTCGTCCTCTCCTTCCCTCCCCCTGCGCGTTAGCGCTCCCTTCGCGTTTTTCCGACGGTCCCGCGGGTCCCACCGAGTGACTAATCCCGCAGGTTGAGCAACCAGCCGGCGCTGGCGCCCCGGAGACGGCGGGTCATCCCCCTCGGCGCTGCGCAGTGCCCGGGCCTTGAACTTCCCCGGCCCCCGCGCTGCCAGCTGGCTCCCGCCGTCCCGTCCGGCTTCGCAGCTCGCTCCGGGTGCCTAGGACGCGCGGCCCGGCCCTGGCCGTCCCTGAGGACGCGGGTGGGGCGGGGCGCTCAGGGACCCCCAGATTCTACAGGGTGGGAAAGGAAGGTGTCTCCTCTTCCCGAACTCGAGCAGGGAGACTGTGTGGGGAGCGGCGCCCCGACAAGGCGAGGACGAATGCAATGCCTGGCCTTTGCCGCGTTCTCAGCTCAGTGTCTTTGCACGTTCTGGAAGGTCGGATGTGTTTGAGGAATGTTTGAAGAATGCAGGCTGCACCTCCGGCTGGGGCTGTTGAGGGTGCCCAGAGGCACTCGCCCCAGAAACGTGCGCGCGCGCACACACACACACGCACACGCACACACACACATACACACCCCTCTTCCTGAGGCCGCTGCTCACTCTTGGGGATCTCACTTTTCTTCTCGCTCAGGGACTCCTACGGTTGCCCCTCTTCGCCGCCCTTCGCACCACCCCCTTCCTTCCCTCTTCCCCACCTCTCTTGCAGTCAGCGCCTACCGCTTTGTCTGTCTGTCTGTCTCTCACCGTCTCTCTCACTCACTCGGGTGTTTATTTAATTGTTTCCCCGAGCTCTGAGGCAGGCTCTCCTGCCGTCAAACTCTGCCATCCCCACTCTGCCTGTGTAATTTAAAGCTGTAGTTAAATTATGACTTCTCCGGACCTGTTGTGGCACCTACGCCTAAGCCTAATTAAATGATCACATCCATTCTGAAGGCAGCTCTCTTCTCCCCTCCAACGTTAATTACAACATAAGAGGCTTTAATGGCCCGCCTCACCTCCAGCTCCTGGAAAGAAAGGTCAGGCGATTAATTTTCGTCATTAATCTTTTCCCAATGTGGACACTGTGCTGTCACCGGAGCCTATTAAGCCCCCTTTGTCCCCCCTTCCAGCCTCCCTCACCCCTCACCCCCTCCTCCCTGAGTGACTGCAGAGAAGGAAAATATTTAAGAATCACTTTGTCTCTCTGCTTTCCCCCGACCCCCTTTCCCAGAGACAGCTTCTCCTTGGGGGTCTCCGGGGTGGGGTAGTGCAGGGGGGCCACCAAGTTTGTTTCCCGGTGGCTTCAGACGGCACCTATGAAGACTGCTCATGTCTGAAATGTTACAAATCCAGCAGTCAGGCTGGGGAGCAGAGGGGCTGGGTCTGTGGCCTTCCATCACTCCTGAATTGGGGAGGAGGCAGGGCCTGCCACCCTTGTCTGGAGGGAGAGATGAGGACAGGGCTGCCACTTGTCCACCCTCCACCTGGATCCCTGTAGAGAAAAGCACTGTGTTGGCACCCAGGGTTTTAGCATCTAAGAAAGACCATTTTTTTCCTGTGAGGGCCTAGGTTCCTTCTCCATAACCTCTCACTTTTTCTTTATTCCTTTCTCCCTTACCCTGCAACTTCAGTCTCATTAAATGGGCAATAATCTAGATTTCTGCAGTTGTGGGGGTCTGAGCAATGGCAGCTCTCTCTGGGGAAGCCAATTCCAAACCCATGCCTAGGAACTGGGCGTCCTGGTGGTGGTCCTGGGCTCAGAGTGAGAAGCGGTCAGTAGGGAGGGGCAGCAGATAGAAAAGGATTGCCTGTGAGGGCTGAGGGGCACAAGGGTGCACACAGACTGTGGAGGGCCTGAGACCACGCCTTTCCAGCATTCCCACTTCCGGAAGCCAGCAAAAGAGAGGGAGAAGGAGGAATGTGAAGAGGCTCTCTGTAGACAGCTTTTATTTCAATCCCAGAATTTATTTGCTTTAAAATTCTAATCCAGGGCCGGGCGCGGTGGCTCATGCCTATAATCCCAGCATTTTGGGCGGCCGAGGCGGGCGGATTACCTGAGGTTGGGAGTTTGAGACCAGCCTGCCCAACATGGAGAAACCCCGTCTCTACTAAAAATACAAAATTACCCGGGCGTGGTGGCACATCCCTGTAATCCCAACTACTCGGGAGACTGAGGCAGGAGAATCACTTGAACCTGGGAGACAGAGGTTGTGGTGAGCTGAGATCGTGCCATTGCACTCCAGCCTGGGCAACAAGAGCGAAACTCTGTCTCAGAAAAATAAAATAAAATAAAATAAAATAAAAATAAAAATAAAATTCTAATCCAGAACAGAGTCCCCAGGAAGCGGAGGGGTCGAGGGCGCGGCCAGAAGGGGCATTGACCTGGCAGGAGCACAAGAGGTGCCGTGCAGGTAGGGGACATCCTGAAGACACAGGGTGACTCTGGTCGCTGCTCTCTGTGGGGCCCAGCCCTGTCCCAGGGACGACGTGCAAGGGTGTGGGCCAGTAGGGTGATGATTAGAAAGTGACAACACCAGGGGGTATGGTGGGAGTTGCATGGAGGGTGGAAGCCCACGCAGGCAGGCGATACTCTGCACCCACTCACAGTCCAGAACACACACGCTGCATGCCATGCCCTGCTCTCTGCAGCGCGCCCCACACATCCACCCCACTTGTCCACAGAGGCCAAGCCACATGTCCTCTCCAGGCTGAGGGGACTCACAACTCCGCTGGAGTGGCCTTGCTTGGAGCACAGACCCATCACTTCAAGAAAAGCTGCACTGGCCCTCCCCCAAGCCCCAGAAACCCAGGGCTGTTGTGATTTCTAGAACTTCTGGCACTATATAGAAAGATGCTAAGTAGAAGGCAAAATGTCACTGGGACCCTGAGACATGCCCCCACCCCCAACCAGCCAGGAAGAAAGGGCAGCTTGGCCACAGCATTTACTGACCCATTGTGCCCAGTGACAGAGTAAAGTGAAGCCCTTTTGGGAATCCACCAAACTTGTGTGAGGCCCTATTCAGTTCTGGACTGGGACAGAAGGGAAGGTGAGGAAGTCGGTTTGCAAAAGGAACTGGGAAGACCCCATCAGTGACCTGAACTGTCTTGTATCTAGCAAGGCTGGTTATACCTAAATCAATGGTTTTTAAAAGAAGAAACTTCCAGGAAGCCCAAGAAGAGTTGGCCAGGACCCAGGAGGCTTTGATTCCTCCCACAGAAGACTGCTTTCTAGGAAAGTGTCCCCTGTCCCCTCCACCTGCCTAGAGCTGGGCTCCGACTGGCTCTTGCCACAAGGTGGGCATCTGCATCCTCTTGTGGCCCAGAAGCAAACCTCCCCGTCCAGAGTCAGCCCCTCCCCTGACACCCGCCCCCCCAGCTCCACCCCAAGGACATTGGGGACATCACGTCCACAGAGCCCTGCACAGCCGGATAATAATAATTAATAACCATTAGGAACAATACGGAGAAGACCAGTGCCCAGTCAGCCCAATGTGCAGCCTCGGCTTTTTTCTTTCTTCCTTTTTTTTTTTTTTTCCTTTACTTTAATGAAAACAATGATTTGACTTTGAAGAAAGTGACTTTTTTAAAGTGAAAGCTGGATTGAGTTCCTCATCCACCCCCTCCCCCGCATGCTGCCCCCCCTTGCCTTCCGAGCTCCTCCTCCCATCTTGCCCCCCCATTTTTCTCTCTCCCTTTTTTCTTTTTCTTTTAATACTCTGCGTTCTATCATGCAAATCCCCTTTCAAATTATGAGAGTATTAGAGCCATCAACGGTAATGTCACCGCCACAAAATGAGAGTGGGGACTTAAGCACCTAACGAACAATGAAATGTGCGAGCCCTGGGACAGGACAATTAAGAACTGGGCTTAGCCAGCCAGGGAAATTTATTGCTATCAAATCCATATTTCTATTTTCCCCCTGAACAGTAACCTATTTGAATATGATTAAAGGGTTTCATTACGGCAGAGAGAAAGGCCCGTGTCCCATGGTTCCTTGTGAGCTCACAAACACAGGCTTGGAGCTGGGTGCCCCTGTGAGGATATGGGTGGGGGCCAGTGGGGAGGGGAGGGTCATGGAGGACCCAGGGGTCCAGAAATTGAACATTAGGGAGCTGGCTCCCTGTGTAGGTAGGTAGGTCTGGCGGAGAAAGTGGTTGGCTAGAAATGGGGTCTGGGAGTCTCTGGTTCTCTGACTCTTGGCAGAAGGTACCAGAAGGTTCATTAGCAGATGGGGAAACTGAAGCAGCTTGGGGTTGTTGAGCAATAAGAGGTTGGGCAACTTGGTGAAGGACACTCAAATTTGTGAGAGTGGTAGATCCAGGATTGGATGCAAATCCAGTACTATTGTTTTCCTCCCTCCCTCCTTCCTTCCCCCTTTTCCTTCATCCTTCCTTCTGCCTTCCCTCTATCCCTATATTCTCCTTTCCCTCTATCCCTATCTTCTTCTCCTTTCCCTCCTCCCTTTCCTCCCTTCCTCCTCCTTCCCTCTCTTCCTGCCTTTCTTCCCCCTTTTTTCTTCCTTCCTCCTCCCTCCCTCTCTCCATTCCTATCTCCCTCTCTTTATCCCCATCTCTCTCTCCTTTCCCTTCTCCTTTTTTTTTTTTCTTTTGAGATGGAGTTTTACTCTTGTTGCCCAGGCTCAAGCAATTCTCCTGCCTCAGCCTCCCGAGTAGCTGGGATTATAGGCATGTGCCACCATGCCTGGCTAATTTTTGTATTTTTAGTAGAGACGGAGTTTCTTCATGTTGGTCAGGCTGGTCTAGAACTTCCGACCTCAAGCGATCCGCCTACCTCGGCCTCCCAAAGTGTTGGGATAACAGGTGTGAGCCACCATACCCAGCCTCTTTCTCCTTTTTTTTTTTTTCTTTTCCTTCACATTCTGTGTTCCCCCACAGTACTAAGTGCTCTAGAAAGAAATGTACAGTCTGGGGAAATGTACAGTCTGGGGAAATGTACAGTCTGAGGAAATGNGAAATGTACAGTCTGGGGAAATGTACAGTCTGGGGAAATGTACAGTCTGAGGAAATGTACAGTCTGGGAAATGTACTGTCTGGCTGAGGAGATGAGATGTAGACGAGGGGGCTGAGAAGAGTTGGAGACAATGGATGGCTGAATGTGAAGAGTGGTGCCCACGTAGAGTTCTGAAGGGGCTCAGGATGGGTTCCAAGGGGCAGGGAGGGGGTGGAGTGGCAAAGCCACAGAAGGATCTGCTGTAACACAAACAGATGGCAAAGAATTTTTCTTCCCTAGAAGCCTGCATATTATCATCTGATCTACAGCAGAACCTTAGTAAGATCTGGCCGTTGCCCCTTCCTGCTTTGTCAGCTACACCTAAACCAATAATGATCATGATCATGATACGAAGAATAATCCTAATGCTCCTGTGGATTTTCCAATCACTTAAGTTTATAATGTGCTTTCACACCCCTGTCCTCAAATTCTCAAAATAACCCTTTAAAGGGGGGCAGGGCCAGTGAGGGAGATCCAGAGAAGTTAAATAACTTGTCCAAAGTAACACAGTGATAACTGACAGAGCTGGAATTTGAACCCAGGTTGCATTGCTCTGGCTTTAAACTGCACAGTCACATCCATGTGATTTCTAGCAGAGGGTAAGCAACTCACATACTTTGCCCAGCAAGCTACTCCCCAGCCCCTACTTGTGGCAGCTTTCTTCTTGTTGGAAGCCCTAAACAAAAAAATTCTGGCCTGTGGAGGCACTGTAGTCCTAGCTACTTGGGAGGCTGAGGCAGGAGGATCACTTGAACCAAGAAGTTCGAGGCTACAGTGAGATATAATTCTATGATTGCACCACTGCACTCCAGCCTGGGTGACAGAGTGAGACCCCCACCCCCCCCCTTTTTTTTTTGAGATGGAGTCTTGTTCTCTCGCCAGGCTAGAGTGCAGTAGCACCATCTCGGCTCACTGCAACCTCCCCCTCCGGGGTTCAAGCGATCCTCCTGCCTCAGCCTCCTGAGTAGCTGGGACTACAGGCGTATGCCACCACGCCCGGCTAAGTTTTTGTATTTTTAGTAGAGACGGGGTTTCACCACGTTGCCCAGGATGGTCTCGATCTCTTGACGTCGTGATCCGCTGCCCTCAGCCTCCCAAAGTGTTGGGATTACAGGCATGAGCCACGCTGCCCGGCCAAGACCTCCTTTCTAAGAGAGAAAAAAAAGAACAGTGGCCTCACCAGAGAGACCAGCTGTAACTCCCGTGGCTGTGGGTGGGTGGTGGATACATGGAAGATCACCCTCACGTACAGCACACATGCACGTGAGTAAACAGCGAATCCTATTCCACAGGAAAGAATTAAGCGCTGAATCATGTGTACTGAGCCGGGAAGAGGCTGAGATCACCCAGAGATGATTCCAGAGTGTGGGGCAGGATTTGGGGACACAGCCCTTCCAAATGGGCCCTGGATATGAGAGAGAGGGGAGCCCAGAGAGAGACTTGGGAACGGGGAGCCAGCCAGGTTGGGGATCTGAGAAGGGATGTGTTGATGGTACCACTAGAGTGGGGGGAGGGAGGGCAAGGTTTGAAGTCAAGGTCGATGTGCTCCTCAGCTCCTCCAGCCTTGGTCTTCTCCTCCTCTAGCCTTTCTGGTTCCCTGTCTTGTCCTCTTTGCTTCCCCTTTCCCTTCCTGGGACAACCTTGAGTTTCATACCTGGAGCTCCCAGAGACTGCAGTGTTGCACCCTGGGAAGCTGGATGAAGCAGTGCCACCAACACTAGGATCCGCCTTCAGGGGCCCACTCTCCCACTAGGACATATGCTGGCCTCATGCTCCCAAAACTTGGGCATCACCAGGGTAGTGAAGGAGGTACGTGAGGAGTTGCTCAAGGGTGCAAGAAGATCCCTTCTGATACCGTGCAGTGCCCTTCCCTGGTCTCCCCTCTCTCCACCTCCCATCCATCTTACAACAGCTTCCCCCATGTATAGCCCACTCCCTCCTGCTGTACTCTTCAGCGTCTGCTCTTTCTTTCATTCACTCCTTCATTACTCCTGCATTCATCCATTCAACAAACATTTACCAAGCACGCTCTGGGACATAAAGATGTTTTATACTGCATCTTTGTTTGCAAAGAGCTCATTATCTATTAGAGAAACGGGCACGTGCACAGCAAAGAATAAAGCCTAGAGGAACGAGGGACAGATTCCAACCAGACACCACCACCCTCTAAGGTGGGCAAGGCAGATACTGTTTTCACTTGAGAGGTGAGCAAACTGAGGCTCAGAGTTCTACTAAATAGCCCAAGGTGATGGTCGAACGTGAGAAACAAAAACCCTCCCACCTGACAAGCAAGTTGACTTGTCGGAAGTTCCTGCCTACTTCCTTCCAGTTCTTCCTTCCCTAAAATCATCTAATCCCACATTCAGGCCTGGCCTCTGTTCATCTGCCCACCCAGGGTGTTGGTTAAAATAATAAGCCCATATGCTGACCAATAAGAATGGACGCTGGTCATAGCAATGGAGCAGGAGCCTGAGGCCCCCTGCTGGGCGGGGTGCTACTGTTTACTTGCTGAATGGTACAAGGTCTAGCAAGTCCCAGGGTTAAGATGGTGGGAGGTTGGCCTTCCCTGGCTAGGGGCAATGACTACTTACTAACTTTAACAACCAGCCTCAGCACAGTGGCATACAGCACCTCGCGATCAGTGTTGCATCCATCCATTGTCCATCCATCCACTCATCCATCTGTTCATTTACCTATGATTCCCATCCATCTGTAAACCTATCACCCCACGCTGGCCCCACCCACTAGGATGCACTGAACACTGGAGAGGAGCATCTTTGAAGTCAAAGACAAGCTTCCTTCTCCCTGGGAGCTTACACTGGGGAGTTGAAGAGCCAGGACCCACCCATTCAAACGTTAAACAGCAGCCCAAGAGGTATCTCAGGGAAGTTCAGGACAGGTTGCCTAGTGCCTGGCACATGCCTGAAGGGTTCAAAGCAGTTAAGATTGTGTGTATGTGGGTGAGGAGGGAGAGAGCAGGGAGGCTGTCAGGGTGCAACTAGGCTTTGAGCTGGAGCTTTGAGCAAACGATGGTAAGCCTCCCAGCTTCTCCTTGGCCCAGCCTCCTTCTCCATCCCTAACATCTAGGTCTGAATATTAGTTTGTTGTGGGGGGCTGCCTACATGCTCCCTCAGAAACCAGAGGGCAGGGACCTAGAGATGCCGCTTGCTCCCATTCTGGCCTCTCTCTTGGGCACACACAATGCCTCCTGCAAGGAAGGAGCTGGCCTGCTGTTGGGTTTCCAGCTCTCCCCCTCTACTTCTCTTTCCCTCTCTTTCCCTCCTGGGGCTGTCAGTTTAATGGACAGGTGTTTAATTCCAGCCTGTCAGGTGCCTGGAAATGCCAGCCTCACTGCACATCAGTTGGTGGAGTTTGCTTTTAAAAGAGTGGCAAGAAGCTGAACTCTGCTATCTGCAGCTGAGCCCCTCTCTCTCTTTGTCTCCATCTCATCGGCAAATGTGGCTGCACCTTTCTTGCTGTTTTCCGTTGAGGCACCTGAGCTCAGGGAAGCAGAGAAAGCAAAGAGCCTCTCCAAGTGCCTCCAGTGGAGGTTGAATACCTGAGTGCCCAGTGCGACTGGCTATGTCCTTGGCATGTGCTGGGCCTGCTTTTTAACTATTAAGTCATGCCATAGCTAAAACACACTGCTTCTGCAGCCCTGAGGCAGAGAGGCAGCTGTTAGCTTCTCCAGCCAGTGTGAGCTGCTGCTTCTTTCTGTATCCACCCTGCTCCAGTATGAGTCAGGAACTGCGTACTCACCTCTGGACTGGGAAATACATGGAAGCAGCCCCAGGAATCTGCCCATAGAGCTCTGGCAGCTTAGATATGGGGGTTAGAGCATGGTCCACAGTTCACTGTGTAATGCTACCACAGAAGGACTAGCCAACCAGCTCCTCCATGAGTCTTTGGGAGATGGTCTCAGGGCTGGAAGACCAGAGGTTAGAAAAGAGAACCTATCTTTGGAGGTTGGGGATAAAACTTGAGGAATTGGGTCAGAAGTAGGGACCTTTGGGGCATGTCAACTAAAGCCAGAGGACGGAGTTCACAGCCAGGCTCAGGCAATGAAAGCACTTGAGTGGCATCTCAGAGGGGTGTTGGGCTCGCCCTGGCACATGCTTCCCTCTAGTTCTTTTTCTGCCCTCCCATGCCCATTTCCCTCCTGTTCGTTTATCTATTTCTTTTTGCTTTGCCGTCTCCTACCTGTCCCCCACACAGACCTCCACCCACCACATACCCCAACGAGGCATCACAGTTCCTAACGAAACGGAACCACTGCCAGATGAAATATATTACTATTAAATACTTAATTCTTCTAGTGAGCAGAGAGCAGGCAGTATGAATACGATTATTAAAGAAAATTACTTTGGCTGATCAGATATTTCTGCATACTAATTTCTGACCCCTCTTCCCTCACTCCCGCTTCTCGTCCCTTAGAGACCAGGACAGATAAAATTCCATCACAAATAGCTGATTACTGAGGCTTGCATTAAAAATCACATTTTTTCCCTGCCTCTCCCTCTCTGGAGCCTTTTCTATGCTGATGTCCTTGCTTGAAGAAGGGATGTCCCTAGACAGCAGCTACACTGGACAACATCTAGGGAGACCCTATTTCCTCCTTCTTCTCCTCTTCCCACACATTTTCGCTGATATCCACAGATCCACTATTCCAACTAGTTCCCTAAATGGCCAGAAGATCCTGCAAGCTCCAGGGCTCCTGCTGTCAGCTCCTAAAGCATCTCATCATAGCCTCTTGCTCCAGTGTTCTGTGCTTAAGAACATGGTAGGCCTGCCCACTAACCAAGATGGTTGACTTTGCACCAGTGGGATGTCAAGATCTTAAGAGAGGAACAGGAAGTAGGATCAGACCCCACCTTAAAAGGGAGGGACTTCCTAACTGTTCAGAGCTTTTTGATTTGCTTAGCTTTAGACCTCTTTGTAAATATCTGGGAAATACAAAGTGAGAGAATTCATTCATTCATTCACCCATTAAAATCAGCAAACATTTGTGTGTGTAGAGATGCACATACGTAACTCCAATGTCTAACTCAAAATTACACTTAAATTTTGTATGCCTTGGTTTTCTTATCTGCAAAATGGGGATAATAGCTGTGCCCACTTCACGTGATTGTTGCGAGGATTAATGAGTTAATTTACAAAAGGCATTTAGAACGCTGCCTAGCACTTAACAAGTATGATGTAAGGGTCAGCTCATTACTATTATTGTTATTGTTACTATTATTACTATTGCTATATATAATTTTAAAAATGTACCCTCCACCTGCTCGTGAACGACTCTTCCCCATAATTCCCCATTGGAGAGCATTTCCCCAGGCCCTGTACCTAGATTCCCACTTGACTTAGCAAGGTTCTCAGTGCCTCCTGGATTCCCTTCTCAAAGACCCCTTGACCTCACTCTGATACCTCCACCTTGGTTCCAACCACTGGTGCCAGAGCAATTACCAGCGTTCTGGCAATCAAGGGCGGTGAGGGGAGGGAGCTAAAAATACACCCATTTTCCACAGTCCCATAAGCCTTCAATGTACCTGCTTTTATAAAAAGATGCTTCCTTAGGTGTCACCAGCAGAAGGTATAATTACAGCCTGGGAATGTTAATTCCCTTGCTCCTGATATGTGGATCGTTGCTCTGTGGGGCTCCTGTCCTCCTCAGAGCCCTGGGAGGGGAGATGGGCAGGTGGTGGGAGGGAGTCAGAGTGGGAGGCAATGCCAGGCCTGAAGGCCAGCAGGGACCACCCTAAATGAGAACAGGAACCAGTGGAGGAGGTGCCCTCTCATACCTGGCTACCCCTAGGAATCTCCCAGGTGGCTGGGGCTGGAGAATGTGGACACTGAGACAGAGACAGATGTGGGGAAGTGGGAACTCTAAGGCACCTGTTTCAGATCAGTGATACTGAACTTTATCAATGCTCCCCAGAGTTCACTTTCCCTTTTTCAAATGAGCTAGTTGTACTGTTTCCCCTCCAGGTCACAGTGAAGTGACACCGATTTGGGAATGCAGAGAGGACGTATAGGTAACATAGACAGTCATTCCTAATGCATTCTCCCAGTGGGCTTGAGTGTCTGCTCTGGGGCAGGTACTGGGCCAGGGCAACAGAGATCACAGTGCAGATAGGGACTAGATGAAAATAGTCATGGGAGGGTGTGGCCAGGGCTGTCCATAAGTAAGCAAAGGGTGATCCAGGGACCGGGGTGGAGCACCCTCACTCAGACAAGGGATCATTCTTGAGCTTATTTCTAAATTAATTTACTTTTTTTGAGACAGAGTCTCACTCTGTCACCGAGGCTGGAGTGCAATGGCATGATCTCAGCTCACTGCAACCTCCCCCTCCCGGGTTCAAGCGATTCTCTTGCCTCAGCCTCCTGAGTGGCTGGGATTACAGTCACCCTCCACCATGCCTGGCTAATTTTTGTATTTTTAGTAAAGATAGGATTTCACCATGTTGGGCCAGGCTGGTCTCGAACTGTTGACCTCAGATGATCCGCCCTCCTCAGCCTCCTAAAGTGCTGGGATTACAGGTGTGAGTCACCACGCCTGGCCCATTCTTGAGCTTTGAAGGACAAACAGGGTGTGGCATTCTAGTCTCTTTGCCCTCATCTGTCCCCCTTCAGTTTATCCACACATTATCATGTGACTTCTTTGTTTTGTTTTCGTCTATATCCCTCACCATGATATAAAACTCCACGAGAACAAGGATCTTTGTCTGTTTTGTTCCCAGGGCTCAGAACAGTGTCAGGCACACAGTAGGTGCTCATTATCATGTGTGGATAAACTGAAGGGGGACAGATGGGGACAAGGAGACTAGAAGGCCAGAGGGATAGCCAGAGGGATTCTCCTAAAACCTAAGAAAGATCATGTCATTCTCTGCTTAGTATCCTCTAATGGTTCCCCATTTCACTCAGAATTATCACAGTGGCCCTCATCCTGCCTTCCCTGCTGCAGTTTCGTCCATAGTGCTTGGTAGCACCTATTGTTGTATATTACAGTCATCCATAGGGCAGGACTCCTCTCTGAGACCAAAATCCAGGGATGCTCAGGTCCCCTATATAAAATGGTGTAGTATTTCTATATAACCTGTGCACATCCTCCCATATACTTTAAATCATCTCTAGATTATTTGTGATAACTAATATAATATAAATGCTATGTAAAAAGTTGTTGTATTGTTTAGGGAATAACGACAAGAAAAAAGTCTATATATGTTCAGTACAGATGCAACCATCGGAAGCTTAACTACATTTTCAGTCTATATTTGGTTAAATCCACGATGCAGATGTGGATATGAGGGGTGACTTCTTTGTTTTGTTTTCATCTATATCCCTCACCATGATAGAAAACTCCATGAGGACAAGGATCTTTGTCTGTTTTGTTCCCAGGGCTCAGAACAGAGTCAGGCACACAGTAGGTGCTCATTAAGTGTTTGTGAATGAATGAGACCCTTCAGGAAGGATTTCCAAGCAGAGGGCAGAGTAAATGCAAAGTGCAGTGGCAGGGAAGGGTCCCATGCATTTGAGAAATTGAGTTCCATAGGCCTGGTGCGTAAGATGCCGGTGGAAAAGAGGTACAGGATGACACCAAGGCCAGTGTGGCATTTTTCTATGGAAAAGGTAGAGGAGGGCAGTGACCTGATTATATTTGTGTTTCTGGAAGATCCCATGAGCTGTGGGGAGTGGGTTAGAGCTGAGCAAAGCTGGAGGCAGGAAGTCCAGGAAGGAGGCCGTGTAGGCATGCAGGGGAGAGGATGAGGCCCCTGTCCAAGGCAGGGCAGGCATGGACAGAGGTGGGTTTCCTTTTGTTTTATTTTATTTTATTTTTTTTGAGACAGAGTTTCGCTCTTGTTACCCAGGCTGGAGTACAATGGCGTGATCTTGGCTCACCGCAATCTCTGCCTCCCAGGTTCAAGCAATTCTCCTGCCTCAGCCTTCTAAGTAGTTGGGATTACAGGCACGTGCCACTACCCCCGGCTAATTTTGTATTTTTACTAGAGACGGGGTTTCTCCATGTTGGTCAGGCTGGTCTCGAACTCCCAACCTCAGGTGATCCACCCACCTCGGCCTCCCAAAATGCTGGGATTACAGGCGTGAGCCACCGTGCCCAGCCAGAGGTGGGTTTCTAAGAGGCATAGGGGGTCTGGAGTGAGAAACAAGGTGCCAGGCCTCTTTCCCCTTCTCCAAAACAGGTCATCCTGCTCCCCAGTGGAACCCCACTCCCAGCCAGGCTGACACCCATTCCGAGCCTAGGAGACCCTTTCCTTCAAGACTCCACCCAATCCCCTTCTCTGGCTCCCATCCCTCTGTGTCACATGGAGGTCCTCTGAATGACCACAGCATCCCTCAGCAGCCACTTCTGCCATTGCGTGTCCCCACCTGTCATGAAACATTTCATTAGGGCATTTCTTGTGAACTTCTTCAGGGCAGGGACTGTGGTGTTTCTGTTCCAGACTTGACAGAATTGTACAGTGGCTTAGTGCCTAGAACTTTTGTCTTGGGCAGTCTTGGATTTAAATCCTGAGTCTCCCACTTAGTACCTAATTGACTTTCAGTTACGTACCCATCTGTGAAATGGGAATACAAGTTTCTTAATTTTGATTTTTACTGTTTTTTGTTTGTTTGTTTGACAGTCTCTTTCTGTCACCCAGGCTGGAGTGTGATGGCATGATCTCGGCTCACTGTAACCTCTCTCTGCCTCCTGGGTTAAAGAGATTCTCCTGCCTCAGCCTCCGGAGTAGCTGGAATTACAGTCACGTGCCACCGTACCCGGCCCAGGATTGCTCTGAGGATTAACTGAGCTAATAGATATTAGCGAGATGTGAAGTGCTCTTATACACTCTCAGAGCATCCTGTACTCCTGCGCTGCACTTCCCACGCCTGTAAATATTGAACTAACTGCTTCATTATGGCTGGCTGTCTTCCCCGCTAGACTGTAAGCACCACGAGGACAGGAGCCAGCATAGCCTATCATGATTCCTCAACATAGTCACAATTGTTAAATAATTGTGCTGACTGAGTGGATTGCTATATTACTAAACACTTAACACATTTAATTCAACTGAAACTCACCTGCTAAAGAAGAGAGAATTTTAATCAAGCCAAATTGGCCATGGTTCTCCCCAGGACCCCTAGTGCTTGTGGGAGCACAGACAGAGGGAACTTCCCTAGAAGACAGTGGGCAGGGCTGCTGGGCCGGGCGGGTAGGTGGGCAGCTGTTTCAGCACACCCTTTCCTAGAAGGGGAATATGGAGGTCTGAGCCTCAAAACCTCGACCTGGGCCCAGCCTAGCGCAAGGGTGACCGGGCTGCATCCACAGTGAGGTGGCTGCCTCACCCCCCACACTCCTGCTTTAACTGGAAGATGCTGGGATCAGAGGGAGGGGTGTGGCTCAGCTTGCCTGACCCTCTGGGGAGCTGGCAGGCCTGAGATGCTGCAGAGCACTGCAGGTCCCAAGGCTGTATATACATAGGGCCGGGAATGTTTATTTTTCCTTATTGACTTTCTCCAAATAAACCCCTGCCCAGCAGAAAGGGGCTCCCAGCAGCAGCTGTTTACCCAGTGTTTGCGATAAAGAGGCTTCTCCATAGCAACAGGTGGCAATGTGCGGCTCTCGGGGAACATGGCAGGGCCTCGCCACAGGGCTGTGTTTACCCAAGGGGAAAGAAAAAGAGGCAGAGGGAGATAGAAGGAAAGAGGGGAGGAAAGAAGGGAGGAAGGAAGGAAGGGAGGCAGGAGGGGAGGAGGGAGGGAGGCAGACCAGGAGACTGTGGGCTTGGAAGTGAACAGGAGGGTTCAGGGAGGAAGCTCCAGACGATGGAGTTTGGAGAGTTTCTGTCCTCAGGAAGCTTCCACTGAGAGTTCCTGGTGGGCCCAGAGGAGGGAAGGCTGTCAGGTGACGTGTAAGAAGTGTGTGCCCGGCTGGGCTGGGGTAACTGAGTGGGAGTACCTTGCATAGGAGCCGGGGGGCACCTGCTCAGCACAAGCTTGTGTGGCCTGTTCGGAGTGTTAGTCTAAGTCATTGTCTACTGTTTGTGTGTGTGTGTGTGTGTGTGTGTGTGTGTGTGTGTGTCCCTTCTGCCCTGGGAGGGAGGTATTCGTTTTCTAAGACTGCTGTAGGAGCACACAGTCTTGGTGTCTTAAAGCAACAGAAATGTATTGTGTCAACTAAAATGAGCGACAGGGAGACCAACTCTCCAAAGCAAAGGGTTTATTTGGGAATAGCAGGGGATTGCAATCTGGGATATGTGTGCTATAACGGGTCATAGGCCCATAATAGGTCGCAGGGTGTTGGGGCCAGGAGAAAGCTTTTAAAGACAAAAAGGGGAAATCATGTAAGCAGTTTTGAAACAAAGACCATGGGTTACAGGGTCTCGTAGGAATTGGCATAAGCTCTTTGGTGAAGATACCCATTGTTAGGCAAGTGTCCTGGGGCAAGTGGCTTATATGGAATGCTGCTGTTCTGAGGAATTCCTTGCATAGTTCCAGTCATAGACTTACATGCATGAGGGCCCCTTCTTCGTGGTCCCCTGGCTCCATTTTCCTAGGGTTTGACAGTGACTCCGTTTCGATTCTAATAACTTTCACAGTTGTCTCACAGTTCTGGAGGACAGAAGTCTGAGATTAAGATGTGGCAAAGTCAGTCCCTTCTGTTGGCTCTGAGGGGACTATGCCTCTTTTCCTAGCTTCTGGACTGCTGCAATTGTTGCTGAACCTCGGCTTGAAGACATCTCACCCCAATCTCTGCTCCCATCATCACATAGAATTTTCCCTATGTGTCTCTGTGGCTAAATTTCCCTCTTGTTATAAGAACACCAGTTACTGCATTTAGGGTCCACTCCAATCCAGTATGACCTCATCTTAACTGGATTACATCTGCAAGAGCCTATTTCCAAATAAGGTCATATTCACAGGTACCAAAGGTTAGGACTTGGCATCTTTTTGGAGGACACAGTGGTACCCACTACTGGTGGAGTTGTGACATGAGGTGAGGGACAGCTGTCTGTGAGACTGGGGTAATGAACTTGCTTGCAAGCCTGTCAGCAGACAGCTTCTTCATGCTCTTGCCATTCCTTCTCTTGCAAAAGGAGGCGGCGGTTCTGGGGCAAAGAAGGGGGCCCCACCCCACTGTCTCATCTAGGTGAAGTCTTCAGGCAGCGGGGAGAGGAGGACTTGAGGCATAAGGAGTGAGTTGTGGGTGACTTCAGGAACCCAGTGCCTGTGTCCATGTCTTACTAACTAGTTGTGTGACCTTGGACAAGTTACTGCTTCCCTCAGTGCCACTGTGTTCTCATCCGTACCAGTGATACCCACCCCACAGACTTGTCAGAATTGTGAGGCCCTTGGAACAATCCTGATACATAGCAGGCACCACCCAAAGTACGGACCTTCTCAGTATTTTCTACAAGCCTTGGTTTTTCCACAGGAGTGCATGGAAACCCAGTTAGGAATGCCACACCAGGTGCTGCCCATTCCTGCGGAAAGCAGTGACCCAGGAACCAAGATGGGCATGATTTGATGTGGGCATGCCCTGGCAGAGGAGTCTGTCCCAGACACCTGTTGTGGGAGAGGACATCAGTGGGAGATCTTCAAGCTGGAAGCAGGGCACTCCAGCCCAAGCAGGCAGATGCACACTGGCACCCCACTCCAATTCACCCAGTGCGCTCAACCCCGAGACTCAGCAGCTGAGTGTGTGAAGGGAGTCAGCGACCAGATTGAAAGCACACACACGTACACACTTGTATACATACAACTGACAGATACAGACTCTTTGACACTTCACAGAAATACACACACCTCACAGACACACATACCTTATAGACGCACACCTTATACACACAGCTCACAGATGCACACACAACTCACAGACACACAGACCTCATAGACCCTGTATAGACCCACACCTCACACGTACCTCACACACACAGCTCACAGACACACACCTCATGGGTACACGTACCACCTCATAGACACACAGCTCACAGATGCACACACAGTGCACAGACACGCACACCTCATACACACACATACTTTATAGACACACACCTCACACACAGTTCACAGACACACATCTCATGGGTACACACATACACATACTTTATAGACACACACCTCTCACACACAGCTCACAGACACACATCTCATGGATACACACACACACAAACTTTATAGACACACACCTCACACACACAGCTCACAGACACACACTTCATGGGTACACGTACCTCATAGACACACAGCTCACAGATGCACACACAGTTCACAGACACGCATACCTCACAGACACACATACTTTACAGACACACACCTCACACACAGCTCACACACACAGCTCACAGACACCTCATGGATACACACACACACACTTTATAGACACACACCTCACATGCACAGTTCACAGACACACACCTCATGGTTGCACACACACATACTTTATAGACACACACGTCACACACACAACTCACAGACACATACCACATGGTTACACACATACCTCACACATACACATTTCACACACGGACCTCACACATACACATTTCACACATACATTTCACACATACACATTTCACACATACATCTCACACACACACCTCACAGACACACATCAGACACACACATCTTATGCATATACCCATCACACACATGTATACACCTCACACACTTCACACACACACACCTCACACACAGACCTCACAGACATGTCATATAACTCGCACATACCCTTCACGTACACACACACCTCACACACACACACTTCACACACAGAGACACACATGCACCTCACAGACATCCCCCCCACCCCACATAGGCGCAGACGCAGACTTCAGCCACATGAGAACCCATCTCCAGCCCGATGGGTTCCAAGAGTCCATACAGCACAGCAAAGCTCAAACGTATTTGTCCATGCTCCAATCTTTCTTGAACACCTACTCTGGGCTAGGCACTGTTGGAGGAATGGCCAGGGACGAAACATGAAGATTTCATTTTCATCAGGGGGACAGATGTAAGAAAAATGAATAAGCAAATTATATCGTACATTAGAGGGAATTTAGTGCTATGGAGAAAAATGAAGGAGGAAAAGGGAATGATGGGAGGCTGTAATTTAAAATGCATCCTTCATGCCTTCCTAGGGTCCCCTCTTCCCACACCCCAAGGCCAAGATGTGAGCTGAAGGCCCGCAGGCCCCAGTCTAAGCCACTCTCCTCTGAGTGGGATGGGCTGGGACAGCGGCCAGAGTTGGACATTTGCTCAGTGCTTGCTGGACTGGTTCCTGCAGCTTCTGTCAGGGTCCCCAGGAACTGGCGTCCCTGCAGCGGGGGGGCAGGCACCCCCCAGAGATCTGTTGCTCTCTAACGACAGTGTGTCACCCGCCTCGTTACTATTCTCATCCTCATTACAGGGAAATGTCCTCGCACTCAAACACAACAACCACGCAGCGCAGTTCCACAGCCCCGTGGGGAGACAGGGCATTTTTCTGGAGCTGCTGGAGAGAACAGTCAGAGAAGCCTGGGGAGGAAGAGTTGATGCCTCCTGGAGTTTCTTGTGGCGGGGAGGGTGGGTTGGGGGAGCCCTTTCCGAGTGTCAACTTTTTCTTTCCTCTCTTCCCCCAGCTCCCGTTTTCATCCTTACCAATGAGAATTCAGCTAATTGTTTACTCCAGGGTTGTGCCTGTCACCAACTAACCCAGAAGGCCCTGAGAGCTGAGCCCTGCCCTTTGCCTCATTCTTTGTAACCGGACACCTGCAACAGTGCTGGGCACACACTAGGTGCTCCATAAATGCTACTTGAATGGATGAATAGGATAAATAAATGCAGAGTTTGGTAGTGCAAGGTTGGGCGTAAAGGCTCATGCCTGTAATCCCAGCACTTTGGGAGGCTGAGGCAGGCGGGTCACCTGAGGTCTGGAGTTTGAGACCAGCCTGGCCAACATGGTGAAACCCCTTCGCTACTAAAAATACAAAAGTTAGAGGGCATGGTGGTGGGCACCTGTAATCCCAGCTATTTAGGAGGCTGAGGCAGAATTGCTTGAACCTGGGAGGCAGAGGTTGCAGTGAGCCAGACCGCACCATTGCACTCCAGCCTGGGCAACAAGAGCAAACTCTATCTCAAAAAAAAAAAAAAAGAGTTTGGTAGTGCAGAAGCATGGCCTATTGCCTGAGGCCCTTGTATGGTGCAGTGAGACCGAGGAAGGGTAAGAGAGAGAGACAGGAGCTTCCCCATCCCTCCTTCAACCAACTGGGCTCCTCTGGAATCACAGTCCTTGGAGTTCCACCATTATAGAATCTTTCCTTTGTGCTAATGATGACCTCTTCCTCCCAGGCTCTCACTTAAAAGACAAATTTACTCCATAATGTATTTGGTGACCTGTGTTGTGGTGTGAAATGACCTGAGGCAAGTCCTTGAACTCTCCTGGGCCTCAGTGGCCTGGTCTGTCTAGTGGGGACATGACTCAGACCCACCCCAGGGTTGTTGCCCTGGTTCCATACTTTTCCATGTATTACCTTCCTCTGCGGAGCTGAGTCCCCATCCTTAGGGGCAGCTCAGTGAATGGTGGATCATGTCGATATGCGAGGCAGGCAAATGTGCCCCTCTGACAGGACGTGTGACTGAGGTGATACTGGATGAAAGAAGAATTTGCTTGACTGATCCTTTTCCCCAGGGCTGGCTGGCCTTGGCTTTTCAGAAGAGACTGGGGTAGGTAGGGGTGGGTCTGGAAGGCAGGAGAGAGAAGAGCTGGGGAACTGAGAACCTCAGGCATGGGCTCTGCTCCTGTGAAGATGAGGCTAGGGCCAGCATCTGGGTGACTGGGAGGGAGAAGTGGGAAGGTGAGGAACGGCGGGGAATAGCAGGTTTACTTCCCGCCCCAAGCGACGAGCACAAGGGAGACAGCCAGAGAACAGAGCCCTCAGAAAGTTTCCAGCACATTCCTGCTAAAATTAGCCCCAGCTTGCATAGGCAACTCTATATTTAAACCAGCGGCCTGTCAGAGTCACTGTGTTGTGCCGCCAGCACACGCCTGCGGGTTTGGGGCCCGGTGCCGAAGCAGAGGTGCAGGCAGCATCCCAGGGCCTGAGCAAGCCGCCCTCTGCCCACCCACGCCTGCTTGTGGAGAGTCACCCGGGGGTGCGTGAGTGCGCGGGTGTAAGTGTTGTTCCCAGACAGTGTGTGAGGCCTCCTACCTCTTGTCCCCGCTCCAGGGGCAGAGCCCCAGCAGGACAGACGGACACAAACACAGGCACAGATGCAGCCACATGCAGAAAGGACAGGGCAGACAGGTGGAAAGAACACTCTGGGAGAAAAGAGGGAGGAGAAAGAAGACAGCGATGGAGGGAGGGGAGAGGGCGGAATGAATAAGCATCTGTGGAAAAGGCAGGAGGGAGGGAAACAGCTTCAAAGACAGCTTGACACGCAGGTGGTATGCCCCGCACTTGGGCTGTCCTGGAGATGGTGTGTGCTGGGGTCTCAAGGGGAGCTCAGCCTCTCCAAAGAGCCTTAGCCTTCTGACCAGCAAGCCACCCACACTCACACTCCCCAACCGCGAGGGGAGCCCAAGCTGCTCCCGCCTTCCCTGCCTGCTGCCCGGCCCTCTCTAGGGAAAGCACTGGCTGATAAGAAGCCAGATTTTACCCGAGGCCTGGAACATTAACTTCGACACTGAAAAGGGGATGTTTTATTACCCAGGAATATTTCTGCATCTCTTCAGAGATCTTGCTCGGCCCCCACCCCAGCAGCAAGCCTCTTTTGACAATTAAACCCAACTCTCTCTGGTTAATCCTGATGATCTAGCCCTGTGTAGGCCCCAAAGAGGGGATTTTATATATGGGTAAGTGTCTCCTTTATCCTGTGTGGCTGACCCCTCTCCCTTGCCTACCATTTCATATGTGTGTGTGTGTGTGTGTGTGTGCTGCCGTGTGCATGTACGCATGCTGCGGACAGGTGGGGCGATCCCTGGGCCCTCCCGCCACGTTTTTCCTGTGGCTCTATTACCCTTCGGTTGCAGACCTGCAGGGAGCCTCAGAGAGCAGTCAGTCTCTGATAAAACGACAGATGGGACAACTGAGTCTCAGAGAAGGAGCGTGACTAGCCCAGGATCACTCAGGGAGTTCACCGCTGATCTGGGCCTGAATCGAATCCCTTTTTCCATACTTTCCCATGTGTTATTCCCCTTCTGCAGAGCTAAGTCCTCATCCTCCTTAGTATGTGCCTAGCTTGGACATCTCGTCTCTTTGAGTCCCAGTTCTAACTTCCAGGCAGGGTGAATAATTGTCCTGGTTTTCCTGTGACTGCCCTGGTTTTAGTATTGCAAGTATGAAGCTCAGCACGGGAAGCTGGGATGGTTGACCACCCGATTTCCAGGTCAAAAGGATGACTCCTCTTCATGGGCTCCCAGAAATATTCAATGATAATGGCGAACATTTGCTGACCCTCTCTACACGGTAAGCACGGTTGTTCTAAGCCCTTAACACAGATTCATTCATTTAATTCTCTGAATAACACTTTGAGGTGGATACTGTTGACTCATTTTACAGATGATAAACATGAGATAGATAGAAAGAAGTAAGACAGCACACCTAGCTGAGAAGGGGAGAGGCAGGATTTAAACCTGAGTGCCTGGGTCCCAGGAGAAGCACTCTTAGCCACTAGGCTATCCGATCTTCTCTTAGGGAATGCCTGCTGTGGCTAGTATATAAGGCTGTCTCCTTGCTCAACCAAACTCAGCAGGGCAAAGTCCCATGTGTCCTTAACCTCAGTGCCTGGCACAGTGCCAGGTGTGTGATAAGCACTAAGCATAATTTTGTTGACTGGGTCCATGCCTGGCCTGCCCTCCACTCGGCTGGCGCTCATTCCTTTCCTTTGTCCCATACCCTGGGCCTCTCATCTGGAGGGCCCCTTCTCAGCCATCTTCCTTGCTCCTGTTTGGCATCTTCTCAGCTCCCTAGCCCTATATTCCAGTGTCTTGAAAGAAACTGCTTTCCTGTGAGCCAACAAAGTTCAGAAGAAACCCACGCACGTGTTCTGAGAGGTTCCAGACTGAGTCTTTGGCCTGAGGCCAACCCAGCCCCACCCTCTCTGCATGGCCCCATGATAGGAGTGCCCCAGATTCTAGCAGCTGAACCCTGTTGGCGACCTCTGGCTTCTGGGGCCTCTGTTTCAGCCACCCTGCTCCCGTGTGGGTGCAGCCCCCACACAGGGTTATGGGTGGTACAACTCTTGCGGTTTACTCTGTTTCCAGAAACCCTTAGTGAAATTACAGCTTTAATTAAATACAGCTGGCTGTATGTTATACTCTGTATAATTATCACTTAGACAAAAGTTCAAACAAAGTTTATTGTAAATTCTATTTGACAGAAACAACTGGAAGAGCTGAGGGCTATTGGCCTGTCTGAGTGACAGAGAGGAGGAGCCACTACTGCTCAGTGGGAACGGAAAGAAGGAGCCTTCTGGGGGATACAGGTGTGCATAGGGGCATTTGGGAAGACAGTGCTCTGGATCCAGGTCAGACTAGGTTGCCATGTGACATTGGACAAGTCCCTGCCCCACCTCTAGGGCTCAGTTGCCTTCCCTGGGGTAGAGAAGTTTCATTTATCTCGCAGATACTGACTGAGAGCTACTATGTGTTAAGCACTGTTTTAGGCCCTGGAGCTCTGTGGCCAACCAGATAAAAGTCCTGACTTCGGCCGGGCTCAGTGGCTCATGCCTGTAATCCCAGCACTTTGGGAGGCTGAGGCGGATGGACCACCTGAGGTCAGGAGTGCGAGACCAGCCTGGCCAACATAGTGAGACCCCATCTCTACTAAAAATACAAAAAATTAGCTGGGCATGGTGGTGCATGCCTGTAATCCCAGCTACTGGGGAGGGTGAGACAGGAGAATTGCTTGAACCCTGGAGGCAGAGGTTGCAGTGAGCTGAGATCACACCATTGCACTTCAGCCTGGGCAACAGAGCCAGACTCTGTCTCAAAAAAAAAAAAAAAAAAAAAAAAAAAGTCCTGATCTCATGGAAGCTTAAAGGCAACCAATACATGCATACATAAATGTGTAATATAATGTCAGGTAGCAGTGAGTAACCTGAGGAAAAATAAATCAGGGTAAGGAGAGAGAAAGGGTAAAATAGGGAGGAAAAACACTCCAGGCAGAGGGGGGAGCCTGTGCAAAGGCCCTGAGGCAACAGCCCATATAGCATGTTCAAGAAAGGGCAAAGAGGACAGAGTGCTTGCAGCAGGAGAAGGGAAGAAAAAAGTGGTAGCAGATGAGGTTTGAGGGGAAGTGGAGCACAGGGCATGTAAGACCTGGCAGGCCTTAGAGAGGATTTTAGATTTGATTCAAAATGTGACGGAAGGCACTGTGCGGTTAAGAGAAGGAGAGTGACATCATGATCTGATTAGGATTAGATTCAAACTAGGATCACCAAAGCCCCTCCCAACTCTGACTTGCCCTGACTCTAATGCCCATTGCTGAGGAACAAACCACCTTGGCCAGGCGCGGTGGCTCACACCTGTAATTCCAGCACTCTGGTAGGCCGAGGCAGGCGGATCACGAGGTCAGGAGATCGAGACCATCCTGGCTAACAGGGTGAAACCCTGTCTCTACTAAAAATGCAAAAAATTAGCTGGGCATGGTGGCATGTGCCTGTAGTCCCAGCTACTCGGGAGGCTGAGGCAAGAGAATCGCTTGAATCCAGGAGGCGGAGGTTGCAGTGAGCCGAGATTGCGCCACCGCACTCCAGCCTAGGTGACGGAGTGAGATTCCGTCTCAAAAAAAAAAAAAAAAAATCACACAGTGTCACTTTTACCACATCCTATGGGTTACCCTGGGCTGTCCCAGATTTGACATGAGAGGGATCAGTCCTACACGAGAGTATATACTTGAGGAAGTGTGATTAATGTTAAGGTCATCTTTGGAGACAAGGTGCTATAGATACTCACTAGAAAAGCCACAGAAATAATAATAGCGACTATTCATTGAGTGCCTACTATGGGCTGGGCACGGTTCTGGTTTCCATATTTTAATTCATTTAATCTTCATATCAACTTCACGAGGTGGGTGCTATTGTTAGCCCCACTTTACAGATGGGACGTCTGAGGCACAGAGAGGTAAGCATCTTGCCAAAGGTCACACAGTTAGCACATAGCTAGTGAGTGGGAGCCAAGATTGAACCCACACTGTCTGGCTCCAGAGTCTCTGCTCCACCAGACCCAAGTTTCCTTGGCTGCTCCAAGAGAGACACTCCAAAACAGCTGGAGACAGAGGGACCCTTCCCTAGTATCCCCAACTTCCCTCATCAGGGCATAGTGGCTGTCTTTGATTGAATTGGTTTGCTGGAAAGCATAGCCTAAAGGAATTGTGAAAGGAGAGGGCTTTCTGAGCCTGTTGCCCAAAATACATCCACAGCCCTTGAACTTGGTACATACAATCACAGGTCCATGACACGTCTTTCTTTCTTTCTTGAGATGGAGTTTTGCTCTTGTTGCCCAGGCTGGAGTGCAATGGTGTGATCTTGGCTCACTGCAACTTCCGCCTCCCGGGTTCAAACGATTCTCCCACCTCAGCCTCTTGAGTAGCTGGGATTACAAGCACCCACCACTACGCCTGGCTAATTTTTTTATATTTTTAATAGAAACAGGGTTTCACCATGTTGGCCAGGCTGGTCTTGAACTCCTGACTTCAAGTGATCCACCTGCCTCGGCCTCCCAAAGTGCTGGGATTACAGACGTGAGCCACTGTGCCCAGCAACACTTTTGAATGGAAAAGAATCTTCAAAATCAAGCCAGGTGTGGTGGCATGAACCTATAGTGCATGCTCACTACTGGGGCTAGTTCAGAGTAGCCCCGGCTACTATGGATGCTGTGGTGGGAGGATTGCTTGAGCCCAGGACTTCAAGACCAGCCTGGGCAACATAGTGAGACTCTGTCTCAAGAGGAAAACAGGCAAAAAAAAAAAAAAAAAAAAAAGCCCAAATTGTATGGCAAGGACATGAGAACCGAAATTGAGAGAGTCAGAGACTTGCTCAGGCTCACCACATTAACTCGGCAGTGCATTGGCAGGACCTGCCCCATGACCATACATGGGTGGGGTCCTCACTGAGGTCTGTGCAGGTGGAAACTCCCATATGGGGCAGGGCTGGAGTGGTAGCCCCAGCACCTCTTTGCTCCAAACTCAGGCCATGTGGTGTGCATGACCCTGCATCTAAGCATATGTAACTGCGTCAGAGCTCTGAGCTGGAGAAGGCAGGCATGAGCTTGGGGTGCAGTGGCACCCCATGATTCTTATTCCAGGCATGCAGTTTCTGAAAATGTGCTGGTAGGAGCAGGGAATGAAAAGGGTTGGGTCTGCCATTTCCAAATCCATGGGCCTCTGCAAGGGACTGGGTCCCATACTGACTAAGTCCAGTGTGACTATAAGATTGATGTTTAACCCCAGCTCTCCATGGGGTTTTAGGAGGTTGGGTGAGCTTGGATGGGCCTGCCATGTTTTCCCCCAGGATCTCAAATCCGTGGCTGGCCTGGTTTGGAGACAGGGGCAGATTGTTCCTGGTCTCCAGGCCGCCGCTCTGGGCCTGCTGTTTTTCCTCCTTCTGGGCCCATCACCTGGCTCGGAGCATGGAGCAGGTTGCTAACTTCTGCTGACACTGGCAGGGGCAGCCGCTCCCAGCCTGATACCTCATGGCAGCCGCACTTGCACAAATCTTTAATTGTTTAGTTTAAAGAATTGTGTTTTGACCGCGAGGGGATTTTGGCTGGAGCTCAAGAAGTGATAATGATATTTCGCTGCCAAGACGTCTCCTTGGCTCTCTGTGTGTTAATGTGCACTTTCAAGACGCTCCAATTAACTGCATCAGCTCTCAGGGAGAGAAAGGGAGAGGGAGCGGGCAGGAGAGAGAAGGGAAGGAGAACACTGGCGATGATTGGGAGCAGGCGATGAAGACGAAAAGAGACAGCCCAGCCCCCAATCTTTTTATTAGCAAACAAATTGGGGGGGATGGATGACAAAGTTTTGAAGATGAGCTCCAAGTGAACTGGTGTCTCGTGTTTTGGAGGGGGAGACATTGATGAGACAGGGAAACGTCTTGAGGTCAGGTGCCCCGGCCCAATAGGAGGCCTCGAGGGCACCTCCTTGCCTGGAGACCTGTTTTCATTTGTCTCCACCCTGGTCTCCCACCTCTATCCAAGTCCTCCATGCAGGCCTCTGCCTACATGCCTTCAGTTTCCCCAACACTCAAGAGTGGGGAGACAGAGCTAGTGCAGACCTCTGCTCTGATTCTAATCCAACCCTGCTCTCAGCCCATCACCACTCTGGCCTGTTCTCTCCTCCCCACTCTCCTCCCCTTCTTTCCAGCCACACTAATCTTTTAGCTGTTCCTTGAATGAACTGGGTGTACTTACACACACCAGGGATTTTGCATTTGCTGGTCCCTCTGCTTAGAATGCTCTTCACCAAGATATTTACTTGGCTGGCTTCCTTAACCCCTTGAGGTTTTGACTCAGATGTCACCTTATCAACGAGCCCATCTTTAAAATTGCAATGCGTGCCCTATCACTCCCCAACCCCCTTCCCAGCTTTGTCTCTACAGCATTGACATACCATTTATTCTCCCATTTACTTTATTATCTGCTTCCACCGCCGGCATGTCACCTCTGAGGGGGCAGAGTTTTGTACTGTACTCTATATGTTATATGTACTGCTATATGTTATTTCCAGCAAGTAGAACAGAGCCTGGTATATGGGAGGTCCTCGATTAATATTTGTTGATTGCTAACAGAATGAACTCCGTACTTACCATTATGCCTGGTACCAATGCTTTTCCCTACCTTGAATCCTAACTCCAACTCCACACCCACCCTAACCCCACCTCCCATGACTCTTTTCCCTCAAATCTCACTGACTCTCTTACCCCGGCTTCAACCAGCTCTAGCCCTGCCCTTCACCTCTGCCGTTGCCCGTGCCCCCACCAATAAAATCTTGACCTCTTCCCCTATGCAGTTGGCTCCTTCTTAATTAAATGTCCTCTGCCCTCCCTGGAAGCCTTGAGCTCCCACGTGCTTTGAGATTCTGCTTCCACCCTAGGCCTGGAAGCAGCCCAGGGAGGGAGGAGGGCTCTCCCATTGAAAATCTCAACAGCGGCCATCCCAGGCTGCGGATCTCCAGGGATTTCCTGGACTCCTTCCTCCACTCCCACTCACGCTGGCCCCAGGGATCCTCAGTTGTTAGAAGAGCTGTGGAGAGGGATTCTGGGCAGGCGTTGTCTCAGACCAGAGTGGCTGTGGGAAGCTCCTCCCTGGTTAGTTTACTTTACACCCCCTCTGCAAGCGAGGACTCCCTCGTCTCCCCTGATCTCTGTCTGCTCCCAACTCAAGCATGAAAATGACTTTTCCACATGCTGGGCCTTCCCCCATCCCCTCACACACACTCACACTATGCTCAGAAGCTTCCAGAATCCCAAACGCGCCCCAAAGCTGCCACTTTGCAAAGGTTTCCTCTAAAGCCACATCTGTCCCAGAGAGACCCCCTAAAGTGGAGCGAAGGGGTCTGCTGGCTGGAGCTGGGGCCCAGAGGCTGCCCGGACCGGGAGGAATGGGTGAGGGCTGAGGTCCCAACGGGATGGTCAGAACCCTCTCCGGGCACCTCCCTCCTGCTCTTACCCCCACCCTCCCGCTTCCCCTCCCCCTCTCTCTTCCCCCACCCCTCCCTTTCTCCTACCCTTCAGGCCTCCGAGGGAGGGTCAGCTCTGCCGGCTCAAGTTACAAGAACTTGAAGACAGGAAGATTTAGCGAGGGAGCCGCGGCCAAGCACAGTGCGCTGTTTGTCCGCCTTTGAAACCAGAGGCTTAGAGGCGGGAGTAGGGGGCAGGCGGGAGGCCGCGGGACACTAGGGTGAATTATCGCTCCTTTCGGGTTCTGACTTCCAAGGCTCTGGCCGCCCTCCCCCAGCCTCAGCTCCTGTTTCTCCAGGTGCTGGGGTGTTTTCCTACGTGTTAATTTGCCCCAGTTGACGCGCCCATTCTTGGCCCCCGGCCCCCCAAGGGGAGAAAAGCCCGCTCTGGGGTGGGTCAGGAGGGGCCTTACGGGTGGAGAGACGCGTGAGGTGCGGCCCGAGCCCTCAGGGTCTGGCCCCAGGGCTGGGAGGGACAAGAGACGGGGTGGGAAGTGTGCGTTTGGAGAGGGTGGGTGTTAGAACACAGACTATACATTGTCCTCTCCAGGCCGGCGCCCCCTCCCCACAGCCCCGGCGAGTTCGCCAGGCGCGCGCACGCACAGCGACCCCTACCGGCTCCTTCACTCTCCCCAGCCACCTCCTCCAGGAAGCTCCCTCGGACTTCCTGAACCTGGAAAAGAGTTCTGTGGAGACTGTCTGAGAGATGCTTTTGGCCTCCCAGACATTTTGTCCCTGGGTTCTCACTAATACATCACGAGGTCAGTTTGGCTCCTAGGTCTATGACTTTTAGAGACGACATTTTAGAGTAGGAAACAGGCTCTGAGAGTCTCGGCAGCTCGCCCAAGTCCACACAGCTACTGAGAAGCAAGGTTGGGCTATGAACTAGGTTTTCTGAGCTCCGTGGTCTTTCCCCTGGTGCATGCTGGAAGGAGAGGGGAACACAGAGCCGGTGTTGGGGTGGGGTGGCAGACCCACCCACGGGCAGGGGAGGTGCTCAGCAGCTGGAAGGCTCTCAGGAATACCAGGGACCAGCCTGGCCTTGCCCTTTGACCTGCTCGGTTTTCATTGCTCCCCTCCCAGGCTGGGCTGGGGTCAGGACCTGAGGTTTGGGGTAGGGTCTACCCCCAGCCCCAACTAACCTTCAGGAGGGCCTCTGTGGGGGTGCCCATACCTCCCCACTTCCTCTCCTCCTACTGTCCCTGCCCTGCAGGCTTGAGGCCCAAGTAGGGGGACAAATTCCTATTAATTAGGCCTAGGAGCTGACGGCTGCGGATTAGAGAGGGGCTTGTTCCCCTGCAAAAAGCCAAAAGCTGGCAGTACAAAGGGTCCCCTAGTGACAGGGCCTTTTCCCACTCCTCTTCCTGGCCTGGGTGGGGGTGGGGGTAGGAGGCCAGGGCTGGACTCTGAGTGGGAGGCGGGAGGGGAGCCATTTCTGCTGACGGTTCTTCCTCTCAGGCCCTGCTCTTCCTTGACCAGTCAGACCAGGGCCTATGCCCTCCCCACCTCCAGGCTTCTCATCCTGATTCTTGCTCACCCCGCTGCTTCCCTCCTTCCCGGCTGAGGCGCCTCTCACCTTTCTTTCTCTTCTAAAGACTGATAGAACCACGTCCCCAGGCAAGCCCCCATTTGTCTGTGGGGGGGCACTGATGCACCCCCTTCCTGTACTGCCCCTCCTCTTTCCCTCTCACTGCACATGCCTCAGTCCTTATGAGCCCTGTCAGGTGAGGGGACTGTGGGCAGGCAGGTCAGGGACAGGAAATGGTTACGTCCCTTCCTTGCCCCAAATTTCCAACCTCCTGAGCATAGCCCTGTAATAGACAAGGAAAGAAGACAGAGGCATTCAGAATTTGGGGTGGTCACATCTTCCCATCAACCTCTCTACCCATCTTCTCCCTTCACCATCCGGGACTGGAAACCAGGGCTCTGTCCCTGCCCAAGACCAAACCCTGGGTCCTCCCACCAACACACACCTTGCCCTTACCCTCCCAGACTTTCTGACTTTTGAGGTCCTGTTTCCTTACCTCTTGCTCCTGGCAGAACCCCAGGGTGGAAGGGTAAGAAGGGTATCAGGGAAGGGGTGGGCACACTACAGGGAGGGAGGGTTCCAAGCCCTTCTCACAACCCCTCCTGGTGGCTTGGTGTAATTTAAGTGGATCAGACAGCCCTGAATTTGAATCCCACCTTACCACTCACTACTGTGGTCCTGGGCAAATTATTTAGCCTCTCTGGGGCATGGTTTCTCATTTGGAAAAGAATCTTGTCTTTTGCCAATCTATCCTCTGCCATTGGTTGTGAGGACAAGCTGTGCCCAGCTTTAGAAATGACGCTGTATCCCAGGCTTGTTGGCTAGTGAGAGCTCGTGTGGGCACTGGGGAAAGCAGAAGGAAGAGAGGAGGCAGAGTTTCTGGGTGGGATAGCACCCAGTACCCCTGATGCTAGGGCCTCTGAAGAACTCTGGGTTTATGTAGGGCATGGCTGGAGATGCTAATAGTCAGCAGCATCTTCACTGAGTTCCAGTGGTTTCCTTGGCAATCAGTTAGGTGTGAGGGAGGATAGAGAAAGGTTCATCATTGATCTAGTAGATTTTTTAAACACCTTCTATGGGTCAAGGCCTATGCTGGACCAATTGTGCCAGGGGAGATGGCCACATTTCCTGTCTTCATCATGTTTATATTCTAATAAAATGATGCAGACAGAAAGAAAGTCAGTGGACATGAAAAAACACTGCAAAAATAATGGCAAGTAACTCTAAGCAAAATGAAGAAAATTAACAAAGGGCTGACTGAGCTGGGTGGCCACCCAGGAGGATGCTATGTATATGTGAGCTCTACAGGATGAGAAAGGGCTGGGAATAGGCCAGGTGCAGTGGCTCATGCCTGTAATCCCAGCAATTTGGGAGGCCGAGATGGGCGAATCACCTGAAGTCAGGAGTTTAAGACCAGCCTGGCCAACATGGCGAAACCCCATCTTTACCACAAATACAAAAATTAGCCAGGTGTGGAGGCATGCACCTATAATCCCAGCTACTTGGGTGGCTGAGGTATGAGAATCGCTTGAACTCAGGAGGCAGAGGTTGCAGTGAACCAAGATCATGCCACTGCACTCCAGCCTGGGTGACAGAGTGAGACTCTGTCTCAAAAAAAAGATAAAGGGTTGGGAACAGCCTGACAGGCAGAGGGGCAGAAGACTCAGGGCTGGAGCCAGTGAGGCAGGAGAGATCTTGGCCTGTTTGCAGAACTGAACAACAACAACAAAAAAACCAAAAAAACAAACCCCAAACCCTGGTGAGGCAATGATTGCAGGAAATGAGGGGAGAGTGGCAAGTCAGGAAGTGGGAGAGGTGGCAGGAGACTAGAGGCTATGCTGTGTGCTGTCGGCCCAGTCTAAAAAAAAAAAAATTATATATATAGTCAAATATGGATTTGACCAAGCAGGATTGGCTGATGGGTTGGAGATGAGGGGTGAGGCAAAGGGAAGAATTGAAGAGGACACCTTAGCTTTGGGCTGGAGTGTTTTGGCAAATGTGCTATTTCCAGAGGGGGAATCCCGCATGAGGGAGGAACACCAGAACTCTGCTTTGGTTATGTTGCATTTGAGATGCCCGTGAAGGTGGGAGGTGAACAGCTGGAGAAATGAATCAGGAGAGAAGATTAGGGCTGGAGATAATATCGTAGGGTCTGGAGCCATATGGAGTCTTTAAATCCATGGTCATGGATGAGACCACCTGGGGAAGGTGTGTATTGGGAACAGACTGGCAAGGTGGCTCACTCCTGTAATCCCAGCACTTTGGAAGGCCGAGGTGGGAGGATCACCAAAGGCCAGGAGTTTGGGACCAGCCTGGGCAACATAGTGAGACCCCCGTCTCTATAAAAAGAAGACGGAGAGAGACAGAGAAACCAAGGGTTTGGCCTGGGCCATGAGGAAGACCTAGAGCTACAGCAAGGAGAGGCCAGTAACAGCAAGTGAGGAGTGTGTGGGGCTGGGAGGTAGGAGGGGCTGGCAGAGGGCCATGGGAGCTGGGAGAGGAGATGGTTTCAGGGGACACCTCCAAACGTGGCTAATGCTGCTGAGAAGGGCAGAAAATCAAGGACAGAAAAATGACTGTAGGTCTTGACCATACGGAGGTGGTTTTCTGCAGAGCGCGTCGTGACTGAGTCCTGTGGCTGCAAGTTCAGTGGCAGGAAGGAAACCTCTCTCTAGCTGCAGCTGTGGGGAAGACTTCCTGGGACAGGCTCCCTGAGGGAGTAGAGGCTGAGAGGTGGAGTTGTGTTTCTTCCTTTGCCTTAAACCCTTTGCTACATGCACCTTCTCTCGCTGCTTCCTCAACACCCCAAATCCCGCAGTACCAACCATTCCAGCTGCAGCAGCAACTGCTAGTCAATCCCAGTATCCTCTTCACCTTCCTTAGTAATAGAACCACTAATTCTTTTGTTGTGCATGTTCCCACTCAGAATAAAGACTGTATTCTCTGGCCTCCACTGTAGCTAGGCATGGCTATGAGACAGGATTTTGGCTCATGACACGTCAATGGAAGTATGTAGGGCTTCCAGGGAATCTTAAATGGAAGGAGAATCCTTCAAGGTTTCTTTTTGCTGCTGACTGGAATGTAGATCTGATAGCTGGAGCATTAGCAGCCCTCTTGAATCATGAGGTGGAAGCAATATACTGAGGAAGACAGGGCAAAATAACAGAAGGAGCCTGGAATTCTGATGACTTTGTGAATCCACCCACCCAGCTTTGAGCTTCCTATATATGAAATTTCTGCATGTGTCAGAGAAATAAACCTTTATGTTTTATAAGTCATTGTTATCTTAGATTTTCTGACACTTGCAAAAACCTAATCCTCACTGAAATACTAGCAAAGCAGAGATTTCCTGGGAGCAGAGGGAGAACAGGGAGTCACGGCACGCTCTCACTTGAGCTTTAAGAAGTGTATAGTCCTCACAGTAAAGAATAGGGCCAAGACCTTACTCAGCTCCTCAGACACTGGTTCTCTGGAGGGCTTAGGAGCAGCCTGGGAGCCTGCCCTGGAGGTTGATGACCAAAGGGTCTGCTCAGTCAGGACTTGAGAAGCACACCCAATGTGCCTATTATCCCATTTGCCCCTCACCTCCAGCCCAGTCTGCTGCTTACCCGTCTCCACTCTGCTGTCAGCCAAAGGAGGCTGAGCCCTCTGGCTTCTTTTTGGGTTTGGCCAATATGAATAACCAACTAGGGTAGGAGAGAGGGAGGAGAGGCTCAATCCCAGGTCTCTCCAAGACTGCAGTTCCTGCAGGCAGCCCCTCCCCCAGCCCTCAGCCCTCACTGGTCGCCTCTCAGGGCGATCATGGAATCCAGTGTTGTTAGTCTCTGGTGCCTCAATATCCCTAACTCTTCCCCTTAACTCTAGAAATATGTCTTTAGGTCTCTTCGCTTGAACCAGCTGGGGGTAAATTTGGTTTCCTGTCGTGACCCTGCCTGATACAGCACCTTCTGCCCAGGCCACAAAACAAGCCATGGTCAGAGGCAGGCCAAGGGACAAGAGAGAGATTGCCAGAGGGCAGAAACAGACAGAATAAAATGGGGCAGATAAACAGAAATAAGGAGAGATTAAAAAAGCAAAGGCTGGCTGGTTGCCGTGTCTCATGCCTATAATCTCAACATTTTGGGAGGCCTGAAGCAGGAGGATCACTTGAGCCCAAGAGTTTGAGATCAGCCTGGGCAACATAGCAAGACCCCATCTCTGCAAAAAAATTAAAAAATTTAGCCAGGAGTGATGGTTCACCCCTTTGATTGCCTGATTGCTTAAGTCGCAGGCGGCAGTGAGCTGCGATTGCACCATTGTACTCGAGCCTGGGAAACAGAGCCAGATCCTGTCTCTAAAAATAAATAAATAGATAAATATGTAAGACAATGACCGTCATCCTTCTTCATAGCCAAGAACCCTCAGCTTTGAGAGATGAACTTCAAGGACCTCCTCCTCCCCGGGAAGGGAGATATGGAGCTCATTACAAACCAGAGCCCAGAGCCCCACCTTAGACCTGCAGGTTCAGTAACCAGAGAATCAGGGACCCGAAGTCTGCATTTTCAATAAGACCTAGAGGGGATTCTAATGCTGGGGTCACTGGGGTGCATTTTGAGAAACATTCTTTTACACATTTAGCCTAGACTTAGAAAGAGTAGGCTTCACAGAACACTGAAAACAAAATCTCAAAAGAGAACGTGTCAGGAAGAATTTGTGCCTGAAGAAACCAATAACCATAATAGCTGGCAGGGACCAAACCTGCGCTATTTGCCTCAGCATCATGAACGCTTGTTATAACACCCTGCACGGAGTGGGTGCTTGGGGAGGGTCGGTGGTGCCACTGTGAGGAGATACCTGGTCTTCAGGCTGGCAGCAAGCAGAGGCCTGGGAAACCTCAGTGCGGCAGTGTGACCAAGAAAGAACGAAAGAGTTCGGCAGGAGTGAGGAGCAGTTGCCAGATCATGTGAGCAACCAAGAACACTTTTAGAGGAGGTAAGTGGGACCGAGTTTTGTTTTAGTATTTTAACATTTTAACTCTAGAAATTTCAAGCATATACTAAAGTAGTCAGAACAGTATATACACTCCCTATACATCCCATCACCCAGCCTCAACATAGAGCAATTCATGGCCAATCTTATTTCTTCTTATTTTTCTTTTTTTTTTTTGAGACAGAGTCTTGCTCTGTCACCCAGGCTGGAGTGCAATGGTGCGATCTTGGCTCACTGCAACCTCTGCTTCTTGGGTTCAAGTGATTCTCCAGCCTCAGCCTCCTGAGTAGGTGGGATTACAGGCATGCGGCACCACACCCGGCTAATTTTTTTTTGTATTTCTAGTAGAGACGGGGTTTCACCATGTTGACCAGGTTGGTCTTGAACTCCTGACCTTGTGATCCGCCCACCTCGGCCTTCCCAAGTGCTGGGATTACAGGTGTGAGCCACTGTGCCCAGCCTTTGTTTCTTCTATATTCTGTCTCTCCCTATATTATTTTGAAGCAAATCACAGACATTATATTATTTCAGCCATAAACATTTTATATGCATCTAGAAAAGATAAGAACTTTAAAAAAATATCTTAAATACCTTTATTACATACAAAAATTAAGTCTGTAACTGCACACCTAGCACCCAGAGCTAGGTTCCAAGGAAAGGAAACAGGGCTCCTTAGAGAAATGGCTGATTCCAAGACTAGGGCGGGAAAATATACAAGAGGAGTTTGGAGTGTCTATAGTTCCAGAAGCATGGAAGTGCTTAAAACAAAGCAAAGCAAAACAAAAAAGCCAAAACAAAACTCTCACATTGATGGGGGTATGTCAAAGGAACACAGGAGCCAACTGAAATAGCTCCCAGTGGCCAAAACTGGAACAATCTGAGCGAAAAAAATAAATATACTAGTATTGGATTATTACCCAAAGTATAAAATAAATATCCCTGAGTTCATGCTGGTATAAATAATTGAATAAATAAATAAATGGAGGAGAAGAGAGAAATCTCCCATGCGGAAGAAATCCAAATCCTTCATGTAGATACTTTGTCCTCAAGGAGGAGGAGTGTAAGTCCCCACAGCTTCAGTGAGGGCTGCGCATAGTGACTTCCCTCCAAAGAGCACAGTAGGAGAAGGGTGGTGGGAAAGCCTAACTTTGCAGTGAAGAAATCTAAGTTACTTGCCGAAGCACTACCCCAGCCAGGTAATCAAGGGCAACGTAACAGTCACAAAACTTGCTGTATACAATGTGATACAAATGGTGCTTTATCTCTGTGACCTTCCTCCCCATTTTTATAACCCTAGTCTAGTCACGAGAAAAACATCAAATTCCAAGAGAGGAACATTCCTCAAAATACCTGATCAGTACTCCTTGAAACTGTCAAGGTCGTCAAAAACAAGGGAGGTCTAAGAAACTGTCACAGTAACGGGGGGCGGGCGTAAGGAGACATGACGATTAAATGTGGCATCCTGGAGGGGATCCTGGAATCAGAAACTAACATTAGGAAAAAACTAAGGAAATATGAATTCACTAGGGGTTTTAGTTAATGCATCAGGCCAGGCATGGTGGCTCGTGCCTGTAATCCCAGCACTTTGGGAGGCCGAGGTCAGAGGATGACTTGAGGCCAGGAGTTCAAGACCAGCCTGGGCAACATGGTGAGACTCCCGCATCTCTACTTTAATAATAATAATAATAATAACAATAGTAATGTATCAATATTGGCTTATTAATTCTAATGAATGTACTATCCCAATGTAAGATGTTAATAATAGAAGACACTAGGTACAGGGGGTATATGGGAACTCTCTGTACTATTTTCTCAATTTTTTTGTAAACCAAAAACTCTTCTAAAAAAAAGGTTTATTATTAAAAAATTAAGTCTTGGCCAGGCGTGGTGGCTTACACCTGTGATCTCAGCACTTTGGGAGGCCGAGGCGGGTGGATCACGAGGTCAGGAGATTGATACCATCCTGGCCAACATGGTGAGACCCTATTTCTACTAAAAATACAAAAATCAGCTGGGCATGGTGGTGCATGCCTATAATCCCAGCTACTCGGGAGGCTGAGGCAGGAGAATCACTTGAACCCAGTAGGTGGAGATTGTAGTGAGCTGAGATGATGCCACTGTACTCCAGTCTAGCGACAGAGCAGGACTCTGTCTCAAAAAAAAAAAAAAAATTAAATCTTTAATATCCACAAATATCCAGTCAGTGTTCACATTTTCTTTCTTTCTTTCTTTTTCTTTCCTTTCTTTCCTTCCCTTCCTTCCCTTCCTTCCCTTTCTGTCTTTCTCTCTTTCTTTCTTTTTCACCAAGTCTCACTCTGTTGCCCAGGTTGGAGTGCAATGGCGCCATCTCGGCTCACTGCAAACTTCCACCTCCTAGGTTCAAGCGATTCTCCTGCCTCAGCCTCCTGAGTAGCTGGGATTACAGGCATGCACGATCACGCCCAGCTAATTTTTGTATTTTTAGTAGAGATGGGATTTCACCATGCTGCCCAGGCTGGTCTCAAACTCTTGACCTCAGATGATCTACCCATCTCAGCCTCCCAAAGTGCTGGGATTACAGGCATGAGCCACCATGCCAGGCCCAACTTTTCCGTTGTGTCACAAGTCACAGGATTCAAATTAAGTCTCTGCCTTGATATTGGTTATGGACCAAATTTTGAATGAAGTGATATAAATTATTAGGGGAGAAAAACATCTAAATTGCATGATATATAACTTGGGCAGGAGAATTCGGGGCAGGAGGTATGTATGGATTTGCTAGTGTTGGCTTGAGCATCACAGTAACAGGAAGAGGGGGCAGAATAAAGTCTCAGGGTGGAGACATGGGGAGAGTTGGCCCCAAGTCTTCAATCAAAAGAAAGTTGTCTGGGTGCAGTGCCTCATGCTAAAAATACAAAAATTAGCCAGGTGTGGTGGTAGGTGCCTGTAATCCCAGCTACTTGGGAGGCTGAGGCAGGAAAATCACTTGAACATGGGAGGCGGAGGTTGCAGTGAGCTGAGATTGTGCCACTGCACTCCAGCCTGGGTGACAAGAGCCATAGTCTGTCTCAAAAAAAAAAAACAAAAAAAACAAAAAAAAGTAAACTGACAGATATAATGGGCGCCTTGAGTGATAGATTCAAGGTTTTGTAAGTGCCCTGTCTCTTGTCCACTGTATTGTCATTGATCTGCCTGTGGGATATTATAGGGCTCAGTGAAGGGGACATGAGCTTCAGACTCAGATCTGAGATCAAATCATTGCTCTGCCACCTTGGCAAGTAACTTAACTCCTCTGAACTTCAGTTTCCTCATCTACAAAATTTGACATATTTTCAGTCTTTTAGGGCTATTGTGAAGATTAAATGCAATAGTACAGCTGAAAGTGACTGAGATTGTGTCTTTCCTCTCTCTTTCGGGGCAGAAGAAAAAAGTAGACTATTGCTGATCTGACAAAAATATTTACTTTGAAGAAAGGTGGGGTAAGGGGTTGTCACATGCACCCGGGGAGCGAGAGGCCTCCTTGGCGGAGGATGTATGTTGCCCTTTGAGAGGCAAGCTCTTGGAGGGGGTTTTGATGATAATCGGAGGCCAAACTGTCATTGGGGTCAGATGTTGCTGGGCCTGGAGGGTGTTGGATCCTTTAGGGGAGGCCTGGGGCCTGGCCTTGGGAGGAAGCCTCAGCTCCACCTTGGCGATCTTCACAAGGGAGGCTGACTGAGGCTTCCTCTGAGGCTGGTCCCCCAAAGTGGTGGGCTTTTCTTTGGATAACAAGGAGGGGAAGGCTTGAGGGGTGGAGTGGGAGGCTGGGGTGGAGCATCACCTTTGTCCTCAGGCTGTACTCACAGAGGGAGGGTCCAGAGATCGGGGCAGGGAGAAATATTCTTCCCACCATGGGGCCTGCTCCCCGGAGGACTTGGGCCAGGCCACCAGCCCCCAACACCGACTCCTGCCTGGGCACTTGGAGGAGTGTCTTGTTCCTGAGCAAACGTGAAGGGACATTTGGATCAGAGTGGACTGGGAGAGAGAAGAGGCAGCGACAGAGGGATCTTGAGAGAGAGAGAGAGAGGCAGAGAGGAGACAGGGACACCAGGGTGGGGATCAGAGATGGAGAGACAGCAAAGGAGGCAGAAGGCAAGAACACACATCCTGATTCCTCCTCCTCCTCTTCCTCCTCCTCCTCCTTGCCACAAATGTCCTCTGCTGATGAGGTCTCACACACAGGTTTGGAGATGGACTTCACCCAACGTTCCTCTTAAAGAAAAAAAAAAATGGAGAGAGGAGAGGGGACCCTCAGACCAGGAAAGGGAACCAGGATTGAGAGCAGCTCCTGGGTTTGGGGGAGATGTCAGAAACCCCCCATCTCCTCTCACCTCTCCCAGTTAGTCCTCTCATCCCAGGTTCCTGTTTTAGGCCTGTGTATTCCAGGCTATTTGAATGCTGTCCCCACCATCCAGAATATTTTGCCAGCCCCCACTCTGCCTGATAAAAATTCTACCAGTTATGCAAAGCCCGCTCAAAGCCTTGACCGTTCTTCACCTTGAAGCATTCCTTGCTTAGGTCCTCCTAGCCCCTCGCTCCTTTCTGATGGTCACAAGCACATATTTGTACCTGTGATGTAAAGTATGCTGATTGAAATCTTTAATGTACCACAGTGGGTTTTTTGCTGTATATCTTTCTCTAACTGGTATTTCCTTACAGATTGGGACTTGTGGTCATCTCTGATTGTGCCCGTCCTTGAAAAGGATCTCCAAATTCACTTTCCAAATGGACAAAAGGTCATGGGACCCCACCCCATTCCATCCCACCCTCTGTGGGGTGACAGCAGGGGAGAGACAGCTGTGAGGGAGGAAGTGCCCGTCTATATCCTTCAAAGTCCCAAAGAATATGAGCTCAAGGGTGCTGGCCACACCTCCCAATCCCACTGTGACATCATACATGTGAGTCACACACCCCAGGGAACCATTGTGGCTTCACCCTGGGTGAACTCTCCGGAAGTTTCTGCCAACTCTCCCCTAGATCCTCTGTGCCACAGATGGTCTCGCAGACAGAGCCCTCGGCTCGTTTGGGGAGCTCTTTCCTTCTCTGAGGGATGAGGCAGCTGCCCACTTTAAAATCCTCATGACAGACTCTGGAAAGGAGGTGTTGGGACCTGGAGTTAGGGAATGAGCAGGAAGGGGCATCTGGCATATACCCTGGGGCCCCAAAACCCATGTCCAGGCCCTGGCAGTGACTGTGCAGTGCTTTAAGGGGAGGGCCTCTCACCTGAGCATGACACACTGAGGGCCCCACTTCAGCAGTAAACAGTAAGGAAGACTGAAGGTAGGAAATCCAGATGGCTGAGAGAAGCCCTAAAGGAGAGGTGAGACCTCTAGGGTTGCTTGCTTTGGGACTCTGGGTACTGGCTTTCTCTTACAACTCACACTAGAGTCTTTGGCAACAAGTGCCCTTCAGAATTCACCAGACACTGCTATTTTCTCTCTCTCAATAAGTAGCCCCCTTCCTCCCACTCCCCATTCCCATGGTGTATTTCTCCCCCTCCCAGGAAGCTGTCCTCCTACTGGGCCCAGTTGAGGGTCCTTTCTGCTTCTCTCCTTGATACCAGCCACCTTGAAGGCATTTCTATTTAGAGACTGACACGAAACTTACACAATAACTGACTTCAATTTGATTACAATGAGGCCCTGTATTTATATGGTAGTGTAGCTGGAATCCTGGAATCCTAGGATTGAAATGGATTTCTGAGCAAGAGGCTACAGGAATTTTGTTGGCAGCACCATGGGCAGGGAGTCTCCAGGCTGTGCTGAGACAGTGGCAGTGACGGGAACTCAGTGACCCACAAGGCCGCCCACTTGGCTGTGAAAGAATCCCAGGCCCCTAGAAATGCCTTCCTTTTACTGAACCACAATCTGGACTCCGTTTTTGGGGTGTGTGTGTGTCTTTGGATGGGCACGGAGGATGCACTACTAAGCACACAACCACATTGAGAAAGAGAAGCTGTTTTTGTTTTTGTTGCTGCTACTTTCCTTTACCCCACTGGAGTGGGTGGTGGAGGTGCAGCATCACAGGAGGCTTGTCTAGCAAGGGATCCCTCAACCGCATGGGCTGGAGAGCTTGTGGTTTGAAGAGGGAGAAGGGAGAGGGAAGATTGAGTATAAGAGGGAGGAGGAACAAGAGCAAGAAAGTGGTCTGCACACAGGACTGCAGAGGGACATGGAGAGAGGAAGGAGGAGGCTTGGCTGGTAGGAAAACCTGAGGTTGTTGAGGAACAGAAGGAAACCTATTGGTCTTTCATTCACAGAAATCCCCAGAGAAATCCTTACTGGCAATCTTGGGCAAGGAACGTAAGCTCCTGGAGCCTCAGTATCAGTATCATCAATCTGGAAAGTGGGTATAATATTTATGCCCAACTTCCTAGGCTTGTGGGAGTTAAATGAGACAAATCGTGAAGTAGTGTCTGGCACATACTAGGTACTCAATACAATACAGAAATAATGTATTATTTGTAGTACAATTATTACATTACAAATAATATATTATTATTTACTCTTTTGGGAGTCCCAGCTCTCCTTTCAGCTTCAGAATCTGGGCTCCAGTTCCACCTGTATTTAAAAAATCTGTGCCTCCCACGTGTGTGGTTCCTCTTCTTAGTGGCTCTCTGCCGCAGACAGCAGCCATCACTGGGTGGAGCAGGGCAGAGGCTCCCCTGTCTATTACTCAGGGTTTCCAAGGCCCTGGCAGGGACTCCCTTCTCCTCCTTTCCAGGCGGCCCCAGGGACAGGAAGTGGGTATGTTTGGAGGTTGAGGGAGTCTTCCCCCAGGAGAAGACTTATTGTGCACACAGCATCCCAGAGCCCAGAGCTGGGACCTTGTGCTGTCCTAGCTGCACTGGGACCCGCTCCGGCATCTTCCTCTTCCAAGCCCTACACCAGTGCCAATGGCTGCGCAGTCAGGCAACCTAGCCTGGGCTCCAGCACAAAGTTGCTGTGTGACCTAAGGCAAGTCTCTTCCGTTCTCTGGGCCTCTGTTTGCTCCTGTGATAAAAGAGGCGATAATAATTTTATTTCCATGATTTAATGGTGTAAGATAATCAGATGGGGAAAGAGGAGAAAGTTAAGGAAAGGAAAGATTTTACCAGTAGAGTCCAGGCACTGGTCTGCAAGGAAAAGCGTTTGGGGGAATTATCTGAATAACACTCCCTAATCAGCCGGGTGATCACAGGAGCGGAGGCCCGGTTTGAGCAACTCCCAGAGTCTGAGAACACATCCGTCCCTCTGCTTTTCTCCTCTGGTTCTAGCCCGGCCCCTTCCAGGGGCTTTAACCCTGTTTACAGAAATGGGAATTTGCATGATGAAAATAACCCCAGCCGGACTGCGATTTTACTGCGCTTGGCACAGGGCTCGGAAAAAGCGGCTGCATAGCCAATTACTGGAATTTTTAAACACAAATAATATTTTATGGGATCAGTGGGCTGGCGCGGGGCCGCCGCACCCGGCGCGGCTCCTCCGCCCACAAACAAGCTCCGATTGTGCGGCAGGCGAGAGCGCCAGCTCTGGGGTGGGGGTGTGGGGTAGAGGGGGCGGGGGTCCCTGCGCGGGCAGGTGCAGCTCAGGGCTAGGCCTCCCGGGCGCCGGACCGGCAGGGACAGTCGGCGAGGCCCGGGCCCGGGGTCCGGTGTGCTGGGCGCCCCGGCTCACCTGCAGGGCCAGCCTGGAAGCGTTTAGTGCGCGAGGGCGCGCCCAGCGCTAGCTCCCCCGCCTGGCGGCCGCCCGCTGGGCCTGGCTCGCGCCCCGCGCCCTTGGCATGGCCGCGGCCGCCGCGCCGCCTCCGGAAGGCCGACTTCCCGGAACGGCCCGAAGGCGGCGGGGAGTCAGCGCCGAGGCCCCGGAGCCACCCCTCGCCTTCCCTCTCCCGCCCGAGCCGCACTGGCGCGCTGGAGGCCGACCAGGGAGCCCTAAGGGGCCAGCGCAGGTCGAGGGGCACCACCAGGGGTAGTGGGACAATGCTAGCCCTGGTGGTGCCCCTCGACAGATTCCCACTAGGGAGCCCCATTCCTGCTCTCCCCGAGACAGCCAGACCTGGCCCAGGGCCCCCGAGGCTGGCCGCCCGCAGCCTGGGTCGCTCCTGGCGCTGGCTGCGAACGCCCCCAGCTCCCCGCCCCCGCGCTGCGCATCCTGCCCCAGCGCGCACGGGGTTAAGCGGGAGCAGGTGTGTAGCCAGATGCCGCTGACCAGCCCCCTCCCCGGCAGCCCGGCCGGCCGCCTACTCCTCCGCCCACCCGCTCAGAACCAAACAGTCCCAAATAAAAGTGCTATTGTTGCCGGGCCTTTCCCCACCCCCGTCGCTGCCCCGCCACCTGGAGCGGAGCCCGGTCCCCTCTTCACCTGCCCCGGGGCAGGCCGGGGGGAGGGGCGAAGGGGAAGTTGGGCCTCCCAGCAGGGACTTCCGCTCCCCTACCCCCAGCTTCCACTCTCCCAGTGCCCCTCACACCGACCCCTAGGCCTGGGGGTACGCGCCCCCGCTTTGCGCTGAGGGGCTTCTTTCTGGCTAGACAGCCAGGTTCTGGCCTCACCCCCACCCCTCCCTTTAGCTCCCATTCTCACTGGCTGGAGCAGCGGCGGGATTTACAAAGCTGGGAGAACACGGAGGTCTTGGGCGATGCGCCCAGGACAGTGCCAGGCTCACTGCGGCTCAGCAATTGGCAGGTGGTATTGTTTTTTCAAAAAACATAATTTGTCCAGCAACAAGCCAAGGAAGGTAGAGCAAGAGCGATGCCCTTTACAGACGAGGAAACTGAGGCACAGAGCGCCAAAGTGTCTAGCCCGAAGACAAGGCTGGTAAATGTGGCTTCGCACAGAACTCAGGTCTTCCGATCCAGTCCCGACACTACCGGGTCTCCGGTGCTCATCTGACGGACAAGAATGGGGGAGAGACCCCAGAGACTGGGAGTCTAGCGCCGCCCTGGACTCGCCGTGGGACCTTGGGCGACTTACCGCTCCCCTCGATTTCCCCGTTCTTAAATAGAGATGGGCGGACTGCCGTGTCCTGAATTCTCACGCTGACACTTGGAATCCAAGGGGCTGCTGGCCCCCAGACCTCTGGGGTGGGATTCCATGCGTGAGCTCGGCCTGCTCATGGAAAGGAAAATGTTTCCCCTTTCGCTTCCCTTCTCCCCCAGCTTTCTCCGCCCTGCCTCCATCCCTTCCCTGCAGGCCCCCAGGAGGCTGAACTGCGAGGTTAAATAAATATCTGACGGTGGCTCAAGGAAACAGTCAAGACCGTTGCGAGAGAAGAAACCCAGACCTCGATGGAGATCCGCTCCTAAGCCTAGCAGCCCCCACTCCGCCCCAGTTGCATGCTGAGCCCTTGGCTCCCTCGGGCCTCACCCAACTTCCCCAAGATAGCCAGCCCCCTCCAGTGCGGTCCCTTCTCCTCCGACCTTCTCCAGCTCTGGCACTGGTAGAGCTAGGGCTAGGGAAGTGCGCTAAGGGTTACCGTATTTCCTCTTTGCGCTTTAGGTTTTGATCGCAGGTATTTAAATTCTCCAGCCCGCGGGAGAGTACTCTACGTACTGTGAAAAGGACTCTATTGGGAGTCGAGAGATATGAGATTTTGGTTTTGTTCTCTTAGCTCTACTATTAATCTTGCTCCTGACCTGCAGACCCATAAATCCAGTTTCCTACTTCACCTGGACATATAGCAGGCATCTCAAACCCCACTTGTTCTACTTCGAAATTCTGATCTCCACCCGGGTCCCCCACCTGTCAGTCTTCTCCATCTCCGAAAAGGGCAGCTTCATCTTCCCAGTTGCTGGAGAGGAAAATCTTGGAGTTATTCTCAACTCCTCTTTTTCTGTCATCATTCATCCAAATGCTTTAGCAAATCTTGTTTATTTTGTCTTCAAAATATGTCCAGAATTTGCTACTCCTCACCACCTCCTCACTGAGTTCACTGTTCCAAGCCACCGTCGTCTCCTGCTAAAGTATTGCAACACCTCCTACCTTCTCTCTCTGCCTCCCTTCTCCCTCCTAGTCTGTTCTCAACAGAGTAACCAGGATTATCCCTTTAAAACTGAAGTCATATCATGTCCCTATTCTGCTCAAAACCTCCAATAGCAGTATATCTCACTCAGAGAAAATGTTCCTTACAAAACTCTAGTGATCTGATTACCTCTCTGCCCCTTCTTGTCACCCTTCTCCTCCTCATCATCATTCTACTCCAGCCATACCTGTCTCTTAGCTGTTCCCTGGGCGGGACAGCACAATCCTGCCTCAGGACCTTTGCACTTGCTGTTCCCTCCAGATTCCTACAATGCTCTCCTCTCTGCTGAGGCTTTCTCTGCCCAATGTCCCACCCTAATGCACCACCAGGCTCTTTACCTCCCTTGCCCTGCTCTGTTTTTCTTAGTTGCGCTTGTCATCATCTAACCTGCTGCATATTTACCTGATGATTTGTGTATCTCCTTCTCTTAGATTGGAGGTGGTATGAAGACAGAGGCTTAAAAGAAGTCTCAGCCCTTAGAACAGGGCTTCACACAAATAGGCACTCAGTAAGTATTTGTTGTAGGAATGAGCTAGTCACTTTCCCTTCCTGTGCCTTACTTTCCTCATCTGTGCAAGTGAGTTGGACCTAATGAAAATCCCCCTCAGCTTTGAGTCTCATGGTAAGTGATGAACATTGTGAGAAGGTGAGAGGGAGAGGAAGACAATGACGCAAAGGTGCTAGTTAGCTCTGTGTTGGAGTGGACCAACACAAGGCAGAGAAGGCTTACTCCACGGAGGCCCAGAGGGCCCACATATTCATTCGTTCGTTCATTCATTCATTCGTTCATTCAAGAAGTGTCCCTCAAGATCCCTGGTGTGCTCAGCCTGGGGCAAATCCATGGGGGAGGCAGGGACATACAGAGTAAGACCTGGGCCATCAACAGCTCTGCCCCCTGTTGGCTGTGTGACCCTAGGTGAGCTTAGGATCTCTCAGAGACTTGGTTCTCCCACCTGTAAAGGTGATAGATAATTTCACCCGCCCTACATGACTCATAAATGAGACTGAGTGTCAAATGAGATAATCCCACCAGACATACTTAAAGTGTATGACCGAGAAACAAAAATGAACATATACATCAATATCACAGTCCTTCGACAGCTTAGAGTATGGTCTTTGTAGCTCAGAGCTCTCTCCTTCCTATTTTCACCTGGGTCTTTATGGGGTCCCTTGAGACTGATTGAATTCCCCAGCCTTATACTTGAGTTGGCTTCCTTCCTGACTCCAAGCATCCAAATGGAGGCTCCCCCTCGTGGCATGTCCTGGAATAACAGGTCTCTGCACCTACTGAGCCTAGAGATGGTCAGCTAGTAGCACAGAAAGAAAGTAGGAAGAGGAGAAAAGAGGGAGAGTCTGAAGACCTAGGAAAGGGGCAGGGCAAATCTGCAAAGGAATGCTAGACTGGGAGGGACCTGGGACTGCCTCCTCACACCCCATTTTACAGATGAGAAGCAGAGGTTCAGGGAAAGGGAGGTTAGAGGCAGGACTGTAACTCAGGAATATACACACTCCTATGCTGGTTTCTTTACCCCAAGTACCATAGGCATTTATACAAGTCAATGAGCAAATAGTATAGATGACAACTTCCCTCTACATTTGGTAGTATCCCCTGAGGGCCTCTGACTATGCAGTATTTTCTCCCAGGACAAAGACTCCCAAATGTCACAGACGGCATCCAGAGAGGCTGGTATAACTTCAGATCTAACCTATTTCAGAGGCAGAGGTTAGAGATAGACAATTCATCTGGATTTTTCTCTTCTTACTGGGGTATGGGTGCAGGGGTGAGGGTGGGTACACAACTAAATTCAGTCCTTCTTAGAGATCCAAAATGACCAACTCAATCGGAGGGATGTATGTGTGTGTGTGCGTGGTGTTACAGTTGCAAGTAAGAGTGCCTTATAAAGTTTCTTTTTTTTCAGCTGCGTCTTCTAATTTAGTCCTCACTGCTAGTATTAGCCATTTTAGAGATGACAACAATGAGTTACCAAAGGACCAAGTGGTTTACTCAAGATCAGAAAGAACATTAGGGAAAGACCAATGCAGTGCATACAGAAGGCACTTAATATGTACTCAATCGCCTATCCGTAAGACTCCTTTGTTTTACTGAGTTGACTTTGGGAGGAACTCTTCCCAACCTGAGGTTGCTTCCCACTGTACGGGAGATTCATTCTGCCTTCCTTGGATCCTGGCAGCCTGGAGGGGCCTCTGGCTCTCTGTTTAAGGCAAGGGGGAAGTCGGGCATGACCACAAAGAAAGCAGCAGCAGAAGAGGGTGCAATGATGGGGTGGGCAGGGGAAGGGAGTACTTGCCTCAGTTGAGCTGAGGGGCTTCCAAATAGCCTCCACTGGCTGGCTGATAGGAGGCCTGGTCTTCTGATCACCCTAGTGAGCTTGGGACCACTATGAAAATACGTGATGTTGTCTAGGAGCCAGGAGTAAATCCTATTTTCCTATTCCCTTGATATATCAGCAGGGTGCTCAGTAGGTGGAGGAAGTTCTGGGACTGGGTTCCAGTGCTTATGTTCAAGCGTGACCCTGCAATTGTTGTAGAGCAATGGTTGGGAACACAGGCTCTGGAGCCAGGCTACCTGGGCTCATGTGCCAGCTTCCCACTTAATAGATCTGTGACCTTGACCGCACCTCTTTGAGCCTCAGTTTTCTTTTCTTTTTTTTTTTTTTCTGAGGCAGAGTCTCGCTCTATCGCCCAGGCTGGAGTGCAGTGGCTGGATCTCAGCTCACTGCAAGCTCTGCCTCCTGGGTTCACGCCATTCTCCTGCCTCAGCCTCCCAAGTGGCTGGGACTACAGGCGCCCACCACCTTGCCCGGCTAATTTTTTTTTGTATTTTTAGTAGAGACAGGGTTTCACCGTGTTCGCCAGGATGGTCTCGATCTCCTGACCTCGTGATCCGCCTGCCTCGGCCTCCCAAAGTGCTGGGATTACAGGAGAGCCTCAGTTTTCTTATCAGTAAAATGGGGAATCACAGTACCTACTCAAAGGATTTTCGGATGCATTAAATGAATGAATCACATAAAGTATGTAGGAAAATGACTGGCACATAGTAACTGCTCAGTAAATGTTATTTTTAGGAAAGACCCTTCTGTCTGGGTTACAAGATCGTTACCTGTATTGTGAAAGAGATTGGGTTAGATCAGTTTTTTAGTTGCAGGGGCACAGCTTCCTGGAGAAGGTTTTGTTTTGTTTTGCAGGAAAGGCAAACCTATAGAAAGTAAAACTTGGTAAAACATTCTGTTGGTGCAGCTTGAAGATTTGACTGTTTTCCCAAAGGGGCATGAGTTTACAAGATGGATTCACAGAATTGGAGCATCTTAGGATCTTAGGAGCCTCAGATACTCAGGGCTGTGACACTATTCTGTTGCTCTGGGGTTATCCTCTCCATCTAGATGGTGATGCCATCAGGACAGTATCATGCTGGATTATTGGGAAAGCCAAGGCCAAACCTGGCAGCTCAAGCCTTGGTACCTAGAGTGTCTCTTGGGGTGGGTCCCAGGGTACTGAGTGTCATGGATTGTCCTGCACTCAGCCTGTCCCTGGGGGCTGGATTTGGGTGGAGGAGGAAGGAGAGGCCTTTGTAAGAAAGGGACAGGCAGGGAAAGCTCCTTGCTGGTCATGTTTACTGAACTGCACTGAATTATGACTAAATGCCAAGATCTGGCTTCAGGCAATTGCCTAAATCATTTAGGGGTTGACAGGGAAGGGAGGGAGAGGACATGGGGAGCTGGGGGGAGAATGTTCTTGTAATTCTTCAGTCTGAGGTACATTAAGGAGCCATAAGCCATGTCGAGAGCTTGAATTACATTAGAGAGATTATCCTGTTACAGTTCATAATCCTGGATAATATACCGTCTTGGAGCACACCTGCCTGTGATAAATCTCGCCCTGTAATGGCCTGACCCTGGGGACCCAGGGATGCTGGGGCAGCTGGCAGGGGCTATCAGAGTGGACGCAGCCTCAGCAGAGGCACCTGTGAGCCCCGTTGTCCTCCTGACTGATCTTTGTGTCCTTTACTCCTGCCTCTGCCCAGAGGGAGTGGACGTAGCTGGGAATTTCAAACTTCTCCATCTTTATTCAAGGTTCTTGGCTCCCTAAGTCCCCTTCACCTTAACTCCCACCCCATAACCCCACTTCCTGCTCGGGTGAGACAGGCCATTTGTGTTCCTGTCTCCAGACTCTCCTCTCTCTAAATTCTTTCCCCTTAATCTCTCCAAACCCAGCCTGGCATATCCTGGTTCTTGGAGACCTCTCTGAGAACCTGCACTAATATCCTCCTTGGCTCCAGCTCAAGTACTGACTCTCTGATGTGAATGGGTGTGTTACCCGCCACCCAAGGGGTCTGCAAACCTTTCCTGAGTCTGTGTCTCTCCAACTAGACTGCTGGTGCCATGAAATCAGAAACCATGACTACTTCTACAGCACTTAGCACAGACAGGCTCAATAGCCATAGAACAGGCTAATGGCAGAATCAGGGTTTGAACCCCAGTCGGCTGGCTTCAAAGTTTGCAGCTACTGCAGAACACTGTCTCTCTGACCCGAGAGCTCTGTCCTGTGTCATTTGTGGGTCTAGTCGCAATTTCTATGAGCTGTCAAATCTCTCCTAGATTGTATTTGCCTTACATTGGGAAACATCACAAGCCAAAGGGATGACTCTCTCATGGTATAGCTTAGGGTGGGATGGCACCCGAGCTTCCCAGATTTATCTTCAGCCTTTTCAAGAGGCACAGCCCACTGAGAGAGCTCATTCACACTCCCCAATTAGCTTGGTCAACTCTCTGCCACCTCCAGCCGATTGCTCAGTTTCCAGCTCTTGGGAGGCCTGGTAGTATCTGGGTACCTGCCATATGTTCCTAGTGTCTCTCTACATGACACCCTAAACCCCACCTGCCTCAGGCTCTGCTTTATCCCTCCCATCTGCCTTCCCAAACACACATACTTTGTTGCACCTTTACCTGGAGACAAGTGGAGGGCACCTTTCTGGGCTTCTTGAGGTTAGCTATGCTACTGGGGCTTCAGCTAACCCAGGCCATCAAGATCTTCCAAAAGGAGGCACAGCTACCGTTTATGGAGTACTCACTATGTGCCAAGCACTGGGTTATGCTTTTCACCTGATCTATCTCATTTATCCCATGCCAGTCTTATAAGATAGGTATTACATAATTTCTATCTTACAGGTGAGAAAGCTGAGGTTCAGAGAGGTTAAATACGGTTCACAGGTCAATACGTAGTAAAGGGCAGAGTTGAATTTTTTTTTTTTTTTCTGAGATAGCATCTAACTCTGTCACCAGGCTAGAGTGCAGTGGTGCGATCTTGGCTCCCTGAAACCTCCAACTCCCTGGTTCAAGTGATTCTCCTGCCTCAGCCTCCTGAGTAGCTGGGATTGCAGGTACGCATCAGCACATCCAGCTAATTTTTGTATTTTTAGTAGAGATGGGGTTTCACCATGTTGGCCAGGATGGTCTCTATCTCCTGACCTCGTGATCTGCCCGCCTTGGCCTCCCAAAGTGCTGGGATTACAGGCGTGAGCCACCACGCCTGGCCAATAGAGCTGAAATTTAAACTCATGCCCGCTAGCCCCAAAGCATGTGTGCTTAACCCTTGATGCCACACTGGCTTCTCATGGTCAGTGCAGGCACCCCAGGCTGCCTCCCCAGCTCTACCTCCCAAGCCTACCCTTCTCCATTCCTTCTTATCCCTGCAGCCATCGCTAGCAACCTCCTCCTGGCCCTTCTGTTGCCATGTTTCAGAACTCCCCCACATTCCAAGTCACTTCGTGGTGCCTCATGGATTCATTCCCTCTCTCTGTACTTCCACATTATTCATCCAGAGAGGGGAGCCACAGCAGTTTGATCATCCACCCATCCATTCATTCCCATCATTCATTCATGGAATCCTGAGATGTCAGGGCTAGAAGGAGTCTTAGAAATTATCTGGTCCAGTGATTTTGAAACCACAATGCATTTTTCAAAGAAAATCTTCTGTAGAAGTTCCATAGAGAAATCAGATCAACAGTGGTGGTGGGGGGTGTTGTCAGGGGTGGGAGGCAGCTACCAGACTCCTGCCTTCTTGGTCCCACCTCATTCACTGCAACCCCCCTGCCCTGGACTCTCAGTGTACAGTTGGGAAGCAACTGCTTTCCCCCACCTCCCATAGTGTACAGCAGGGCACCGAGGTTCAGGAATAAAATGAGTTACCCTACTGGTCAAGGGCTATTTTCAGACACCTAGTCCATAACAACCTGTTGCCTTCAATAACTAACTGAGGGTTAACTGTTGCAACAACTCATTTTCCTCAAGCTCTGAGTTTCCCAGACCTGGACCCTAACCTCAGCTCCCACTTGCTACTTAAAAAGCTACATGACCTTGGGAAAGTAATCACATAACCTTTATAGCCCTCCATTTATTTCCTCCTCCTCTGAAAAAAGGGGAAAATAACAGGACCTACCCATTTTTAGTTTTCTATTGCTATCTACCAAAACACCCCAAAACATAGTGGCTTAAAACAACCATTGTACTATGTCTCCTAGGACTGTGGGCTGGCTGGGCTCAGCTGGGTGATTCTTCTGCAGGTCTTTCTTAGAGTTTCAATCTGATGGAGGCTAGGGCTGCAGTCATCGGAGGACTGATTGAGACGCTGGGATGGCTGGACCTCTTGCTCTCCAGGCATCCTCAGGGCCTCTCCTCTCCACGTGATATTTCCAGTTGGTTAACCAGACTTTGTACATAGCAGCTCAGAGCTCCAAGATGCACAAAAGTGGAAGCTTCCAGGTTGATTTAGGGCTTAGGCCAGAAGTGGCATAGCCTCACATCTGCAACATTGTATTAGTGAAAGAGTCAAGGGAAAGGGAAATAAACTTCACCTCTCAGTGGGGGAATGACCAATAATTTGTAGTAATCTTTAACTTACCACAGTCTGTGTGACCATGAACAAGAAAATTACTTAATCTTTTTTTTTTTTTTTTGAGATGGAGTCTCGCTCTGTCGCCCAGGCTATAGTGCAGTGGCACGATCTTGGCTCACAGCAAGCTCCACCTCCCGGGTTCACACCATTCTCCTGCCTCAGCCTCCTAAGTAGCTGGGACTACAGGCACCCGCCAGCACGCCCGGCTAATTTTTTTGTATTTTTAGTAGAGACGGGGTTTCACTGTGTTAGCCAGGATGATCTCGATCTCCTGACCTTGTGATCTGCCTGCCTTGGCCTCCCAAAGTGCTGGGATTACAGGTGTGAGTCACCACACCTGGCCTACTTAATCCTTCTTATTTTCTCATCTGTGAGGAATAAGTACATCAATCCATGGAAAGTACTTAGAACAGTACCTGGCACCTAGTAAGCACTCACATGTTAACTGGTGCTATTTTTATTTCTAACCCATATGCCTAGCAGTGTGCTAGGTAACTGGTGGTGATGGTGGGGTTACAAGAGTAATGGCAAACACAGTTTATAAGTTTATACTCTTGATAATAAATAATCTAGTTCATGAGATAAAATTAACACACAGAGAGATCAAAGTACTAATTCAAGGCATTGTGTAATTAAGGAGCCCATGAGAGGTACAGATAACATATATTTGAGGAAGGTGGAGGACAAAAAGATTGGATATGGGGGCTGGGTGACCAGTGAAGGCTTTAAGGAGGAAGAGGGTGCCCTTGAGGGGCAGAGTAGTGTAATAGTTAAAAGTGCAGATTTTGAAGCCAACCTCCTAAGGTTTGATAAGTTTTCAAATCTTAGTTTTGCCACTTTCTGGATGTGCCTACGTGATTTTAGCAAGTTGCTTTGCATCTCTTTGCCTCAGTTTCCTTTCTGTAAAATCTATCTTATAGGGCTCAAGTGAAGAGTAAATTATTTATTTCCTATAAAGGGACTAGAACAACGCTGGACGTATGTTAAGTACTCAACAAAGTTGAGTTAACCTCAAAACCCCTAAAGAGAGATTAGGTGGAGGGAAGAAACAGAGGCCTCCAGATGGATAAAAACAGTGACTGCATGTGTAAAGTAGGAAGACGGACGTGTCATGCTCAGGGACAGAGTGAGAGCCACTTTGCACAGGAGGAGATGTTTCTAGGGGGTGGCAGGGGTGATGGTGGTAGAGGATGGTAGGGGTAGCAGGAGCAAATGTAGAGAGGAGAGTGAGGGGCAGACTGCGGGAGACTTTGAGTCCAGCTTTAGCAATCTGGACTTGGTCCTTACAGGCAGAGGGAAGCTATTGTTGGTTTCTGACAAGGGAAGGATGCCATCTGGGCTGTGTCTTAGAAAGAGACTCCTGGTAGTGGTGTGCGTGTGTGTTAAAGACAGGGAGACGGTTTAGGAGGTTGTTGTCACAATTCAGCCATGAATGGGGATGTCCTGAACCAGGATGGAGGAAGAGGGAAAGTACAGGGACTGGCAGCCTGGAGAGGGAATTATCACAAGCTCTAGGGGAGCCCCTGCCTCCTGCCCGTCTAACCCACCATGGCTGGCTACTGGTTTCTGCCCTGACTTCCACCCTTCTGGGCAAGCCTTGAAGTCTGCATTCAGGGAGGGGCAAGGCACCAGGGAAGTACAGGGCCAGCTCCACACCCAGAGCCTGGACTGGATCCTGCCTGGTCTTACCTGGACCAAAAGGAGCAATTCTGGGAGTCTGGCTGTGGCCCAAGCTGGGCTACTGGCCCGGAGTGGCAGATTGTGAGCAGGGACCCAGCACTGGCTGTGTGTGTGTGTGTGTGTGTGTGTGTGTGTGAGAGAGAGAGAGAGGCCGAGAGGCTGAGAGTGTGTGACAAAGAGGAAAGACGGAGGACCATATGTCTATTTTCTCTGAGGAACAGCTGTCTCCTCAAGTGGGTGAGAGAGACAGTAAGAGAGGGGAAGTGGGGTTAGAGGGTCAGTTCAACATTAACAAATACATTGCCACAGGGCCCTTGTATGTGAGTCAACTTTTTAAATTTCCCAGATATGTTCCTTTTTTTCCCTCCCTTTCTAAATCTTTCCTTTTCCACTGCCTTTTCCTTTCTCTCTCCCCCAAGCTCACACACTCACACACAGCCTTGGGGCTGGGTATTCCTCTGTCTGAGGGTCCTGGAGAGGGGTGGGGTGGCCACAGACCAGGTAACATTCTCTGTTCCACCCCTGCTGGGACTTGCCATGGGACCACACCCTCCCTCCTTCCCTCCTCCAACAAATACCAAATGCTGTAGGTGCTGGTCCAGGCCCAGGGGCCAGGGGCCCAGGGACAAGCTCATTCTAGAGTCCCTCTCACCCAGTGCCTTTGCTTTGGAAGAGTTGGACAGGAAGAGACATCTCTGGCTTGATGTCCAGGGATAAAGTACCAGAATAACGAGCTCCCTCGGTGCTCTTTTCTGGTTTGCCCCTTCTCTTCCCTGTTGTCTCTGCTCTTCTGTCCCACTTTATTTTTGGTGAGAAAAGCAGAGAAACTGGAGTCAGAGAAGCCTGGGTTCAAATCCCAGTCCTGCCTCTTCCAAGCTGTGGGATCTGCAGCAAGCTGCTCCACCTCTCTGACAAAGACTGGAATAACCTTCATTTTGGAGGTTGGGAGAATCACATGGGAAAAATAGTCTAAATGCCTGGCCAAAGCACCTCTCTCTGTTTTTCTTCTTGTTTCTATTTCCTTATCCCATTTCCTTTATTCATTAAGGAACAGCTTACTGAGGCTTCATTGTGCTGGAGCTGGAGGAGAGAGAGGAGCAGGGGTCCTGGTCGAGGCACCCCAGGAAACAAGATTCCAGCCTGAGCCTCACAGCCTCCTCCCTTGGGCCCTTGCCTTCATCATGTCCTGTCTTTGTCCTTTAGGAAGTGGGGAGCCAATGAAGGTTTCTGAGCAGGGGAGTGACTGAATCTCAGACCTGTGCTTTAGGACCTGTGATCTGGTCGTGGGGGGTACTGGGGGCACTGGGGCATGGTGTGTGTGTCTGGTGGGTGGGGGGAACAGGGCAGCACGAGCCTGTCATGCCCTCCTTTCCTCCACCTTCCCATGTCCCTCACCGTCACTCTCTCTCTCTGTCTCTCCTCCGCTCCCTCCATTCCTCTCTCCCCTTCAGCTCCCCCTGCGGCTTGCCAGCTGCCAGCAGATGACATCTCCTTTCATGTTTGGGGCTGAGCACAGCTTTGAATGTTCGTTTGATTCCGTTAAGATAATAGCTGGTTCACTGTCAGATGCAGACTGATCAGTTAAAACCTTAATCACTGCCTGTCTCCTCACTCGGCACTTATTTTTTAAGAGATTAATCCTCTCAGTCCTGCTCCAGCTCACATTCAGCTTGGAAAAAAAAAAAAAGGCAAGGTTTGTGTTATTCTTGTTATTATTATTGTTATTATTGTCACTTTCATTATTCTGCATATTAATTCTGTCCCTCTCTGCCCTTTCAACTATTCTTTTTTCCCCCCCATGGCTTCCCAGTCTTCCCCTCATCTCACTTGTATATTCTCTCTCTCTCTCTCTCACACACACACACACACACACACACACACACTGATGTGACTTTCCAGATCTAGTGTGAGATATATCCAGATATTGATATAGTGTTAGTATATACAATACCCCTGCACACGCCCTCCCTACCTCCACGTGTGCACGTGGGTGTTCAGCACAGGGACGGGACACAGGACACAGGTCCAGGCACACGCGGTCCAGGGCAGGTGGGAGATACAGCTCTGTATCATGGGCAGAGTCCAATATTTGGGGTCAGACATACGTGCCCTGATTCTCCCTCAGAGATGCGCATGCTTTGTGACCTTGGAGAGAAGTCTTACTTTCCTCACCTGTAAAATGGGATGAGAGCACTCACTTCAGGGAGGCTGTGAGCACTGAATACGAGACAACATATAGGCTACCCACAGCAGGGCCTGGCACAGGGTGGCGGCTCAGTGTCATTCCCGTTCCTCGTTCCTACCTCCCAGCCTTCATGGAAAGATCCTTTCTAGAGGTTGCCCAGTCCCTCCTCCCCCGCAAGATGCTGTACCCTCTCCGGGCCATTTTGCAGACACTTCTCACTCTATTACCTATCTCAGCAGTCAAGCCTTACCCAGGATCAGGGAAGGATATTCTGCTTGACACTGACCTGTGAAGGTTGGATTTCACAATTTGCAATTAAAGCTAGAATTTTACAGAGGAAAGTAACCCAGGGGCCATCCGGTCCAAACCCTCAAAGTACATGAAGAGAGAAAGGCTCAGAGAGGGGCCGACTTGCCCTGGGCCACACAGCAAGTTATAGCAGGGCTGGAACTAGAATTCCTCCCTGGCTTTGCATACATCACTCAGGGAGATTCAGCCCAGCAGCCAGCCATGTACTCAACAATTACTATGTGCCCAGCCCTAAGCCATTAGAGAGAGCAACCAGGCTATGCCACAGTGGGTGGTACCCAGGGTGGCAGAGACCTGTTTCTCATCCAAATGGTACTGTGGGCACAGCAAGGCTTTCTGAAGCGGGTGGAGTGGGGGTTTGGAATAGCAGGACACTTAGACAGGGAGATAGAAGTGAGTGTCTGAGGACCACCAGGGACATCAGCCCCATTTCTGGGGTTGAGGGCATGCAGCATATCCTGGACTGAGCGAGATGATCTGACAGAGGCCAGGAACTGTCTGCAGGCTCCATCTCCTTGAAAGTGGGAAAACAAAGCACGAGGTGGTATTTGCAGTTGCAGAGAGTCATGAAAGGTAGGGGGAAGAACTGTCTAACCCTGAGACCCGAGAAGAGATGAACAGAGAAGCCCAGCATTTGGATCATTGGTGACATTCGTTTCTTCACAGTGAGGCATTAAGGTCTTCGACTCTGGAGCCAGACCTCCTGGGTTCCAATCACCTACTGTGTGGATACCGTGGACAAGTCACTTCACCTTTCTGTGATTCCATTTTCTCCTCTAAAATAGGAATAATAATAATGTCTCTTAGCACTTGGCGGCTGACACATAGTAAGTGCTACATGAGTATAAGTCGTGACTATTTAGTAAAGATGTAGTGAACATGTAAATGTCCCAGGCCCTGCAGCAGGGGCTGAGGATAGAGTTGAACAAGGCAGGTTCCCTGCTGTCCGTATGTGCTCAGCCCAGGGGGGAGGCAAGTAACCTCCTAATTGTGGTCCCATGTGGGGGACACCTAGTCCACCCTCAGGGGATGAGGGACAGCCTCCTGGAAGGAGCAGCTTGTGGACTTCATGAGGGTGGGACTTTGTTTTGTCCCCTGCTGCACTTCGAGTGCCTAGAATGAGACCTGGTGTTCAGAGTAGGAGTTCAGTCAACTTTTGCTGAATGGACAAATGAACCAGCTGAGCAAGTTCTTAAAGGAGGAACAGGATGACAAACATCCCTTCCATGGGCCTCAGTCTTCTCATGTATAAAATGAGGGCTTGGATAGGAGTCCAGAGACCTTCTGGCTATTCTTGAAATCCCTGCAACTCACAGGGTTGGGGATGGGGTATGGGGAGGCTGAGGAGGATGGGGTAGGGGAGTCCATGCCTATTGATGGGGGCGGGGGTAGGGTGATGGAGAAATTGAGCTGGGGGTGGGTTCCATTTCTGCTTAGAGGCAGGGGGCAGGAAAGGGTTGTGGGGGCCTGAAACATCCTCCCCCAGCTGCCTACACCAGCAGGAGGCAGCCCGGGGTTAATGGCATGACATCCCTGCGGCAGTCTGCCCGATGGGCTTCTGATGCCTTTTCTAATTTGGTGAGCACTGAAGATTAGAAAGCAGGGAGAAGAGAGTTTTCCTCTCGCAGGTTATTATCCTGCCAACTCCCCCGGCGCCCAAGGGAGGGAGTCAGCGTGTTCCAGGAGAAAAGGAAGCAGGGCCTGGCATTCTGGATCGGGTGCCCCTGGGGAGCGGGGAGGGATCCGGGGCTGGTGCAAATAAAATTGATGCTATTAATGGATCTGCTGCTGGTTGAAACGGGAGCAGGAGCCACCTCAGCAGCAGCAGAACTGGGAAGGGGGGAGTGGAGAGGGAAGGGGGCTTCTTGGAAGTAGAACTCACAGGTGCTGAGAGCCGAGGTCTTTGCCTTGAAGAGTCCTCAGATCTCCTTTTCTTGAAAAAGAGGGGCAGCCCTACCATGCTGGGTCACACTGTCTTTCTCCCCTCACTCCCTGCCTCCAACCTCAGCTCTAGGCCAAGAGTCTGGCTGGGTGCTAATCCCAGCTCCCCAGGGAAAGGCCAATGCCTCCGGGTATAGGTCGCCTGGAACCTAGTAGAATTCCATCACACACCTGGCCCTGCCCCCAGCTTACACAGGGGAACAAGGAGAAAGAAAATGACAAAGCTGAGGATGGAGGAAGGAGAAGAAGAAGAGGAAAAGGAAAGAGAGAATGAAAAGAGAGAATGGAAAGAGGGAAAGGCCACCTGAGCTCAAGGCTCCAACCTGGACCAAGCTAGGGGATGGGTAGGAAGAGACACAAGGGTTGGGATCCCAGGGGCTTAAGAGAAGGAACAGAGGACAGCCAGCTGCAGAGGAGCCTAGTCCTACTGATGGATGTACAAGGAGGCCAATGGCATCAGAGAAGCCCGAATGGGTTGCTTAGAGGTAAGTTCTGAGGTGGACTGAGATGGAGGGTAGGGCTTGGCAGAAGGCACCTTCATGATTAGGTCTCCACAGGTTCCAGGGGGAGCTGGCACCCTGAGTAATGTCCTCTTCTGAAGCTACCCACACTTCCACTTCTTTTTGCCAGCCTTTTATTAGCCATCCTTCAAGCCCAAGCACTGCCTCCTCTGGGAAGCCCTCTTAGACTACCCTCAGCCTGCTTTAGGAGTTCTCTTCTGGGCACCCTGAACGTTCTGTGCTGAGTCTGATGTGACATCGAAAACCCTGTCTTTATGCCTTGATTATTCTCTTGAAACCAGTGGCAGTGACTTACTTATTTCTATGTCTCTGGGGCATAGCGCAAGTCTAGGCACATAGTAGGGGTCAAAATGTCTTTGATGAGTCAATTGCATTAAAAAATTGCCATCAGCCTCTTCCTTTGTGCCAAGAATAGCACCATTAGCAACCCAAGGCTGGGAGTTTGGCTACTCTGGAGCCAGAAAAGGGCCCAAGGACAGCCCTCCTGGCCAGAAAGGACACCCAGGGAGGCTGCCGCTGATGACTCAAGTTCTCCCATTAGCGCATCTTGTTAGGTTAGGGCTGAGTGGTGTCATGAAAGGACACAGACCTGCAGGCCAGAAGTAATGAATTCCAGCTCTGCCCTGACCCACTAACCGGCTAGGGGACCTTAGGCTGGGTGTTGCCTCTCTTTGGCCTCAGTTTCCCCAGTATGCCAAGGCTCTTGAACAGGATGTGTTCTCAGGTCCTGCTGAGGCTGTGGCCTACATTGAAGTATGCCAGCCCTGAGGTCATACCTTAGGTCCTCTGGGAGTCTTCCCTACCCAGTCACAACTGAGACTGGGCTGAGAGGACAGGGAAGAGAAGGATGGGGGGTGGGTGGGGTGTGGTTGCTGTGGAGGGAATTAGCAGGGAAGGAGCCTAGGGAAGGCATGTGAGAGGGAAATGTTGGTTCACATTGCCCACTGGGCCGCCTGCCAGCCCCCAGCCAGCAGCCACGAGGGTCCAGGGAGTGGTGACCTCGTGGGGCATTCACTGGATCTGGCATTTTTTCCAGACCAGTGGGGTACCTAACGTATTAGACACCCTTAGTAAATAATTTTTAACACCTCCCATATGATAAAATTATCACCGTGATAATAAATGACAAATAAATAATAATGGCCCGAAAAGTCAGACAGTGTAACTGTTCTTTTATTCAACTCTGTATAATCATACCAGGAAATAAACAAATACTACAGTACAAAAAGACAAAAGCAATTAATACTTGAAAATTATGTTAATTTTGGGGGGTGGGGAGTGGGGGGAAGAAATACATGAAGAAAGGCTCCCAAGGTTGCCGTGAGCCGAGATTGTGTCACTGCATTCCATCCTGGGTGACAGAGCCAGATCCTGTCTCAAAAAAACAAAAGCAAAACAAAACAACAAAAGAAAAGGCTCCCAAAAGAGTAAACTCTGCAAGTCTCAGAGAATGATTTGCATGGAGAATAACAGAATTGAAGTAGCTTGAGTCTGTTACTTTGTCTTTGCAATCACTGTGTATCACTATTGATTTTGAATCTACTGTTTAAAGGGAGGGACATGTAGAACTATAGGATTTGAGACCCGAACTGTGGCTGAAGCTAGCTCTAGTGAATTTGAATTTGAACTTAATCTCAAAATGAAGAGTGTAGCTGAGTCCTGTGTGTTCTAGGCTGGCTATATACATGAGAGTTCTTCAAATTAACTATCAGGTAGTGTACACTCTTTACTAAAGGATAAGTAACAGAAATGTGCTAATTTGAAACTCAACAGTCACCGCAGTAATTGCTTAGAACATAGTACAACAGACAATTTTTTTTTTTTTTTTTTTGAGACGGAGTCTCGCTCTGTCAGCCCAGGCGACACTGCAGTGTCAGCTTGCTCACTGCAAGCTCTGCCTCCTGGGTTTACGCCATTCTCCTGCCTCAGCCTCCTGTGTAGCTGGGACTACAGGCGCCTGCCACCTCGCCCGGCTAGTTTTTTTGTATTTTTTAGTAGAGACGGGGTTTCACCGTGTTAGCCAGGATGGTCTTGATCTCCTGACCTCGTGATCCGCCCGTCTCGGCCTCCCAAAGTGCTGGGATTACAGGCTTGAGCCACCGTGCCCGGCCTTTTTTTTTTTTGTACTTCAGGGAGGAGTATTTTATTACTGACACAAAATGGCTGGTACATGGTGATAACAGAAAAAGCACATGACTTTTAGTAGATTTTATTATTGTTTAAAAATTCCCTACAGACAACAAACTTTTTCATTGCCTGCTCCTGCTGCAGACACTCCCCCACACCCCAGTTCTCCACTGGGGTTTGCATATTTTCAGCCCCATGTTCCAGAAAGTTTCATTCCAAGCCCTTCCTATTACAGGCAACTTAAGAAAACAAAACAGAGGCAAACAGCAATACATTCTAGTCAAGACTGTTATTGTTACTTACTAAATGTAAAGGACATCTATTAGTCATCCTTCTAGCTCAAGCACTGCCTCCTCTGAGAAGCCCCCCAGACTACTCCCAGACTGCTTCAGGAGTTCTGCTCAGGGCTCCCCTAACATTCTGTGCTGCTTCTGACCTGGCATCTAAAACTGTCTCTAAGCCTGTCATTGTTTTCTCTTGAAGGCATTGACCCTGACTTACTTATTTCTGTGTCTAGCATACGAGTTGATATGGAAATTTTTCTTTGAATTAGACTTACTTGCCAGACTTGAGACACCTGACTCTGGATCCTACAGGGACCCAGTTGAGACCAGCAATTCTTAACTGGGAGCAGTTTTTCTCCCTCCTCACCAGGGACACTTGGCAATTTCTGGAGGCATTTTTGGTTATAACAACTGGGGAAGGGGTGGGTGGGTGTGCCACCGGCATATAATGGGTACAGGCCAAGAATGCTGTTAAACATCGTATAATGCACAGGACAGTCCCTACAATAAAGATGTATCCAGGCCAAGTTTAAGAAATCCTGCTCTAGAAGCCCAGCTTGGTCATGAGATGCCCTGGTTGCCCACTTTCCTTTTCCAAGAACTTAAGACACCACAGGAGGCATCGCATGGCTACCCCCAAGTGGCCCTGCCTCCATGGGCCCAAGCACCCCAAAATCAGGGTGAATTGTGAATCCACTACAAATCCCCAAATGCAGCCGGCTGCCAGGCCTCCTCTTCTGTGGAATGGGAAAGCGGGTAGGGCTCTAGGGAGAGCTTAACTTTCCTGCCTGGCCTTGCTTCTCAACAGGTCCATGCTCTAACTCCCTGCAGCTCAGTTTCCTATCTCTAAGGGAGGAGGTAATAATACTGATTCCACAGGCTCTAGTGAGGTCCAGCCATGGTAATGGCCACTACTGTGATCTTGACTATTATGGGATCAGAAATGTGGGACCCGGGTTGAAACATGCAGGCCTAAACCCTCCCGTTCCTCTTCCCTCCAAAAGAAGATGTAGTTTGTGTTGGTGTGGGGGGTGGGGTCGGGGCGGATAGACCCTCTCGCTTCTTCCCACTCCACCCTTGCTCACAGGGAAAGGGAGGGAGGAACGGGGAGTCCCAACGGAGTCCCGGGCCTGCGGGTCTCCTCGAGCAGTAGGCAGGAGAGGGCAGGGTCTAGGGGGCCCTCGGGGGCGAGTGGCGGGCTCTGTCCCACCGGGGCCTGGAAGCTACCTCCCCAGACAGTAGCAATTATCGCAATCAAACAGTTGACACCAATTACGCGCCGGCCGAGAGGCGACGGCGGCTGCGCGGGCGCCTGGGCTTTGCATATCTTAATGCGGACTGACAGACGCTGACCCGCGGGGTCGCCGGCCTTGCCAGCTCTCAGCTGTTCCTGTGGCACCAATTTTCAGAGCCAAATTACTGCCAGGGCCTGCTTGTTTGCAGGATAGAACTGCGTCCTAAAGGCAGAGCCGTTTGTGTCTCCAGAGTTTCCGGAATCTGCAGCGAAGGGCGCGCAGGGGACAGTTGGGAAGGCCCTTTCCGGGAGGGCGGAGGGTGCGCAGCGGGCCAGGCTCTGTGGATCTGTGGAAGGCGCCCAGCGGGTCCCCGGGACCCGCTCGGGGGACCCACGGCACATTGCTGCTGGGAAGCCCAGGTTCACTCCATCCGCTCAGCACGTGCGAGGTCTCACTCTTCCTCCTCCAACCCCTGTAGCGTGAGAGGGCAGCAGGAGGGGTCTCGCCAGATGTAAAAGCTCTCTCCAAATGAAAGCCGGCCCTCCCTGGACGCTTTCTTCTCTTTGGGAATTCAGCAATGTGTGTTTGCTGGGCGCAGGAGCGCTACAGGCGCTCGGCTGGAGGCGGCGGCCGCCAAGACACCGAGCCTGAGGGGTGGAAGTGTGAGGATGGACTGGGCCTACGTTCATGATATGGCACAGGACAGCTCAGGGACCTATGGAGCCTTAGCTTCCCGACCTGTAAGGCCTTCTAATTTTAGGGCAAAAATCACTAAAACGGTCCTGATGAGGTCATGAGTAAGTCCAGGTCTGGCATAGGCAGGATTGGAACCAAGGTCTTTAGGCAGTGAGATACCCAGGTGCCCGCCGCTCCCCTCATTAAACTTCAGCCCATCTCCTCTGCCAAGGGGGCAAACTCCTGGAGGATCCAGTTCGTCCTTCTACCCCTAGCATAATGCCAGGCACCCTGAAAACCTGCTGGGTGGGTGAAGGAGGAATGGAACCAGCTCAGGAACTGGTTCAAGTGCCTTGCTTTCATGCAACCTCCAAATCCTTGGTTTACCATGACCTCCCCGCCACCTCCACCCCAAGTCCCAGGGCATCTGAGAGGAGCAGGGCCAGGAGGCTCTGAAGTGGCCGTGTCCTGGGCTCTGTGAGACCTCCTCATCTGGCGGCCTCTCACACCTCCTCTTTGCTCCTAGACAGTCCCTGACCCTGGTGCCGTATGGAGTTGCAGAGGACTGCAGTAAGAAGGTTCCCCTGGGGAGCTGGTAGACTAGCCATCTGTGCTGGTGGCCTCTGAGCCTGGCAGGGAGGAGGAGACGGATCACCTTACAAAGGCTGTCCTAGACGAAGAGTTTCCCTAACTCGACTGTGTCTCTGTGCGCGCGCGCACACACACACCTTGAGCTTCCCATTACCCACTCCAGACGGCCCGCCAAATCCTCATCTCTCAGACGCACCTCCATTCTATTTTCCAAGCTTGTGAAAAAGAACCCTTTTTGGAAAACTGCTCATTCCTCCCTCCCTCCCCGCAAAGGTGTTCAGGCCTCCCCATTATTCAAATGAAAAAAACAGACTCAGCAGGGGAGTTCCCAGAGGAGCTGAAACTGGGGCTGGGATTCTCTGGGGCCATAAAGTTCTGCGCCACTGATGGAATAACTCCAACTCGGTACTTGACACCTACTGCGTACCCAGTAGGGCTCCGTCCTGGGGATGCCAACCCTCCCGCCTAGTCAGAGCAGTACCGGGGTAACTACCCCATTTTCGAGAGGTTTCCTGGGGATCCCATTTAAGTCTCAGCCCCACTCCTGGCCTGGGCGTCTCCACTGCAAAGAAAGCACAGTTTCTGCGCGGATATCCGGCTCCAACCTCTGGCCGCCGCTCTTCTGAGTCTGGGTTCAGACCTCGCGACCCAGGAATCCAAATTCTAGGCCTCCTTCTTTAAGATGCCAAGGCTGTGCTGCTGGTTTATTAGGGCTTCGCCCTGAGGTCAAGAAAGCGGTCACGAAGTGCTCGGGGCAGAGGCGTTGCGGGCGTCCCCTCAGGCCCTGGGTCGCCATGTGCGCGTTCCGTCCCTGTCCCCCGGAGCAACTGCATTAGGCACTATCCTTGCCACGTGTGGCGGCCGGCCAAGGCGGCCGAGGCAGACACTGGGCCTGGGTGCCAAGCGGAAGCGCGTGAGATTCCGCAGTGAGGGCGTCGCTGTGAGCCCTGGCAGAGAGGAGGCCCAGGGCCCTTGGTTGGGCTGCGGGACCACCGAGGCCCAGGCCTCTTTCCCGCCTCGCCGCGCCCTGGTGCGCTCGGTTGGCGGGCCATGTCCCAGCGCCACTCCTCGCCCGCCCCCAAGCCTAGGGCGACTTTAACCCAGTTTGTAAGGATTCCCTGCTTGTCCTAGAGGGCGGGAGACGCCCCCGACATAGGCGGCAATGTATGTCGTGTCAGCAAGTGCATGGGCCCTAAAAGGCCGAGCGGGATTCCTGGGGATTAAAGATCAGACACAGGGAGCCCTGTTCTCTCCTTCTCCGCCCTCTTCCCCACCCCAGGAACAAGAAAAAGAAAAATCTGTTGGAAATGCACTTTTCCCCCATACCAGCCCCCTACCCCCAACCTCCTTCTCCTTCTGCTTTCACCGACTTAAAAGAAAAATAAAATACATTCCAGGAACCAGGACGGCTGCAGAGCAAACTCAAACCAGAAAATGCTTAAAGATGTTTTAATGACTTAAACACAGGGGCCAGTTTGTGTCTAAAAGTTTCCACATTAAAAAAAAAAAAAAAAACCCAGCAAATTCAATATTAAATATCGTCCCGGCCCCCTCCTCCAGCCGCGTGCCCGCCCCTCCGGTTCCTGTAGCCTTCTGCACGCTGCACCTCCCGGGTTTCCTCTGAGCCTCTGCTTTCAGCTGTGGGTTATTAGCACCCGGTGTGAACAGAGACCAGGCCCCTCCATAAAGTTTATATTCACATTCCAAAAACGTAAAAACAAGGAAAAGGGAGAAAAACAACACCCTAGGTACAAGCCCAACTGCTCCTGCAAACAGAGGCCACTCCCCACCCCCACCCTCAAGCCCAGGGCCAGAGGAACTGTTAACTAGCAGCTGACAGATTTTTACAGCAGGAATTAGGCCCTCATTTGGCTCCGGATTAGCCCAAATCTTCCATCTCATTACAGCCCTGCCTTGTTGGAGCCCCCCTTTCTTGGAGCTGGGGAGTTGCAGATAGGTCTTTGGGGTCCCAGCCAGCATTCTCACTCTCTAAACTGGGGTGGGATGGAGCAAGGAGACAGGGTGGACACAGGTAACTGGTAAGATCTGGGGTCCTGAGCAGGGCTGGCAGTGGCCAGCTGGAGGGCCTGCAAGAATTCTTTGAGGCGTTTCTCAGGCGGCGTGAACTGGACATCTACCCCTATGATGAAGATGAGGTCATGTGGTGGAGAGGCAGGTGCTGGTTTAGAAACTGGTCTTCTTATGAGTCCAGGGAAATCCCAAACCTTAGGAATAAAAATAACAATTGTAGCACTTACTGAGCAGCCTCATATGTTAAGCTCTATGTTGAGCCCTTTTATATTTAATTCTCAGAAAAACCATGGCATGGGCACTATTGTTATCATCATCTCACTTTACAGATGAGGATGCCAAGGCTTAGAGAGAGTAGATATCTTACCCAAAGATGCAGCTGGCAACAAGGAGAGCCGGAATTCAAACCAGGGCTGAGGGATTCTAGGGCTCTGTGCCTCCAGGTCATACTGCCTCTCCTGCCAAGACTGTAGCAGGTGTCCACTGTATAAACATCTGTCCTTAAGCTGTTGGTCCTCATTTCACCCAGTGCTTTGCTCTGAATGGGGGTGTGCCCCCTAAATTTGTATGTTGGAATTTAATCCACAATTGGGGCCTTTAGAAGGTGATTAGGGTCATGAAGGTGGGGCTCTCCTAAATGAGATTAGTGCCCTTATAAAGTGACTTGTGGGAGCCTACCTACCCCTCCCACTCCTTCAGCCATGTGAGGATGCAGCAAGAAGGCAGCATCTTTGGAGAAGAGAACAAGCCCTGCCTCCCCCCAGATACCAGAATCTGTTGGTGCCTTGATCTTAGACTTTCCAGCTTCGAGAACTGTGAGCAATACATTTATGTTCATAAATTACCCAGTCTAAAGTATTTTGTTATAGCAGTCAGAATGGATTAAGATGCCCACTAACTGATTATCAGAAACTTTAAGCCCAAATTCGTGCTGAGGTAGTTCTGACACTTTCCTGTTTTCTGTTCTGAGACAAAGACCAGCACTTCACCCTGTCTTGGGCAGAATGCACCCCTCTGGACTTAACAGCTGTTATACAAGGACACTGGTAGGGCAACTGGCTTCTCTCCTGTGCTTCCTTGGGCCAACGAAGCACTTTAGTGGGTGCGATCACCCTAGAATGCAGTTAGGCATTTGCTAAGAGATCTGGGGAAAAAGAGATGTTAAAATCCCTAAAACGGAGAAGGGCTGGAGGAACTGGCACTCTTGGCAGCTGCCCAGATGTTTGGGCTCCCGGGAGCTTTGCTCTGCAGAGGCAACTCCAGCTGTTTATGGTATCTTCTTGGGAAGGTCAGTGTGGTGTGGGAGGCAGTAATGGTGGTAGAAGGGCTTGTGGCTGGACACAAAAGACTTAGTGAGGCCCTAGCCTTCTCCACTCAGGAGCGCTCTTCATGGAACAGGCTGCTGCATGGACACACATTGCCACTTGAGAGTCAGGCTAGAGTAGGAAAATGTCTGGGAATTCTGGAGCTCTTCAAAATCCCTTTTTTTAAAAGTGGAAATTTAAGGAAATTTTGAAGCATGTGTCATACTTAGACTTGAAGTACCCTTTACACAGTTAAATCACTTTGTCAGTTTAGGAATGTAAAAATGTTTTATGTATAACTTGGTTTGCTCATAAAATCCTCATTTGGGTATATTTAGAAATGTGAGGCCAGAGAAAGGGAAGTGAAATTTGAGGGAAAATCTCCAACCCCCGGACTTAGAGCGAGAAAACAAATACAAGGTGCTGCATTTATTACGTATTAATTAATTTATTTTTGGTCTCCTCATGTGGTTAGGCACGTGTGTCATTCTGGAGTTTGGGTGTCAGAAGCTGCCCTCCTCTAGGAAAGGAGCTGCCTGGGGATCAGGGCAGGGAGTGGGAGAAACAAACTCAGAGAAACACCAAGGGCGGCAGAGCCAGCGAGGTGAGTTTCCCTAGGGATTTGGAAGGAGGAGGAGCATGGCTGGTACAATGAGTAGGCCATTTTCCTCATGGCAAAGTCGTCCCATCAGCAGCTGAAATCAAAGTTTCAATGCCTCCTTATTACATTAATGAGTCCCCTAATGTAACAGGGGAACGGAGAGTCTCCCTGAAGGTGCCCAAGAGCTCCTAAATTCAGTTCATTTATTTTTTCTTTTCTTTTCTTTTTTTTTTTTTGAGATGGAATCTTGCTCTGTTGCCCAGGCTGGAGTTCAGAGGCACAATATTGGCTCACTGCAACCTTTATCTCCTGGGTTGAAGCGATTCTCCTGTCTCAGCCTCCCAAGTAGCTGGGATTACAGGCGTGTGCCACCACACCCAGCTGATTTTTGTATTTTTAGTAGAGATGGGGTTTTATCATGTTGGCCAGGCTGGTGTTGAACTCCCGACCTCTGGTGATCCACCCGCCTCTGGCTCCCAAAGTGCTGGGACTACAAGCATGAGCTACTGCGCCTGGCCAACTCAGTTCATTTCAACCAACACTTATTAGGAGCCTCCAGGAATACCCATGTGAATTAGATCCAGCCTTTGCCCTTGCAAGAGCCAGATACAGACCACATCTGAGGATGACAACTACTACTTACAGGGAATGGTCTGTGTGCCGGGCACTGTATCAAATTATATATGTATTATATTAATGTTAACACAGTTAATCTTCATTACAACCTCAAGAGAAGAGTCCTATTTAATACATTTTACAGGTGGGGAAACTGAGGCATGGCTTGATTAGCAACTTGCCCAAGATCATCTGGGATCTGAACCTAGGCATTCTGTGCCCCAAGTCTGTGCCCTTAACCATTCCAGTACTCAGGATGCTTGGTGAGCATCGGGGAGGGCATTGTCCCTGGCCTGGGATGTCTAGTCATTCCTTGAAGGATGACTCCTGAGTGGCGACTATAGTCACAAGTGAGAGCTGAAGAGGCAGAGGCAATGGGGGAGAACATTCCAGGCTGAGACAATGGTTCAGAGCAAGGTGTTACCATACAAACCTTAGCACTGCACATCAAGAGATACAAGTGTTTGGAAATTTCTAGAATATAAATAATGGGTGAGGTCAAAGGGGACAGGAGAGGAGGCTGGGGAAAGGTAGGAGGAGGGCCAGACCATAGTATGCTTGTGCCATGCTTGGGGCTGAAGGTATCTCCTGCGAGTGATGAAGGGCAATTAAAGGGGTTCATGCCAGGAATGATCCGAGACATTTTGCATTCTTGATAGAATTCTCCGTGGGAGCGGAGCACAAGTGACCGGATAGAGGTCAGAGGAGAGGCAAGCACACTGGTCGAGAGTTAAATGGGGAACCTGAGTGGGTTACTTGACATTGGGAATGAAGAAATGATTTGAATTAGACAAAAAAGAGATTGTTTTTCATTTTCACTTTATATATCTGTTTGTAGTCTGCCTTATTCCATTGGAAATTTTAGGCTGGATCTCTTTGACTTGCTAAATTGTTTCTGGAATGTTTACTTATTTTTTCCCCACTAGATGCTTACCATTGGGAAACGTAACCCAGTTCATATCACTGAGTTTCTTTTCTGAAAACTGGCATATTTATTACAGCTGGTGACCATGCAAGCAGGTTTACTGGGTTCAGTCCTGATTATACTTGTTATATAATTATTAATAGCATCCCTTTTCACTCTACAAAGTGTCCTGGTTTGAATGATGAATTATATGGTCAACATAATTACAGCACATACATGAAAAACTACTGCAGCAGAGCCTTGACTCTATATCGCGCTAAATTACATCTAGGTACATTATAATGATCTTACTTGTTCCAAACGATAATCCTGAGAAATAGGCAAAATGAAGGTTATTGGCACTCCTCTCTTTTTTTTCTCTTACCTTTTTTTGTTTGTTTAACAATGAAGAAAAGGACATTTAAGTAAGTTAAATGACATGCTGAAGGCACACATCTAGAAAGAAGTAGAGGATGGGTATGACTTGAGTCTTCTGCTATTTAGACCAGTCCGTCTGCTACACCCTAGGCTCTTGTCCTATGCTATGGTTGATTAAAGACGGCCACATGTTCTCTGCCCCTCCTCCCATCGAAAGGTGAAGTCTAATCATTTTATTTGAATCTGGGTTGGTTTTAGTGATTTGCTTGGCCAATAGAATGTGAGAGAAGTGACATCCTGGGACATCTGGGATGAGGTAATAAGCCAAGTAGCTTCTGACTAGATCCTTTGGGACACTCGGTCTGGGAAAGTGCCAGCCACCCTGTAAGAAGCCTAACTGCCCTGAGACTGCCATGTTGTAAGGAAGCCCAAGTTAGCCATGTGAGAGAGAGAGAGAGAGAGAGAGAGAGAGAGATGCCTGGTCAACAGTGGTGTGCTGGTAAACCTACTCTCTGAATGAAAAGTGCCCTGATTTATAGTGTTTGTTGATTTCTGACTGTAATTAGTCTCACTAGGGCCAATTTAAAGCTACCAATAGTGTAACAACTGACTTGTAAAAATTTCTGAATATTTAACAATTGGCTGTTGCAAGCTGGTACAAGCCAGCTTAATATATCACAGCTTCCCAGTGTCCAGCCATATGAATCATCCCAGCTGAAACCCCAAATATTGTGAAGCAGAGAGGAGTTGTTCTTGTTGAACCTCACCTAAATTGCAGGGTCATGAGCAAAACAGATGATTATTGTTGTTTTAAGCTGCTAAGTTTTAGGGTAGCTTGTTACTCAGCAATAGCTAGCTGGAGGATGTGGAAAGACAGGTATGCATGTCCTTGAAGAAATGAAAGTACTCTTGGCAAGGTGTGGTGACTCATGCCTGCAATCCCAGCACTTTGGGAGGCCAAGGTGGGAAGATTGCTTGAGCTTAGGCATTCCAGACCAGCCTGGGCAATATAATGAGACCCCATCTCCACAACAAGTAAACAGAATTATCCAGGTGTGGCTGCATGTGCCTGTGGTTCCAGCTACTTGGGGGACTGAGGTGGGAGGATTGCTTGGGCCTGGGAGGTCAACGTTGCAGTGAGCCATGATCATGCCACTGCACTACAGCCTGGGTGACAGAATGAGACCCTGTCTCAAAAAGAAAAAAATAGAAGTACTCTTGAAAATGTAGAGAAACACTTCTCTCCCTGTTTTCTTTGTTGCCATTGAACTGGTAAAATATTTGAGGTGGGCTGGGTGTGGTGGCTCATGCCTGTAATCCTAGCATTTTGGGAGGCCTGGGTGGGTGGATTGCCTGAGCTCAGAAGTTTGAGACCAGCCCGGGCAACATGGTGAAACCCCCGTCTCTACTAAAATTAAAAAAAAAAAAAAAAAAATTGGGTGTGGTGGCGTGTGCCAGTAATTGCAGCTATTTGGGTGACTGAGACAGGAGAATTGCTTGAACCTGGGAGGCGGAGGTTGCAGTGAGCCAAGATTGCACCATTGCACTCCAGCCTGGGCGATAGAGCAAGACTCCGTCTCAAAAAAAAAAAAAAAAAAAAAAAAAAAATTGGGGGGTGGGTAAAATCTGCAGTTCTTATTCTAGTTGAAGTTGGAGATGGAAGTTGTGTATGCCCTAGGTGGATGGTGGTGCCATTCTCTGAGGCATGGAGGCTTTTGGGGGAAAAACTGGGCTGAGAATTGGATGGATTAAGGTTGCAGTGATATTGGACCATCTGAGTTAAGGTGTCCAGCAGAAAGACTGAATTAGGTGGATCTGAGTTATGATTTTGAATATATATAGCTCAGCACCTAGTTTCTAACAATTAATTTACTTATTATAATTTCAGTGTTGGTTTGTTGCAAATTATAAAGCCAGCAAAGCTTATCTCCAGCCCATGTAACAACCACCTCCTTCCCAGTTTCTCCTAACTTTCGGTGCCCACTTGAGATCTTTTTCTTTCCCTGGGGAATGTGGATTTAAGTCTTATCTGTTATTGTGGAATGGGAAGTTTGTTTCTTAATGTATTTATTATCTATTGCTGTGTAACAAATTACTCCCAAATTTAGCAGCTTAAAATAACAAATAGTTATTATATCACAGTTTCAGTGGGTCAGGAATTTGAAAGTGACTTAGCTGGGTCATTCTGGTTGAGAGTTTCTCGCTAGGTTGCCAGCAACATGTTGGTTAGGGCTATGGGCTTGGTAGAGGCTGCAGGATCCATTTCCAAGATGGCTCCCTTACAGTGAATGTTGGCAGGAGGCCTCAGTTTCTTCCATGTGGGCCTTTCCACAGGGTTACTTTAAGTCCTCACCTCATAGCAGCTGGTTTCTGTGAGCGAGCGAGAGAGTGAGAAAGAGAGAAAGAGAGAGGAGGAAGAGGAGGAGGAGGAAGAAGAAGAAGAGGAGGAGGAGGAGAAGGAGGCAGCCACAATGCCTTTTATGACTTGGTCTTACAAGTCACATACTATCACTTCCAACATAATTCATCTGTTAAAGGCAAGTCACTAAGTCCAACCCACACACAAGGGGAGGGGAATCAGGTCTTACGTTCTGAAGAAAGGAGTACTGAATAATTCCTGGACGTATATGAACACCACAACACCTTTTAAAGACATTTCAGATAGTAAATCAGGCATATGTTAGGGGCTGGGGGTGGGGTGGCCAAGAGATCTATGTCCTGAATTCACACCATGTCTACTCAAAGTACTTTAAAGATGGGCCCTGTTCACATAAATAATTATATTGTAGAACGCGACAATGGAAAGGGACCTCAGAGGGCTTTCCAGAGGCCACAAACTGGTAATCATGGGTTTAATTTGTCCAGCAGATCTATTTTGTTTGGTGAAAACTTAATTTAAAAAATTTGATTGCTTTCAGTTTGGACACGTACACTCCAATATCCCTATCACTCCCCATTGTCTTATACTGGCCAATTTGCTCATTTCAGTGATCCACCTGACCCCTGGGGGTTCCTGAGTCCTCGAACCCCTGGTTCTTATCCTTGCTCTCATTTCAGACATAGGGAAACTGAGGCCCACAGAAGAGAAGTTGACTTGCCCAAGGTCAAAAGTTGAGTGAGTGACAGAGTTAGGTCCTGAACCCAGGTCTCCTGATCCTAGTTCAAAAGCTCCTTTCACCTCATCTGCTTGCCTTCCAACCTCTTGTCAAAAGTGGCATCACAGTCTTCCCCCTTGTCCTGGAGAGCATTCCCTCAGCTCAGCTCACCATTAATACCGTTAATGACATCCCCCTCTAGCATCAGACACGAGTAAGGAGAGAGATATATTTTATCCATATATAAAGATCTAAAGATGGAAAAAGTTTAAGTACCACAGCCCTAGAGAAAAAGAGTCAGAGAGTGAATGCCGGGAAAACATGGGGGGAAGCAGCGTGGTGTGAGAGGGAGACCCTGGAGGATATTTCAGTAGGTTAATAACCTAAGCTGTTGCCAAGTTGAAATTAGAAAGAGGAAGGCTCTGCCTGCTGAATGTGGAGGAGGGGGCTAATCCTGTCCTTTGATAAATGGATGACATTCTAGCAAAATGAGACGCTCCGCCCCAGTGGCTGCAGGGGGACGTTGGGCTGGGAGGCGGGGTGGGTAGGGGGCCTCTGGAGCCCCAGCAATGAGGTTAAGATGCAGAACTGCGAGGCATCAGTACATTAGCAATGAAATTGCAGTCACTTTGGCAGCTCTTTATTAAATAATCTGCGATAGATACAAATGGCCAGCAGTGTCTTAGTTTGGAGTGCTCTCCTGACCCAGCCTTTCCTGAGACCTGTCCCTCCTCCTGCCTTTGGGGTCTTTGCTAACCAATTCCCCAGCCCTACTGTTTATTCCCCTTGTTGCTCCTTCTCCTTGGTTCTAACCCAGACTTCTGTGGTCCTTAGCAGCTGCAGCTTTTATCACCCCACGTGTGGGTAAAGCTTTCAAGGCTGACCATGGTGGGTGCAGGGACTCTCTCCTCCCCACCTCTCCCATCCTGGTGTCCTTCATCTCTGAGGAAGACCTGGAGTGAAGACGCCACTAGCTTTTTGTATATTTTGTGGGGAAGAGCAGTCCTCCCTGAGTCTCCCCAAAGAGGGGTACACGGCTTGGCCTTCCGAGAGCTCCTGGGTGTGCCACCACTCCCAGCCCTCCAGAGATGTCTTTTTTCAGTCTCTTAAATTCATAGATTTTTATGCATGTAGAGGTTTCAGAGCTAAGGACTTGGCCTGAGCAAGCTTAAAACAAGCTCTGTCCCCTACGCCCCAATGCAGTCCCTCTCAGCTCTACCCTCAAGTCTTCTAAATGTTGAGCAGAAGGCCCGATATGACTTGATGGAGTGACATTCTGAAAGGGAAGACAGTCTAGGAGGCTGGGCAGAGCTCTTGAAGCGTGACTCATAGGATGCAATGCAGGCTTCTCCCAGTTCTCTCCTTCTTTCCACTAGGGAAAAAGTGGAGATTTTTGTTTTCCATGCTTGGCAAAGTCCTAGACACTGGGGGTTTAGAGAGAAAGGGTCTATGGCCTTGTTCCTCCAATTGCTCAGTTTGGCAGTGTAGAATAATGATAATAATAAGAGCTTATCAGAGCTACTACAAGCACTTCATATGCATCACAACACATGTGTATATATCACTTAATTCTCACAATAATCTTATGAGACAATGACCATTACGATTTCCCATTAAATAGGGAGGCTTAGTAAGTTGCTCAAGGTCAGGTAGCTAGTAAGTGGTAGAGCTTGGATTTGAACCCAGGCAATTTGGCTCTAGCTTCAGAGTCTGTGCTCTTAAAAATTAAATTCCAGCAGGGTGTAGTGGCTCACACCTGTAATCCCAGCATTTTGGGAGGCTAAGGTGAGTGAATCACTTGAGCCCAGGAGTTCAAGACCAGCTTGGGCAATACTGTGAAACCCCGTCTCTACAAAAAAATACAAAAATTAGCTGGGTGTGGTGGTGAATGCCTGTAGTCCCAGCTACTTGGGAGGCTGACATGGGAGGATTGATTGAGCCCAGGAGGTTGGGGCTGCAATGAGCCATGATCGCACCACTGGACTCCAGCCTGGGTGACAGAGTAAGTCCCTGTCTCAAACAAGCAAACAAACAAACAAGCAAGCAAGCAAACAAACATCCATTGCAATTCAGCGTAATTTTTGCGGGGGTGGAGGTAGTGGGAGGGAGCAGTATTAGACCTGAAAGAGATGTTAAAGATAATTCAGACCAATCCTAACGCATCAGCTGAAACACTGAGGTTCTGAGAAGCTGAGTAAGTTTCCCAGTGTTAGAATCACTAAGAGAGTGTTGAACTCACCGTCCATTTTAATGGACCCCTTTCCCTTACCCTGCAGCTGCTGGGAGTCTGGGGAGGCTTCTGGATCTGAGAGACGCATCCAGCAGGGAGAGGACAGGCATTCCAGTCAGGGACCCCCGCAGGAGCCAAAATGGAGGCCCGAGATTCCTGGTGGCTGGAGAACAGGGAGCCTGGGGCAGGCAGCCGGGTGGGTGGAAAGTGGGTAGGGACAGGTTGTAAAGGGCCTACCTTATTTTGCTAAGGAGACAAAGGAGAGTTATCAAGGACACCATGATGACAGGCACATCACTGAAACTCTCTCTGGCCATTGTGTGTGGAAGAGGGGCAGGAGGAAGACTGGCATAGCAAGATTCCTGGAATGCTCTGATGTTCAAAGGACATTTATAAACCTTGGTAAGAAGAGTGCGTAACAAGGACACAAAGGAGGAAATAGAGTGCCCACAGGTCAGATCCCTAGCTTAACTAAAGTTTTCAAAAGAAAAGTTGAAGAGAAGAAACTGTTAGAACAAGTTGAAAAGCCTCGGACCGATGGGGTTTTACGAATAGCTAATAGGGAGAATGGAAGTTTTCAACTGGTGTTTTGCATTTGTCTTCACAAGGAGAAGACTCTTTAGATTGAGGCATGTAAGGTAAACATTAGTACAATTCTGAGAGATGTGAGAAGGGTAAGAGGCTGCAAGACAGCGCCTAGTTGCTCTAAGCAAATTCAAGTGTCTAGAATCATGAGCAGTGAGAGACCCTGGGAAGGAGCTTGACCAAGCAGCCAAGGGAGGGTGGGAATTCTGCAAACTGCTGACTGGTCATCTAAGATTGACCTCAATTCTGATCCCAGATGTGATTACTGGGGGTATGTTTGTGATAGTCTTCCTACTTCCAGTTTTTATTTTTCAAGTAACTTAAAAAATAAGTTACATAAAACTTAATAAAAACAATACATGCAGATAGTTTCAAAAGTGAAATGATGCTAAAAAAGCTTACAGCAAAACCGAGTGGTCTCCTGTTCCCCGGCCTGCTTCACTCCCCATGCTGGTTACTTGCCAGGCTCACCAGAAACATTTTCAACCTTTTTTTTCTTTTAACTTTTCAACATGTTCTGGTTCTTACTTCCATATTTTAAAAGAATGTGTATATAACACTGTCTCTTGATTTATTCATTTTAGGTGATTTTGTAAACTTCCCTTGGCAAATATTACCAGTCTTTCTCCCCTTCAGAGCACATGGAAGACTGTATTGTCAAGCCCCCGCCTGTACAACAGGAACATATGACTGTTCTTGGCAAATGAAATTATAAGAGGAGAGATGGTAAAAACTCATGCACCCTTCTCCATTCTCTGTGCCCTGCCATGGGACCAAGGATGCCATGTGTTCCAGAGGGTATTGCTACAAGCTGGTGGAGCTGCTGACTGAATCCCTGAATGATCACATGGAGCAAAGCCCCTGAGCATCCATGTGAGCAGTGTTGTGTAAGACAGAAGCATATTTTGCTATTTAGATTTTGGGGTTCTTACTATTGAATAACTTAGCCCATCCTGACTAATACATATCTTATTATGATGAGTTTAGTTATTTACACTCCTTATCTAAACCTCTTTTAATTACATCTCAATTTTTGGTTAAGCCCATCATCACTGTTTTCAATTTAATGATTGTATAAAGATTGTTCACTGCTGAGCTATATAGTGTTTTATGATTAAATCTCTTTTATTATAAAATTGTTTATTTTGCTAGATTTAGTAATTATCTCATTTTACGACTGAGTTTTCTTTGATATTCTGACTAAAATCTCCTCATTCTTTAACAACTTTATACAAAATGTACCTTATTACAATTTTCCACTCTGTCACACTGTCATGTAAGTTACTAGTTCTACTTTTCTTTTTGTCCTGGAGAAAGCTCCAAACTTCTCTCCAGACTTCTGCCCTAATATGGACTGAAGGCTCTCTGGACCTATACAATTGTTGTTCCCTGTTTTCTGTTCTGCATGTTGTTGTTGTTGTTGTTGTTTTTTTTTTTGCCTTAATTCCTCTTTTTGGTGTAGCACATCCTCTGATAGCTTTCTGAGAAAGGGTTAATGGAATACATATTTTTTAGATTTTACACGTCTGAAAATGTCTTTTGACCATCCTTATACAGGATTGATAAATTGGCTGGGCATAAAAGTCTAGGCTGAAAATAACCATGCAGATGGTACCAGTTGTCCATCAAAATCTTGGGCACACAGTTAGACTATACTTCCCAGCTTCCCTTGCAATACAACTTAGCCATGTGATCAAGTTTCCTTTAACGGAAATTTTAAAACTCCAGACTTAGCCCATTCAAAACTTCCTGGGTTTTTTCCTCCATGCTTTCCCCATTCTGGCAATACAAATGGAGACAATAAAAATGAAGTTCTAGGGATTTGTAGAGCCATGAGATGCAAGGAGCATCAGTTCTTGAATGACCACGCATAGAACAGCCCACCCAGTAATATATGTGGGCTAAAAATAAACAAGTATTGTTTTAAGCCACTGGAATTTTGAGGTCTATTTGTTAGCAGCCTAACTGTACTCTAGCACAGAAATTGGTTTTAGAAGTAGGGTGACGCCATTACAAAAATTAAATGTCACTGGCTGGGAAAAGGTGGTGAGAAAACAGATATAAACAGATATGCCTATTGAGCTAGGAGGAAAGCATTTAGATACCTGAGAACATTTAATCTCCTACTGGGTCTTTACCTATAGTGAAAGAGGTTGGAGAAAGTGGGTGGGATTTATTGTCAGTTATTTAATTCACTTAGCAGGTTGTCACCAGGAAAAGATGAGCTCAACAAAGAACAGGGCTATTTGTAAGCAGAAATCAAGGGTTGAAGAAACAGTTTCTAGACCCCACAGAGGAGGTGGTAACACTGAATAAGTATTTGAGCCACAAAGACCAATGAAGTCTTCTCAGTTAAACCAAAGGACTTATTCCTGCAGCAAAGATCAGGTTAAGGATACGGTCTCTCTAATAATCCTCTTGCTACAGATGGCCTTACAGTAGCTGATATTTGACAAATGGAGATTGGCATGGAGCTGAAAAAGCAAAAAAGAACTCAAACAAATTTAAGAATCATGTATAGGGAATTTTGGAAGCGGTAAGCGGTGCATGTAACTAATGGGAAGCAAATAGATCAGAAACCTTTTTGCAGGAAGAAATTGAATTTCTCAAGAAGTCACAAAGATGGTCTTTAAAAAGTTCAGAAAAACACGTGGACCCCCAAGCTTCCATGAACCAAAAGTGCTGTGAAAGCAGTGGGAACCCCCAAAAGGAGGATACTACTAACAACCCCTTCAGATCTGGCCACAGGAGATAATGGACAATGGAGAATTTCCCAGAGGGCAGAGCAGGGGCCACGGAAGACAAGGAGACTCCTCCCAGAGGAAGGATACAGGGCCTAATGTAGTAACCCCCTCTATTGCCAGGGCAGAGGGTCTTCACAATGCTTGTCTGGCAGGATTCCATCATTGTTATGGACCAGGCACTGCCCGTATCTCCCAATCTTAATTGCAATTATCCTATATATTGGATGTGTGCAGGGATGGGGAGTAGAGCTCAGTTCATAAGTCTGTGGACCAAGAGAAATTCTATCAGACTTGTTGGAAAGGACTGTACATCACCTAGAAGTTCCGGATATTGAGCTGAATGCAGAAGCTAGATGGAGTTTTGATTTGACTCCCTTGAAAAGGGATTGGATGTGTTCTAGGTGTGGCAAGAAGGCTACCCACACTACTGACTGTGGAAGAGACTGATGGCTGAGCATCCAAATCTGTTATTTCTTCTTCCTGAGCATGAAAGTAAGGTTATATTTCTCAGCTTTCCTTGTAGGGAGGTGTAGCCACAGGGCTAAACTTTCCCCAGTGGAACATGAGTGGAAATGGTATGTGTCAATTTCAGAACAGGTCCATAAAGACTTCATCTGTGCAGTTTTCTGTGCTCTTTACTGTTTTACTGGCTGGCTGCAGATATGACAAGAAGACTCCAGAGGAAGCATCCTAACCTGTGGTTCACAGACCCAAAATTCAGGGAAATCTATGAACTTGGATGGGAAAAGTATGTCTTTATTTTTCCTAACCTTAAACTAGTTGAGCATTTCTTTCTATTATAAATGTAGACAATAAACCACAGTGGTGTTAGCAGTATCTGTGACTTTGTCACCAGTAGAAATCACAGATATTTTCATATCACATTACAGTTGTTGCAGATAGCTCAAAATATCATTACATTCATCACTACTTAGAAACCGTGGCAGTTATTAGACCTGCCACTAGACTGCACATAATTGCAGTCTTCCTGTTGATAGACAGCTGTGCCACACAACTGGCCGACACTGAGCAGGGGAGGCATTCCACCACCAAATGTGGAAGTCACATGTGCTCACAAGCTATGTTGCTTTCCAGTAGTCCTTGCCTCCAATTGTTGGTCAATTAATATGTGGAGGTAGATGCATTGTTTGTTAAAGGTTTGCAAAATTGGATGATTCAGATAAGAATTATTTATTTATTTTCTGAGATGGAGTCTTGCTCTGTTGCCCAGGCTGGAGTGCAGTGGTGCGATCTCGGCTCACTGCAACCTCTGCCTCCAGGGTTCAAGCAATTCTTCTGCCTCAGCCTCTGGAGTAGCTGGGATTACAGGCATGCACCACCATGCCCAGCTAATTTTTGTATTTTTAGTAGAGATGGGATTTCGCCATGTTGGCCAGGCTGGTCTCGAACTCTTGACATCATGATCCGCCCACCTCGGCCTCCCACAGTGCTGGGATTACAGGCCTGAGCCACCGTACCCAGCCATCAGATAAGAACTCTTAGCCCTCTTCAATACTGAGAGGTGTGCAGGCCACAAGTGTAGTCAGTCTTCACAAGGATATGTCTTTTTTTTTTTTTTTTTTTTTGAGACGGAGTCTCGCTCTGCCGCCCAGGCTGGAGTGCAATGGCCGGATCTCAGCTCACTGCAAGCTCCGCCTCCCGGGTTCACGCCATTCTCCTGCCTCAGCCTCCCAAGTAGCTGGGACTACAGGCACCCGCCACCACGCCCGGCTAGTTTTTTGTATTTTTTAGTAGAGACGGGGTTTCACCATGTTAGCCAGGATGGTCTCGATCTCCTGACCTCGTGATCCACCCGTCTCGGCCTCCCAAAGTGCTGGGATTACAGGCTTGAGCCACCGCGCCCGGCCACAAGGATATGTCTTTAAAAACTAAATGTAGCTTAAACGCACCTATGTTTTAAATGTATTGTCTTACTATTTATTTAATTAATAACACATTTATTACTATATCATAATAGTCTTTATTTATTTTGATAGTTATATCTCCGTATAATTGTTTTGCTTTGTATTACTATGTGTTTTATTTTATTGATTTAAAAATATTATCAGAAGGGGTCTGCCAGATAGTTAAAGGGGTCCAGGACCCCAAAAACGTTAGGAGGGGGCCTGTGGTATGGCTAAGCCTCAAGGTGGAAGAAGCTTGGGTCTCACAGAGGAGTGTCTGCCTATTACATGAACATCCATCCAGGACTGTTATGTGAGCAGAAATCAACTTCTGTTGTGTTAACTTGGGAGCATATCCTCCCTAATGTAAAGATTGCTCCATTGAATCTTTCTTTCTTTCTCTCCCTTCCTTCCTTCCTTCCTTCCTTCCTTCCTTCCTTCCTTCCTTCCTTCCTTCCTTCCTTTTTAGAGATAGTGTCTCACTATGTTGCCCACACTGATTTTGAACTCCTGGCCGCCAGTGATCCTCCTGCCTCAACTTCCCAAAGCGCTGGGATTGCAGGCATGAGCCACTGTGCCCAGACCCTGCTGTTACTTTTGAGAAGTCCAGTGCCATACTAATTATTAATCTTCTGTATCATTTCCCTGCTTTCTGTAACTCTCATCCCCTCACCAATTTCCCTTCCCTTCCCTTCCTCCCTTCCTCCTTTCCTCCATTCCTCCCTTCCTCCCTTCCTCTCTTTCTCTTTCTTTCTTTCTTTCTTTCTTTCTTTCTTTCTTTCTTTCTTTCTTTCTTTCTTTCTTTCTTTCTTTCTTTCTTTCTTTCTTTCTTTCTTTTTCTTTCTTTCTTTCTTTCTTTCTTTCTTTCTTTCTTTCTTTCTTTCTCTCTCTCTCTCTCTCTCTCTCTCTCTCTTTCTCTCTTGTTTTTGGATTTTTACTTTCTACCTTTGTTCTGAAATTTCACATGTGCTCTAGAGTAGGTCTTTTCTCCATGAATCATGCCAGGTTCTCTCAGTAGGCCTTTTTAGTCTAGGGACTTATATCTTTCAATCCGGGAAGTTCTATTATCTCTAACACAGTATTCTGGTTAGCTATTACTAACATTGTAGCAAATCATCCCTAACTTAAGTGACTTAAAACTATAACCATCACTTTATGACCTCTCATGGATGTTGGAAAATCTTCACTAGGTGGTTCTCTGTCATAAGATCATAGTGAGATGACGTTTGGATCTGGAACTGTGGGGACTGGAGCAGCTGGGGGCTTTTTGGACATCTTTCTCTTCTCAGGGCATCCTATGTGATCTCTCCACAAGGCCTCTTCTGGGCTTCCTCACAGTATGGTGGCCTTCTTCCATTGTGACAGCCAGCTTCCATAGTGGCTCAGGACTCTAGGGCAATTCTTCCAGCAAGCACAGCAGAAAGAATGTTGCCTTTGATGACCTAGCTTCCTATCACACAGTCTCCCTTCTACCGTACTGGTGAATATACAGTCACGAAAGCCTCTGAGGATTCAAGGGCAAAGGAATTGCAAAACTGGATGATTCGGATAAGAATTCTTAATTCTCCTTAATATCAAGAGGTATGCAGGCCACAAATGTAGTCAGTCTTCATACTGATATGACTTTAAAAAATAAATGTAGCTTTAACTCATCTTTTTTTTTTTTTTTGAGATGGAGTTTCCCTCTTGTTGCCCAGGCAGGAGTGCAATGGTGCAATCTCGGCTCACTGCAACCTCCGCCTCCCGGGTTCAAGCGATTCTTCTGCCTCAGCCTCCCGAGTAGCTGGGATTACAGACATGTGCCACCACGTCTGGCTAATTTTGTATTTTTAGTAGAATCGGAGTTTCTCTGTGTTGGTCAGGCTGGTCTCAAACTCCTGATCTCAGGTGATCTGCCCGCCTCGGCCTCCCAAAGTGCTGCGATTATAGGCATGAGCCACTGTACCCTGCAACTCACCTATGTTTTAAATGTATTGTCCTACTATCCATTACGACCACCTCTTGATGGGGCATGGCAAGATTCTGGAAAAGTTTGTGGGATAGGGGATATTGTGACAGCTGTCTTTGGAAAATACAATTTGCTACATTTTCCTCTTCCTTTCAGTTCTTTCTTTATATTTCTCCTAACAGTTAGTTTTGATCCTCTAGACTAATCCACTAATTTTCCTATCTATTCTCTGTTATTATCCCTCACTTTATCCTTTTGTTTTACTTTCTAGGAGATTTCATTGACTTCAGCATCCAATTCTACTACTGACTTTTACATTTGGACTATCATATAAAAATTGTTCTTTGTTCCTCTTTAGTTTTAAAGTGTTGCATTCTTTTTTTTAATTTCATGGGTGTAATATCTTTCATTATCTTTCTGAAGCTATTCGTTGTAATTTCTTTGAATTGTTTTGCTTTCTACAATTGCTACTTTTCTCCACGAGTTCTTTTTTTCTCCCTTTGTTCATTTTTTTCTCTATTATGTTTAAGGCTTTTCTTGAATACTTGATTTTTCTTGGGTGTTTCTCATTGGAAGTACATGGGTGGGCTTGTGGGCTGGGGTGTCTTGAAAAAGTGGCCAGCCAGCTACTTTTATTGGGATTTCCAAATGCCAGTATTTGTTGGTCTTTTCTCTGAGGATCATTTGGTCTCTCCTGAGACGGCTTCTCCCATCTCCCATCTCCAGCTGCTGGTATCTGGGGCTGAGTGGGGAAAGGTTAGGGTGCTCTTCAGCAATTCTGCTTTGATTTTCCTGGGCCATTTGATGGTCCCATTTTGGAGCTTCCCTGGTTTACTTATTTCATAACTCTGTAACTCCAGAACAAACTCCCAGGTCCCTGCAAGATTGGGGGGGTATGATGGCCTTACTGAGGAAGGAGAATGTGGGTCCCTAGAGTGGTCTCACTACTCCTCACACAGCGATAATCCCAGCACAAGACCCTCTGCCTTGCTTCTGCTTTCTGCAGTATCTGGTGTCTCCCATTAATGATTTTTTCCTAGGTTTTCTGTAGCCAATAGGTTTGCCTTTCCTTGATACCTCCTGCAGCCACAGAGATTTGACTTTACTCCTCCTCCCTAGCTCATATGCCGTGTGTCATCTGCTTTCTGTTTCTTATTATGCTTCAGGGGTTTAGGCATCTCCTACCTCCATTGAAGATGGAGTCATATTTTTGTTTTTTTCTTTCTTTGATACGTTGGGTGATACTCAAGAGGGGAAGGGGGCAAAATCTGGAAGAGCTTTCTTCTTGAGCCCCAGTGAAGGGGACACCTCAACCAGATCCCTAGGCCTCCTGTGCAGGGTTAGAGGTATCTTCTGAATATCCTGTGGGGCTGATTTAGGTGTCCCCTTATCTGGGGCTCAAGAAGAAAGTCCCCTGTGCATAGAGCACACACTGTTCACCTGACCATTTTTCTACTAGATTAGGAATGCCTGCAGAGTAGAGACTACTTTTTATTTAACCTTATTTTCCTAGAGCCCAGGAGGGTGTTTGGCACACAGCAAGTGCTCAGTACATGTGAACTGATAATGAACGAATAGAAGAAAGCAATTCCAAAAACATGAACAGTGTCAAGAGAAGAAACCTCTGAGAGAAGTTATTTGGTTATTTAGAATTCTCTTAAGGCTGGGGCTGAATGACGTAACTCTTAGCAAGTCCCTAAATGTGTCAGCAGAAGAAGTCCCGGCCTTTGCAATTATAAAGTCAAATTCTAAGCTGGCAGAAGACAGTGCAATGAGAAGAATGGTAGAAGATTAGGTCAGAGGCTCTGTAGTTGGTGACAGTGGATGGTGGCTTGGATGAGAAAGGCGGGGATGGACGTGGTTTGAAGTAGCTAGATTTTGAATATAGTTGGAAAGTAGAGCCAGTGTGATGTGCTGATAAATCATATTTGGGATGTAGAAAAATAGAGAAATCAAGGATACCTCCAGAATTTTTGGTCTGAGCAACTGGTTACAAAGTGCTGCCATTTATGGAGAAAGGGAAGGACCAAGGTTTCAGAACAAGAGTTCATTCTTAACATGGTAGATCTGGGACATGTGAATGGAGGTGTGGAGAAGGCATGAGACAACAGTCAGGAAGACAGAAGCCATGTCTGGGTTGGAGGTCATTGAAACTATATTATTGAAAGTCAATAATATAGTGACGGTTTTTAAAACCAGGAGACCAGATAACATCACTGCACGGGGTTGAATAGTGTCTCCTCCAAAATTTATGTCTTATTTGGAAATAGGGTTTTGCAGATGTAATCAAGTTGAGGTCATGCTAGATTGGAATGTGCCCCAATCCAGTGACTGTTGTTCTTTTAAGAGGAAAGAAATTTAGGCTGGGCAGGGCGATTCACACCTGTAATCCCAGCATTTTGGGAGGCAGGGCGGGAGGATTGCCTGAGCCCAGGAGTTGAATACCAGCCTGGGCAACATAGCAATACCCTGCCTCTACAAATTTAAAAAAAAAAAAAAATTAGTCAGTCCTGGCGGCATATCCCCGTAGTCCTGGCTACTCAAGAGGCTGATGGGGAGGATCATTTGAGCTCAGGATTTTGAGGTTACAGTGAGCTATGGCTGTGTCACTGCACTCCAGCCTGGATTACAGAAAAGAAGAAGGAGATGGAGAAAAGAAGGAGGAGAAGGACTAGGAGGAGAAGAAGAAGGAGGAGAAGAAGAAGAAAAAGGAGAAAGAATTTGGACACAGACACATACAGAAGGAAGATGTAAAAGTAGAGGCAAAGGTTGGAGTTATGCTACCACAGACACAAGTGCTAAAGATTACCAGCAACCACCAGCAGCTAGAAGAGCTAAGAGGAAATTCTTCCCTAGGGCCTTTGGAGGGAGTATGGTGACTTGATTTCAGACTTCTGGCTTCTGGAACTGTGAGAGAATATATTTCTGTTATTTTAAGCCACTCAGTGTGGTACTTCATTACAGTAGTCCTAGGAAACTACTATAGTCACCAAGCCCATGGTATAGATGGTGGGCAGATGAGTGCCAAGCATGCAGCCCTGGTAAATCCCATCCTTTTGAGATCAGGAAGAAGAGGCAGGTCCTGCAAAAGAGACAGAAAATGCACAGCCAAGGAGGTAGAAAGAAAACCAAGACAGTCAGATGCTCTGGAGCCAACATGGACAAAGTATTTCGAGAAGAAAGAAAGCTTAAGGCACTTCAGGTAAGTTGGTTACAATGAGGACTGAGAACTGGTCCTTGGACTTGGCCACGTGGAGGTCACTGGTGACTTTAGCCCAGTTTCAGTGGAATGATTGGCATGTATTAGAGAATGGGAGGTGAGGAGGTGTGAAGAGCAAGTAGACAATAACTACTGTTGTCCTTGATTCTATAGTTGGCAAAGAGCAAAAATGACTTTTCTTGTATAGCAACTTTGTAAGACAGCCATTATTATTTACAGAAAGATAAACTGAGGCTCAGAAGCATTTAAGGATCTGTCCAAGGCCCCTGGCAGACAGGAACTATAGAAACCTAGATCTTCAGAAACAAAAGTCCATGCTTTTTCCATGTTTCCAAATGGCAGTTGGGATCTGATCAATAAACCTTGGAGAGGGTTGGCACAAAACTTGTTCTTGCCTGCACTCAAATAGCATCAGGGCCTTCCTAGGAAACAACTCCATTTAAAGAAGTATTTCCCCAGCCCTTCCCCCAGGCCAGTCACTCACCCCACCTTGCCCAGTGGGTAGAGGTGCCTCCCTCCTCCTCCCAGGTGTTTCTGCTCTATTGGGAGTGAGGGGGTGCACAGGGATGGGGAACCACATGCTAAGTGGCTAGCAAGTCGCCTTCCTCTTCTCCATTCTATATGCTCAAGTAGGGGTTGAAAACTCAAATGTCTACTGGGGCTGGGAAGATAGTATACGTGAATAAAATGGGCCTGGGATGGGTCAATGGGAAATGAGTGAACCTGTGAGTGAACTGGGCATGAAGGCCCCACCTAGGCTGGGTGTGGTGGCTCACACCTATAATCCCAGCACCTTAAGGAGCTGAGGCAGGAGGATCACTTGAGGCCAGGAGTTCAAGACCAGCCTGGTCAACAGAGTGAGATCCTGTCTCTCCAAAAAAATTTGAAAAGAAAAAAAATTAGCCAGGTGTGGTGGTGTGTGCCTGTAGTCCCAGCTACTCAGGAGGCTAACACAGGAAAATTCCTTGAATCCAGGAGTTGAGAATGTAGTGAGCTATGATGGCATCACTGTACCCTATTCTAGGTGATAGAGCGAGACCCTGTCTAAAAAAAAAAAAAAAAAAAAAAAAAAAAAAAAAAGAAAAAGAAAGGAAGTCCCCACCTAAAAGTGTCAAATTCATGTTTTAAAAACTGAATGTGACACCAAATGCTGGCAAAGGTATGGAACTACATGAACCCACATCCACTGCTGGTAGGAATACAAAATGGTATAGCCACTTTGGAAGAGCTTGGTAGTTTCTTACAACACTAAACATGCTCTTACCATACCATCAAGTAATTATGCTTCTTGGTATTAATATAAATGAGTTGAAAACTGATGTCCATACAAAAACTTGCACTCAGATGTTTATAGTAGCTTTATTCATAATCGCCAAAACTTGGAAGCAACCAAGATGTCTTTCAGTAGGCAAATGGATAAACTGTGATGCATCCAGACAATGGAATATTATTCAGTGCTAAAAATAAATGAACTATTGAGCCATGAAGAGCCACGGAGGAACCTTGAATGTATATTGCTAAGTGAAAGAAGCCAGTCTGGAAAAGCTAGATACTGTATGATTCTAACTATATGACATTCTGGAAAAGGCAAAAACATGGAGACAATAAAAAGATCAGTGGTTGCCAGGGGTTGGGGTGGAGAGATGAATAGACAGAGTATGGAGGATTTTTAGGGCAGTGAAGCTACTCTGTATGATACTATAATGGTGGGTACATGGCATTATACATTTGTCTAAACCCATGGAATATTCACTACCAAGAATGAACTCTAATGTAAACTACGGACTCTGGGTGATAATGATGTGTCATGTAGGTTAGCTGATTGCAACAAATGTGCTACTCCAGTGCAGGATGTTGATAGTGGGGAGGCTGTGTGTATGTGGGGAAGGGGGTACATGGGAACTCATTGTACTTTTGCTATGAACCTAAAACTGCTCTAGAAAATAAAGTCCATTAAAAAAAAATACCCCAAACCCAAAAAAGCTGCATATTTGCCAACGAATGTGACCATGATTAAATTTGGTCCTGGCCAAATGTGTGTGAACTCAGATGCCTTGAGCAACCCCACCAGGCCTCCTTTCCAAGGAGATGGGGCTTACCCTGTTACCTTCAGAATGCCCTGACCTGGCACAGATGGACCTCTGGAGCCTCCACATGACTGAGGTCTAAAAAAGAGCAGGCCCGAGAGCAGAGAAGACACTGTCACCCTACAACCCTGTCCAGATGTCTGCCCTACCCAAGATCTCCACCTGGCTCCTCTTGGCATGTCTTGCCGTCAGCCCCTCCTGTCATTGTGTCATTATCATCCACTTGCCTCTCCAGAAGCCTTTTGTGGCTACCTCAGGATGGTGATCTGTGTGGGCTGCACCAGTGGCCTCTCTGCACTCTGGCTGAAGGCATAAGAGTGGAGGAGAGTGAGGGAAGGGGGCTTGGTGCTCTCATTCCTTCCCCACAGGGTTGATTTGGGCATCACCAAAGATCACAGCTCTCTAAAGGTGGGCTTCTGTACCTCCTTCTGCTTCCTTCTCCACACCCTGAAGATAAAGGGGTGGCTCTAGTTCTCTTCTTTCATAGCCCCAGACACCACAGTATCCCTTGGAATTTCCCTACACCTGTCCAAACCTTTGTAAATAGTCCCTTTGAATAGCATTCCCCCCAAAAATTTCATGTCCACCCAGAACCTCAGAATGACACTTTATTTAGAAAGAGCGTCTTTGCAGATGTAGTTAGTTAAGATGAGGTCATATTGACTTAGGGTGGGCCCTAAATCCAATGACTGTGTCATTAGAAGAAGGCTACCTGAAGAAACAGGGCCATATGACAATGGAGGCAGAGGTTGGAGTGATGCAGCTACAAGCCAAGGAAGGGCAAATGTTGTTGGCAGCCACCAGGTGCGAGGAGAGAGGCGTGGGATGGTTTCAGAAGGAACCAACCCTGCTGACACCTTGATTGTGGATTGCTAGCCTCCTGAACTCAGAGAGGAATAAACTGCTGTTGTTTTAAGCCACATGGTTTATGGTGATCTGTTACAGCAGCTTCAGGAAACAAATACTCCCTTTATCAAGCTTTCTTCCAGTTCTCCAAACCCAAGTGTGGACACACCATCTGTTTCCTGTGGCGACCCTGACTGCTATAGTTCTCAAGCTTCTCTCAGTTCCCAGGGCTTTCAATTACCCCCTGTAAGCCCTGAATCCCTGGTGCTGATGACCCTCCCTCCTCTGGTCCACACTGCCTTTCCAGCCCTCACACTGCCTGGTTCCCACAAACGTGAACCCATGGCCTTAGCCCTCGTTTCTGGTCCTGCTTTGCATTTTTCCCAGTAACCTTCATCTGGTCCCTCCACCAAAATTTCCCTTCCTAAGCTCACCTCTATCTACCCTTTCTCCTCCATCAGGAAGCTTCTGGAATTTCCAGACTGCAGGGAAGGGCCTCGTTAGCACTTGGTGTCAACACACTCCAGCCACCATGTGGGGAGGCGCCCCAGTTGTATTCAATTCACACTGGTGTTGGGTGTATGCTTCTCCCCAGCTAGAATGCAAGCCCTGTGAGGACAGGGAGGGTGCCGCATTCTTTATTTCAGGTCTCACCATGCTGGGCACACAGGAATGAGTACAAAGAAACAGACTGACATGTTTCTGGAACTCATGCTCTTAGTAAACCACTGGGGAAGAAAGAAGCAAGACCTTCTAGGCTCCAGGGAGAACCTGGAGTCCTCAACTCTGTGACTCAACACAGGGGCCCATGGGGCTCATTAGCACCCACCCATCTGTGACATCATTGTAGGGACAGAAGCCCTTGACAATATGTACTAAGTAGACTTTCATGAACTCAACGAGATACTATAAGAGGTGGGAAAACTGTTCTCTCTCCAGTTACATCTGTCCTCTCTTCCCTCCCCTCACATGTCAGTTCCCAGCACAGACTGTGTAGAAGAGTGAGTCTGACTAGCTCACCTACTTGAGGTGTGTGCTGAAAAAAAAAGGAAGTTGGAGAGTTCTGTCCTCCAACCTGTGGAAATCAGACATCTCTTTACTCTTCAACCTCCTCTGCCTTCCCTGTAGACTCCTCTGGCTCCCTGATATTCCCAGCCATCATCTGCTCTTCTCTAGCTCTCAGTTTCCCCCTCTCTCTTCTCTTTTTATTTTATTTATTTATTTTTATTTATTTTTTGAGACAGAGTCTCGCTCTGTCCAGCCCAGGCTAGAGTGCAATGGCGCGATCTCGGCTCACTGCAACCTCTACCTCCTGGGTTCCAGCAATTCTCCTGCCTCAGCCTCCCGAGTAGCTGGGATTACAGGCATGCGCCACCACACCCAGCTAATTTTTGTAATTTTAGTAGAGACGGGGTTTCACCATGTTGACCAGGATGGTCTTGATCTCTTGACCTCGTGATCCACCCACCTTGGCCTCCCAAAGTGCTGGGATTACAGGCGTGAGCCACTGCACCTGGCCTCTTCTCTTTTTAGATAAAATAAAGAGATGCTGTGTTGTAGGGTCTATCTCTGAGACCATATTGTGGGAGAAGAGACCATGCTTCGGAAAGATGCAGAGTGAGTGTGATATTGGAGTGGAAAGTGCTTCCCCTGCATCTCTTGGTTTCTCTTCTTCTGAATCTCTTGTCATCTGATCTGAATTTTCTCCCTTTTTAGGGAAGCCCTGCACCTCAAGGGATCGAGATGGGAGACTGAGGGAACCCTGGGGTCTCTGCTTTCTCCCTCACTGGGAAACAAGCTCTGTTTCTTCATGTGCCAGAGCCCTGCCTCTGTGGGTGCAGCCTGAGGACAAAGACAGTGCTGCATTCCCCGATCCCTTGCCCCCTACAACCTCCTGCCCAGCCTCTTGGGTGTTCCTCAGCTTGTAGTCAGGGAGGAAGCAGCCATCTCCTCCGATGACTGACTTCAAGCCTCAACTCTCCCACAGCTCCTCAAAAGCCAAGGCTGAGGCCAAGTCCCAGCTGCTGCCTTGGGACAGGTGAAGAGCCTCCTGCAATCTCATGCACAAGCTGGTACCCATGAGCATGTGGCCTAAGAGACTTATTGACCCACTCTCCAAGTCCTTGCCAGAGGAATCCCTGCACACATATATCCACAATGAAGGATCCCTAATGATATCACTTATGAAAGATGACAAGTCCTTTCTACCACTCTTAAGTGAAAGTATATTTAGTCAATTATGGTCTTTCTCTCGAGTCTACTGAAAGCATGGTAAGAGTCTGTTTTAACTGAGAATATTTTTTATCTCCTCATTCTACTCCCAAATGAGTTTTTCAGGGTCCTGTGGTCTTGATGGTCTTTCAACTATAGCTGCCTATAAATCCTGTACATAGGGGACACTGTGACCCTTGGATCTTTTTCTATAGTGTCCACGTTCCAGTGGGCCATAGAGCCAGATTCACTTGAATTCAATTTCCAAAAACAAACCTGCTGGGATTTTGATTGGAATTGTATTGAATCTATGCATTCGTTTTGAGAACTGACATCATTACAATATGATGTTCCCATTTGTGAACATGATATAACCCTACATTTATTTAGGTCTTTAAGTTCCTTCAATAATGCTTTGTAGTTCAGTGTGGAGGTCTTGCACATTTTTCATTTGATTTATTCCTAGGCATTTGATGGGCTTTGCTGCTATTGTAAATTGTGTTTTTAGAAGGGATTTTCGTAAGCACTAGTGATTGGTAGTGTAAGAAGGAGAGCCCCAGCAATACCTGCCCCTCATCTTTAAAGAAATCCCAGCTTTATGGAGATATAATTCATATTCCATACAATTCACCCATTTAAAGTATACAATTCAATGGTTTTTAGAATATTTGTAGGTATGTGTAACTATCATCACTGTCAATTATAAAACATTTTCATCATCTTAAAAAGTAACCTCATGCCCTTTAACTATTACCCACCTATTGCATCTGTTGCACTCTGAATGTCTCCCCTCTACATTCATATGTTGAAATCTCAACCCTCAAGGTGATGGCATTAAGAGGTGGGGCCTTTTAGGAGGTGATTAGGCCATGATAGCAGAGTTCTTGTGAATGGGATTAGTACCCTTATAAAAGAGACCCAGAGAGTTGCTTTACCTCTTCTAGCAAGTGAGGACATAGTGAGAAGGCTCCACCTGTGAGAAAGTCAGCCCTCACCAGACACCAAATCTGCTGCTGCCTTGATGCTGGACTTCCCAGCCTCCAGAACTATGAGAAATAAATTTCTGCTGCCTACAAGCCACCCAGTCTGTGGTATTTTGTTACAGCAGCCCAAATAAACTAAGGCAGCATTTAAAAAGAATAATTTCATTTTCTAATTTTTGTTACTGTTATAGATAAATATAATTTATCTTAATGCATCAATCTTGTATTTAAAAAATCTTGTATTTAGGCTGGGCATGGTGGCTCATGCCTGTAATCCCAGCAATTTGGGAGGCCGAGGTGGGCAGATCACCTGAGGTCAGGAGTTCAAGGCCAGCCTGGCCAACATGGTGAAACCCCATCTCTACAAAAATACAAAAATTAGCCAGGCATGATGGCGGATGCATGTAATCCCAGCTACTCAGGAGACTGAGGTGGGAGAATTGCTTGAACCCATGAGGCGGAGGTTGAAATGAGCTGAGATCATGCCATTGCACTCCAGCCTGGGCAACAGAGCAAGACTCTGTCTCAAAAACAAAAGCAAACAAACAATAACAACAACAAAAATCTTGTATTTAGTGACTTGGCTGAATTCACCATTGATTCTAGTAGTTTGCAGATTATTTTGAATTTTCTATGTATACAATCATATCATCTATGAATAATATTTCTCCTTTCCCTCTACCAATCCTTAAATCTTTTATTTCATTTTCTTGTCTTGTTGTCTTGGCTAGGATATCTAATACACTGTTAAATAGAAGTGTTGATACTGGATATTGTATCTTGTCCTGATAGAAAGGAGGAAACTTTCACTATTTCATCATTAAGCATAATTATTGCTGTTGGAGTTTGCAGATAGTCTTTATCAGATTAAGGAAGTTCCCTCTAAGTGTACTATGTTTATCATGAATGGCCTACTAAGTTCAAATCCTGAATCTGACACTTATTAGTCATTCTACTTTAAGGAAATCACCTGCCTTCTCTGAACTTCAGTTTCTCCATCTTTAACTGGGGATTTCTATCTTAAAAGTTCTTGTGAGATTGAGGACATTTATAAGGGGCACCCAACTCATAGTAGGCGCTCAGTTAAATGCCTGGCATTACATTGTCTTATTTATCATCCTTCTCCCCCAGTATATATGCCCCATGAGGGTTTGCTTTGCCTCTGTTGTTCATTACTGTATCCCTAGCATTTAGAACAGTGCCTGACATATAGAAATTGCTTCTGGAAAAAAAATGTGATTACCTAATGTAAATTTCCTTCTTTCTGGAATGCTATGGCTATTAGACATGGTTTTAGAACCAAGAATTATACTTACCCCTAGACAATCACATTGTTTTACTGAACACTTCCAAAGTTCGGTGCTGACTTTCCTTTTTGACTATTAACATGTGTCATATTTTCCCCTTCTAGATAATTTAATCCAGATTTTCAACCCCTTCTCCCCTAACTTTCTGTACGCCAAGAACAGAGCTCGAGGGTAGAGTCTAGAGTCTCAGCATTCCCAGCTGCACTGCATGACAGTAGACAAGTCCCTTCCCCTTCTGAGCCTCTGGGAGAGGGTCAGATGCCTCCAACTTAGGGGTTTCCTCCAATTGTGGTTCCAAGGCACATGCGATTCTGTGGCCTTGTAAAAATTCTGAAATCGGGGAGGTGAATGAGGAGCTTGCAGCCTGAGGGATGAAGACTAGAACAGGGATTCCTCTGGTCACTTCCAGTGCTACCTACCCTCAGTTCACATCAGAAATTCCAGAGTACATCTTTCTCCCCTCCTGGGGAATGTTCTCCCTTTGCCACCACATCCCTTCTGTCCTCCATATCAAGGGTTCTTAACCTTGGCATCACTGGCATTTTGGCCTGGAAAATTTCTTTGTTGTAGGAGCTGCTCTGTGTGTTATAGGATACAGACTCACCCCAACTCATACTCACCATCATCTTGTCTGAACTCTGAGCAGCCCAAATCAGACCTATCACCATACCAGGTGAGAATAGTGGCTAATGTTTATGGGCACTACTCCTGTGAGAAGGTTCCATCTGTGAGAAAGTCGGTCCTCACTAGACACCAAATCTGCTGGTGTCTTGAGGCTGGACTTTCCAGGCTCTAGAACTGTGAGAAATAAATTTCTGCTGCCTACAAGCCATCCAGTCTATGGTATTTTGTTACAGCAACCCAAATGAATTAAGACAGCATTTAAAAGGAATAATTTCATTTTCTAGTTTTTGTTGCTGTTATAGAGCAACATATTTATCTGGTGTAATCCTTACAACATCCCCATGAGTAAATACTAGCATTTTCCTCTCCATACTCCAGATAAGGATACTGAGGTTCAGAGATGTGAAGTCACTTGTCCGAGATTACATAGTAAGTGGTGGAGCTGAGATTTGGCCCTGGCTGTCAGGCTCACATGACACAGGCATAAACCACTCCTTCTATCCCATTAGGTATCTCCTCCATGATTTCCTAGGTGTCTATCTGCCTCCCAAACTCGACTGCAAACCTTCAAAGGCAGGAACTAAAATATATTCATGGACACTTTACAGTGTTGAACGCAGGACAAGAGAGTCAAACATGATTTCATTGATTGATTTCCCGCCACTGTAGAGTTTGGGGCATTAGAATATGTGAGCGTATGATTGAGATTGAAGACTAGGGAGAAGAAATTTCCAATTTCAGGCTTTAATAATTACAAATTCACAAAACGCACTTAATATAGGTACCTATCTCAATGAATTTGCATAATCTGAACACACTTGTGTAACTACATCAAGAATCAGAAGACCACCATTGGCCCAGAAACCTCCTTCATAATCCCTTCTAGCCATGCCTTCTCTAGGTAACCATGATGCTGCTTTCTAATAGCATACATAGATTTATTTTGCCTGTTTTTGTACTTTAAATAAATGGAACCATGGAGAATGTACTTTTGGGTCTGATTTCTTTTTCTTTTCTTTCTTCTTTTTCATTTTCTTTTCTTTCTTTCTTTTTCTCTTCTTCTTCTTCTTTTTTTTTTTTTTGAGACGGAGTCTCGCTCTGTCACCCAGGCTGGAGTGCAGTGGCGCAATCTTGGCTCACTGCAATCTCCACCTTCCGGGTTCACACCATTCTCCTGCCTCAGCCTCCCGAGGAGGTGGGACTACAGGCGCCTGCCACCCCGCCCGGCTAATTTTTTGTATTTTTAGTAGAGACAGGGTTTCACCGTGTTAGCCAGGATGGTCTCGATCTCCTGACCTCGTGATCTGCCCGCCTCGGCCTCCCAAAGTGCTGAGATTACAGGCGTGAGCCACCGCGCCTGGCCTCTTTCTTTCTTTTTCTTAAAGACAAGGTCTCACTCTGGTGCTCAGGCTGGAATGCAGTGGTGCCATGACAGTTCACTGTACCCTCAACCTCCTGGGCTCAAGTGATCCTCCCATCTCAGCCTCCCCAGTAGCTGGGACTACAGGTGCACTAATTCTTGTACTTTTTGTAGAGACAGGGTTTCACCATGTTGTCTAGGCTGGTCTCGAATTCCTGGGCTCAAGCGATCTGCCCGCCTCTGCCTCCCAAAGTGCTGGGATTATAGTTGTGAGCCACGGAGCCAGGCCAGGTCTAGTTTCTTTCGCTCAGCATGACAGTCATCTATATTGTTATATGTAGTATAGCTCGTTCTTTTTCTTTTCTATATAGTATTCCAGTGTGTAACTATATCACAGCTAATTTCATAGCTAATGGACATTTGGTAGTTTGCAGTTTGGGGCTATTGTGAAGAGTATGGTGTGAACATTTTTTTGTATATGTCCTTTGGTGAACATAGGTAAGCATTTCTGTTGGGGCAATGCCCGCCAGAGGAACTGCTGGGTCATAGGGTATGCATGCTTCAGTTTTAGTAGACACCATCAAAGTTTCTCAGTTTTTATATTTGGAGGCTTTTAAAGCCAACATTGATTACTACCCCTCCTCAGGCTGCTTTTCTGAAGAACAGTGGTACGGCCTCTCTGGAATCTTCCAGATGACCACATCTGGCAAGAACCTTCTTTACAGAAAAAATGATGTGAGATTAAAGGGAATGCATATATCTCAAGTCCAATGCTTTCATTATGCACAAGGGGAAACAGAGGCTCAGAGACAAGAGCTGACTGGTCCAAGGTGGTGTGGTTCTACCTGGCCTAGAAACCAAGCTTCTGGACTTCGGATCTTCGTAGTGCTTTTTTGAGTACCTGAAGAGAGATACTCATTGCGAAGACGATGAGTCTTTGCAAAAGTTGACCAGTCTAGAGGCTGGTCGGACCCACCAGGATTCTAAGTGAAATATGAGGGTCTGGGGTGGGGGAGGTGGGGCTGGTGGCTGTCTTGTTCCCTATATTTTCCTTGAGTCTGGGCTAAAGCCAAGAAAAACACAAGCCTGGCTCCTCCTCCCACTAGGGGAAGTCAAAGTGAGGGGCTTTAAAATTAGAGTCTGGAAAATCTTCCACCTCACATCCTTCCCCCCATCCAGGGAGAGGAGGGGGTGGTCTGTTGGCAGTAGGGACAAGAGTTCCAGGGTCTGGAAACAAGATGGGCTCTCCACTCAAGGGGCTCACAATCTTTGGTAAAACCAGACAAGGCCTGGACGTAGAGAAAAACCCCATTTATTGCGTACTGAAATTCCATCCGCCAGGAACCTGGCGCGAGCCTTAAGCCAACCTCCAGCGGAAGAAGCTAATCCTGCGCCACTCCCAGCTCCAGCCTCGGTCCTTACCTAGTACCCCAGACCCAACCCTATTATGTAGCCCTCAGATTTATCCAGCCTGGCCTCCGCCTCGGCGTCCACTTTCGCCTTGCCTGAAAATCGCGTTCCATTGTCAAAGAAGCGGTTTAAGCCGAGGGTTCCCGAGGGGTTAAAAGAGATCTCACCACTCCGTCCCAACTTCTCTCATCTCACACCCCCTTCCCCAGGCCTGGAGGCCCTCGGCAGGTAAATGAGACCTAGGAGCGAGATAAAAGAGGGGTTGCTTTTCTTTGCAAACTCTTCTAGCTTCCCCCCCAACCCCCACCTCGTCCCTCCCAACCAGCTGCCTTCCCGCCCCGGCTCCCGCTCCGGGCTAGGGCGCCAACTAAATCTGATCAAAATGCAATTGCCAAGTCGTTAAGGTATTTGAATTAAAAAAAAAAAAAAAAAAAACTCCCGAGAAAGAAAGTATTTGATGGCTAATAATCTCATTTCAATATAATGGGACCTTCTTCTGCAGAGAGCAAGACAGGTTAAGAGATATAATTATGACTTTGCAAACTCTCTCCCAAGCGCGTGAGACGCGCTGACAGGTCTGCGCGCGGCTGCGCCTGGCTCCGCTCGCTCCAAGGGGAGACGCTTTGTCTGCAGGGCCCGTTAAAGAGACACGGTCCCTTTTCCCTCCCTCGGCCTACACTGCAATTTAACTGTCAGCCGCATTCTCGCCCCGGGATCGATGTCTGAGTCCCACGCGAGGGTGGGGGTTGGGGTGGAAGAGGGGGACCGGACTTGGAGGAGGGGGATAGGAGGACAGCGAGGGGCTGACCTGCCAAACACTGTCCAGGGAACCTGGAACTGGGCTTTCAAATCTGTTCCCTCGGGAACTCTTTGAGGTCCTGTCTACACAGCAGGGTCCAGGAGGAGCAGTGATGGGGAGCGAGGGGTTGGGAGTAGTGGGGGAATGACTCAGGCAGCGCAGATTAATCACTCGTCTCCAAAGTGGCGCTTTTTGAAGGACCCAAGAGGAAAGGATTCCTTCCTGCCATAATTGCTGGGTTTCAGCTGGCAAAAAGGGACGGATTTAGGAAGCTGGGAAGAGATGGTGGCGGTGGTGTTCATGTTTACTTTTTTTCTACTTTTAAAGAAAACTTCTTTTTAAAAGAACTACAATGGGGAAAAAATCCCCATATGACACCCGGGTAGGGAATCTTTGAGGAAAGTGCTTACATCTTGCCCCTTCACGAAAGTGCGATAAGGGAATCTCTAATGCGGTGTATACGTGTGTGCAGCGGGAGGAGTGGAGGTCAGCGAGCGGCTCGGCACACTGAACTGGTATTGATTGCAGCTCGGGTTGACAGACTGCGGGAAAGTCAGGGCCTGGAGCTCCAGAGGTGTTGGAGCCCCGGCAGCAGAAGAGGTGCGCAGCGCCGCGGCGCAGAGGGACCGGGAAAGCGCACTGGGAAGTCTAGGCGAGTACGCACGTGTGTGAGCATCACTCCAGGAAGAGCGCTCGGCTCCCAATCCCGCGAAATAATTGGGAGCTGGAAAGCTCAGGCAGGGACGCAGGGAGACTGCACTTAAGCCGTCAGACACGCTTATCCGGCGAAAAGGAGCTGGGGATAAAGTGGGCAGGAAGCCCGCGGGGTCCGCGTCTTCGCCTGTCCCCGACTCTCTCGAAACCAATGGGAGCTTTACGCCTGGCACATCCCACCGCCTTCGGTGCGGCCCAGTGTTGCGATGCAGGAATTCGGAGGAAGCGAGTGCGCCGCCACTCCTCCCAACACTCTGGGCACCGAGGCTCTAGCACCCTCATCCCCAGTGGTGGCCTGGAGGACGCTGGCCACGTGGCCTAGAAGGGGGTGAGGCCATGGAAAATCCCGAGGCCTCTGCAACTGGCTAGGCGCCCCCTACCACCCCTCCCCCTGCCACGCGGCGTAGCTACCCCTTCTCGAGCGGTGAGACCCCCATGCCGAGGTCCCAGGATTTCTTCGCCCTGCGCCCGGGACTGTTCCTGACTCCTTCCCGCTTTGCGCACCCACGTGCAGCCACCGCGACTCTCTCGAGTCATTCGCGCAGCCGTACAGACGAGGGTGGCGCTGTCGCGTCCTGCGTGGACAGCTCGCCGGGCTGCGTTTCCTCAAAGTGAAGTTTGGACGCGAATGGGGTCAACTACACCCTCCGGTCGGCTCCCTCTTCTGGTCCGGGACGCAGGCTTCTCTGCCGCGGAAGATCCAGGGAAAACTAGCTCCCGCAAGGGGAGCGGGGCTCGCCTGGTCTGCCAGGTGGACACCCCCGCTCAACATAAGCTACCCCTTCACGCTCTGTGGGCCCAAGGTGGCCACACCGCGCCGGGTCAGCTCAGGCCTTCCGCAGTGGCTCCCGTTGTTGCCCCGGCCGCTTCCTGCAGGGTGGGCAGGGGTAGTAGTATCTGGAAGCAGCCCCCCACACCCGATTCACTAGGGAATAGTTCGCTAAGGCAGATTTCTGTCGTTCCCAACGCATTTTTTTTTTTCTTGGTGTTGAGTGATCCCAGCCCGCCGTCGCTGCAGGGAAGCGTTGCTCGCAGGAGCCCGGCAACTGCTAGGGCGCAGGAGGGCTGGGGATCTCAGGGTGGTGGTTCGGGATAGGGCCGAGAGCGCTGTGGGGAGGGAGCAGAGAAGGGCGCCGAGGACCGCTGGCCGGGGTCCCGGCCCGGTGGGGGGCGCTGGGGGATGGCGGGCGCAGGCCCGGCGCGCCGCCGGCGGGGTCAGGGGCGAAGGGGCAGGCGGAGGGCAGCGCGCAGGGAGTCGGCGCGGCGGCTCGGGTTACCGCGGCCCGACCCTGCCACCCGCAGCTCCCGCGCGGGGGCTGGGGCGGTCTCCGGCCGTACCCCGCTGTTTGCATTTCTCTGGCAGGCGGCAGAGCTTGGGTTGAAAGGAATTGCCTTCATTTGGAACGTTGTTTATTTTTCTTAACTAGCCAGCGCCGACGGACGACCCCGCGAGCACGGCGGCCGGACCTGGCCGAGCCAGCTCTTGGAAGGGGTCAGGACTAGGGGCGGCCGGGCGAGGTGGTGCTGCGAGCGCCTGCATTGGGAATGTGCCCAGGTCCCCCCGCGGCCGGGATGGGGGAAGGGTCGTGCGGGCCCGAGGACTTTCTACCACGTAGGAAAACAGACGTTCTCCTGCCGGAATTATCATACCTTAGCTTTGACCTTGCCTGAGCCAGGGCAGCGAAGTGGTTAAGCTCTTTGGGTTTGGTGTTTGGTCGCCTTTGGGTTTCAGTTTCTCCTCCTCGGTTTTTAGCTCCACTACCTTGGTCAAGTCACCTTTGTGACTCAGTTTCCTCGACTCTCAAATGGGTATAGTATGGTGCTTTGCTCCTTGGGTTGCTATCAGAATTAGATGAGACAATGCACCCTAGCGCAGGAGATGGAACTTGCAAGAGCTTAGGAGAGGTCAACTCATTTTGTGGGGGCTGTGGCGCAGGGTAGGTGGGGTGGAGGGTAGCCAGCAAGCGTGGGGACCACAGAGAAGGGGCTTGAGCTGGAAACCTATGACTCCCAAGCTCTGGGGAAGGTGCGGGCTGGGGAGAGTTCTGAGCGTTTTGACATGAAATGAATAAAATGCAAATGATATTCAAAGCAAGATGCTAATGAGGATCTATTCTTTGAGCGTCCACAGCCCCGGCAGTGCCCATAATAGTGGCGGGGCTGGTGTGAACTCGAGGGTGGGCAGGGACCTGCAGTGTCTCGAGAGTGAGTGAGTGTGTGTGTGTGTGTGTGTGTCAGCGCGCGCCTCCTCCGGAATGTGCGTAGCCGGCTCCGGGTGTGCTCGCGCCGACATGAAAATGAGGTCAGGGAAGGTCGTTCCACTCTGCAGCATAAATCAAGGAGGAAAGGAGAATGGATGTGAGAGACAGTCCCCGGAGACCGCCCCGAGAGAGGCAGAGCGAGGGAAGAAGGAGGAGAGAAAAGTTCTGCGTAGAATAGGCGAGAAGCGGGCCCAGGCGCTCTCCCTCCCAAGCGCTTCCCGCCCCATGGCTGAGCCGCTGCAACACCGAGTCCTTAAGCCCCATCCTCCTTCCCCATCTCCTAAACCTTTAACACTATTTTCTTTCTTTGCCCCCAAACTTAAATATTCCTCTTCTAAGCGCTCTTTGTGTGAACAGTGAAGCTCCTGCCCCCAGCCTCCCCGGGAACGTGTAAGTGCCCACGCGCACACGCCAGTCGCACGCGCAATCGCACACTTGTTACACGCGTGCTCGAGCCGGGGCTCGCGGGGGCGTCCTGCGGGGATCAGAATAAAATGTTCCAGAGGGGGCGGCTTTCCGCTGTCCCCCTGCCCGGCTACTGCGGCCCCGCCGCGTGCTTTCTCCACGCAGTCCGCATCTGTGGCCTCCCCAACACTCTGCTACCGTAGTCCCCGGGGCCCTTCCTGCTCTTCGCCCTCCGCCGGCCGCCCAGGGAACGCGCAGCTCCAAGACAGTACTTCCCTGTGCGCTGTCCTGAGACTCGGCTGGGGATATCCGGAGGCTCAGGCTGCACTAGGCCGGAACACAGGCACAAGTCCGGGGCGATCGCGCTCTGGGGAAGCAGGGCCAGCATCCCAGAGCCCAGGGTGAGAGAGGGAGAGGGATGTCGCTCTACCTCCCCAGCATCTTCAAGACACCAGAATACTAGGACCAGAGGGAAGGATGCGGGGAGCAGGGCTGAGGAAGAGAGAGCAGTGCACAGAGGAGGCTGTCCCATCTGTGTGTGTGTGTGTGTGTGTGTGTGTGTGTGTGTGTGTGTATGAGGAGGGAGGGGAGAGTCCTGCTGCCACTCCAAGAATTGGGGGAAAGCAATGAAGAGATGAGCTGCGCCTACGGTCGGTGCTCTGGGCCCAGATCAGACTTACCTGCTGCCTTATTCTCTTCACCACAATGAATAACAGCAACAAGATGATGCCGAATGCCACACAGTAGGCACAAAATAAGCGCACAATATATATTGAATTAAATTTACCAACAGCTGTCACTATCACGATCCTTCCAGAGCCTCCATAGTTTGTAGATTAATATAGTCATTCACTCATTCCACAAATATTTAGCAAGTGCCTAAATGACTGAGCAACAGGAAGACAAGATCCCATCCCTAAGGGCGCTTATACATTCCTGGGTCAGAAACACAGGAAACAGATAAACAAAGTCAGGCAACATGGTGTCAGGTAGGGCAGCCCTTTGTGCTGTGAAGGAAAGATGAAGTGGGTCAGGGAGGAACTTGGGGAGAGACAGAGACCCAGAAGAGCATGAGTCATGCAGACTTCTGAAAGGGCAGGGTCCCTGCGGAGGGAACTGCAAATGCAGTGGCCCAAGATGTGGAAAGTGCCTGGAATGGAGCTCAAAAAGGAGGAGAGACGGTGGAGGTGAAAGGGAGGGTCAATGGAAAGTCAGGAAGGTCAGATTCTGTAGTGTTTTGTAGGCCATAATGGGGGACAGAGTGTCTTGGATTATATCCTAGGTGTGATGGGAAGCCAATGGATTTTTTTCTTTTTTTAGATGGAGTCTCACTCTGTTGCCCAGGCTGGAGTGCAGTGGTGCAATCTCGGCTCACTACAGCCACCACCTCCGGAGTTCAAGCGATTATCCTGCCTCAGCCTCCTGAGTAGTTGGGATTACAGGCACCTGCCACCACACCTGGCATTTTTTTTTTTTTTTTTTTTAAATTTTAGTAAAGACGGGTTTCACCATCTTGGCCAAGCTGGTTTCAAACTCCTGACCTCAAGTGATTCTCCCGTCTCAGCCTACCAAAGTGCTGGTATTACAGGCATGAGCCACCGTGCCGGGCTGGTGTGTATATATATATATATATTTAAAGATAATGATTTGGGGCAGGTGTGGTGGTTCATGCCTGTGAACCCAGCACTTTGGGAGGCTGAGGTGGGAGGATCAGCGGCCTGGGCAATCTAAGGAAATCTCATCTTTACAAAAACTAAAAAGTTAGCAGGCATGGTGGTGCGCATCTGTAGTACTAGCTATACTGAGGAGGCTCAGGTGGGAGGATCGCTTGAGCCCAGGATGTCAAGGCTGCAGTGAGCTGTGATCCTACCACTGCATTCAGCCTGGGCAACGGTGAAACTCTGTCAAAAAGAAAAAAGCAATTTATGTTTTAAAAATGATAAACAAAGACTAGAGAATTTAATTTATCCATGAGTTTCAGGTTTGAGTATATATATATATATATTTTATTTTTGAGACGGAGGCTTGCTCTGTCGCCCAGGCTGGAGTGCAGTGGCACAATCTCGGCTTCCTGCAACTTCCACCTCCTAGCTTCAAGCGCGTCTCCTGCCTCAGCCTCCCGAGTAGCTGGGACTACAGGCACCCACCACCACGCTTGACTAATTTTTGCATTTTTAGCAGAGACAGGGTTTCACCATGTTGTCCAGGCTGGTCTTTAACTCCTGACCTCAGGTGATCCGCCCGCCTCGGCCTCCCAAAGTGCTGGGATTACAGGCGTGAGCCACCGCGCGGCCCAGGTTTGAGTGTTTCTTAATCAATGATCTCCAAATGTTTCCCAGTCCAATGCGTTAAATATGAACGCTTAGGCAAGATTGTTCCGGAAGGCCCGGGAAATACTCGACCGGTTTATGCCCCTCCCACCCCTACTTTTGAGGAAGGTGCCCGGAATGGGATATGGATAGGGTCCCGGAATTGGGCACCTCCGGATTCGGAATCTGAGCAAGGACTTCGGGACCCCCAGCCTCAGGACCTCCGGCGTTTCCACTCCCTGGCTTCCCGCCCCACCTGTTGCCTTTGCTATGCCTACCCTGGTTCTTTTTCGGGCTGTAGAGACAGCATAGGCAACTCCAGCGCAAGAAGGTAACATCCGGTGTCTCTCCGACGCTCCAATTCCGCTGTTCCTCAGGATGAGGAATTCTCTTCTTTCACGCAGTGAGTCTAGCTGTGGGCAAAGCAGGCGGCGTGGTCCCACACCGCCTCCTGGTGGCTATGAAGGATACTGCATCCGGGGTTGATGAAGATGTAGAACTGTTCCAGAACCGAAAGGGGGCGCAGGAAAAGGCTTACGGATCGCCTGGCAGGTGCCAGGTGTTTTGCACGGCGTCGTCTCGCTTACTTTATCAGTAGAGTAACTCCAGAAGAGAGAACTGTCATTTCCCATACTATCCAGATAAGGAAACTGGGGCCAAGAGAGGCAATGCACTTCGTTGAAGAACATGCAGGTAGTAAAATTGCAGAGTCATTCTCTCACATTCACACCATCTCTTGGTGCACAGAGTGTGAGAAGAGTAAAATACTGGCCTCCATCCTAGGCCAGGAGCTCTTTCTCTCCTTGGCCCTGAAGAATCATCTAGAAAATACCTTTAGCTGATGCACTGAGCTCCCAAATTAGTCTCTGGGAATGTTCCAAGGTCCTTTTTCATTCTGCCTTTGAGCTCATTTCAGATGGATTCATCAGCCTGCAGGTGGAGACCGGTTCAGGGACAGCTGGGCAACTCTGTCATGCATGTTGCATGGACAAGGAGTTAGGGGTCTCTGTTCTTTCTCTGCGATTCAGGCTCCGTGAGCAATCTCATCCATGAAGGTGAAGAACAAGGTACTTTGTTCTGAGTGGGGCACTCCTGCGACCTTGGATACACAGACAACACAAAAGTAAAACATGGAGTGGGTGGCCACACTGAGTCGACCTCAGTTCTTACTTACCTTTAATCCCAAGGTCAGGAGACCTCTGCTTGGCATAGGGCTCTTTCTTTTGTATTTCATTTTAATTAATTAATTAATTTAGAGAAGTACAGTGACACAATCATGGCTCATTGAAGCCTCGAACTCCTGGGCTCAAGTGATGGTCCCACTTCATCCTTCTAAGCAGGGCTACAGGTGTGCACCACCACACCCAGCTAATATTCCAAATCTTTGTAGAGATGGAATCTCACTATGTTGCTTGGTCTTGTCTCGAATCCTAATTCCTGACCTCAAGTAATTCTCCAGTCTCAGCCTCCCAAAGTGCTAGGATTAGAGGCATGAGCCACTGAGCCCAGCCGGGCTCCCTCTTTATCAGTCATTGGAAATGCTCAAGCTGCTTTTGCACCTGCAGTGGTCAGGCTGGAGAAAGGCCTCTGGGCAGAGCCCCTCCCCTTCTCCTGCCTGAGATTTCACCTGCGCCAGTGCAGAGGTAAGAACCATTCTCCATCCTCTGCTGCTCCCTAGTGGGCTGGGATGCAGCTGTCGCTGGGCTCCTTCCCACTAGGCTGCAGCCACTTTCTGCCTTTTCTCCTTCCTTCTCCAGAGGGAGGCTCCTTCTAGAGACAAACAGGTGTCCTGGAAGAGAGATGTGAAACTTCTGAAAAGATTTGGCTGCAGAACATCCTGGAGCTGTGTCCACATAACCCCAGGGTCATTGCCCCTACCAAACCCTGAGTGCCTGTGAGGAGCTAGAGGAGCCCCCATTTAGCGAGATGGGCTCACATTTTAAAAGTGAAAAAGACGGACACAAAATGACTTCGACGATCATTTTTTAAAGCTGTTAACTTTAAATAATTATAGATTCATAGTGTCCCAATTCATTTTGTGTTGCTGTAAAGGAATACCTGAGCCTGGATACTTTATAAAGAAAAAAGGTTTATTTGACTCACAATTCTGCTGGCTGGAAGATTGGGCATCTGGTGAAAGCCTTAGGCTGCTTCCATTCACCGCAGAAGGCAAAGGGGAGCCAGTGTTTCCAGAGATCACATGGTGAGAGGGGAAGCAAGACGGGGAGGTTCTGGACTCTTCTTAACAATCGGCGCTCTCAGGGACTAATAGAGTAAGTACTCACTCCTCCAAGGGCATCATGTATTCATGAAGAATCCGTGAACCAATGGACCCCCATGACCCAAACGCCTTCCAATAGGTTCCAACTCCCAACATGATCACACTGGGGATTAAATTTCAACATGAGATTTGGAGGAAACAAACATTGAAACTATAGCACATAGGAAGTTCAAGGGTAGTACAGAGAGGTCCCAGGTACCTTTCACGCACGTGTGGACTCTTGTAGCCCCCACAGTAATCAAGACACAGAACCATTCCATCACCCCAAAGATCTCTTCCCTGCCATCCCTTGGTGGTCATGCCCAGTCCTCCCTCTATCAACATTCTTAGCCCCAGGACACCATTAATGTGTTTCCCATCTCTGTGATTTTGTCATTTTGAGAATGTGATATAGATGAAATCACACAGTATGTGATTTTTTTTTTTTTTTTTTTTTGAGATGGAGTTTTGCTCTTGTTGCCCAGGATGGAGTGCAATGGCTTGATCTCGGCTCACTGCCACCTCTGCCTCCCGGGTTCAAGCGATTCTCCTGTCTCAGCCTCCCGAGTAACTGGGATTACAGGCACATGCCACCACGCCCAGCTAAGTTTTGTATTTTTAGTAGAGATGGATTTCACCATGTTGGCCATGCTGGTCTCAATCTCTTGACCTCATGATCCGCCTCCCCTTGGACTCCTAAAGTGCTGGGATTACAGGCGTGAGCCGCTGCACCCGGCCTCGTATGTAATCTTTTGAGACTTTTTCATGCAGCATGAATTCCTTAAGATCCATTCAGGTTATTGCATGTATCAATAGTTCATTCCTTTGTATTGCCGTGTAGTGGTCTATGAATGTACTGCAGTTTAACTGTTTATCTGTTGAGAGACATCTAGGTTGTTTCCAGATTTTGGCTGTTATAAATAAAGCTGCTACGAACACTCATTTACAGGTTTTTACATGTACATAAGTTTTTATTTCTCTGGGATAAATGCCCAGGAGAGCAATTGCTGTTTCTTATGGTAAGCGTAAGTTTAGTTTGTTTTTTTAAAGTAACTGCCAAACTCACGGATGTAAAGAAAAGGAAACTCTTATACACTGTTGGTGGGAATGTAAATTGGTATAGTCATTAAGGAAAGCAGTATGGAGGTGCCTCAAAGAGTTAAAGATAGAATTACCGTGTGATCCAGCAATATCTCTTTGTGGTATATACCCACAGGAAATGAAATCAGTGTGTTGAGGAGGTATCTACATCTCGATGCTCATTACAACACTGTCATAGCCAAGATATGGAATCAACCTAAGTATCCACTGACAGATGACTGGATAAAGAAAATGTACATATACACAATGGAATCATAGTTACCCTTTAAAAAGAAGGAAATCCTGTTATTTGCAACAGCATGAATAAACCTGGAGGACATTATTTTAAATGAAATAAGCCAGGCACAGAAAGACAAATACTGCATGATCTCACTTACATGTCAAATGTAAAAAAGCCAAATTCATAGAAGCAGAAGAGAATGGTGGTTATCAGGGGTGGGGAGTGGGGAGAAATGGGAAGGTGTTGGTCAAAGCATACAAAGTTTATTAGGTAGGATGAATAAATTCCAGAAATCTAATGTACAGAAGGGGAACTATAGTTAAAAATACTCTTTTATACTTGAAATTTGCCAAGAGAGTAGCTTTTAAGCGTTCTCATCACACACATATGAAAATGGTAACGATTAGGTAATGAAAATGTTCATTAACTAGATCGTAGTAATCAGTTTTACTATGTATATCAAACTAACATGTTATACACCTTTTTTATTGAAAAATTTTTATTAATAAAAGAATTTTTATTAAAAATAAATTATTAAGCTATTTTCCAGAGTGGCTTACTATGTACTCTCACATAGTGTGTGAGTGATCCAGTTGCTCTTCATCACCACGAGCATTTGGTCTCATCACTATTTTTTATTTTAGCCATTCTGACAGATATGTACTGATATCTCATCATGGTTCTACTTTGCATTTCCCTAATGGCTAGTAGTATGAAATGTCTTTCCATGTACTTATTTGCCATTGGTGAAATGTCTTTTCATGTCTTTTGCCTATTTTCTTTTTTTTTTTGAGACGGAGTCTCGCTCTGTAGCCCAGGCTGGAGTGCAGTGGCCGGATCTCAGCTCACTGCAAGCTCCGCCTCCCGGGTTCCCGCCATTCTCCTGCCTCAGCCTCCCGAGTAGCTGGGACAACAGGTGCCCGCCAACACGCCCGGCTAATTTTTTGTATTTTTAGTAGAGACGGGGTTTCACCGTATTAGCCAGGATGGTGTCGATCTCCTGACCTCATGATCCGCCCGTCTCAGCCTCTCAAAGTTCTGGGATTACAGGCTTGACCCACCGCGCCCGGCCTTTTTTCTATTTTCTAACTGGATTATTTTTTTTTTTTCACTGTTGGGTTTTGAGAGTCCTTTATATATGGGGAAGATGAGTCCTTTGTAAGCTGTGCATTGTGCAAATATTTTCTCCCAGTCTATAGCTTCTCCTTCCATCCTCTTAATAGGGACTTTTGCAGAGTAAAAGTTTTTAATTTTGATTAAGTCCAATTTATTGATTTTTTTTCCTTTGATGGATCTGCCTTTGGTGTTGTGTCTAAGAGCTTGTCACTAAGCACTAGGACCCAAAGCTTTTCTCATATGTTACCTTCTAAACTTTAATAGTTTTATGTTTTACATTTAAATCTATATTCCATTTCGAGTTAATTTTAATATAAGGTGTGAGGTTTAAATCATATATATTTTTTCTTATGGATATCCAATTGCTCCAACATTGTTGAAAAGGTTATCCTTCCTCCATTGAATTGCTTTTGCATGTTTGCCAAAAATGAGTTGGCCATACTTGTGTGGGTCTATTTCTGGGTTCTCTACTCTGTTCCACTTCCCTCCGTCAATATCACCCAGCTTTGATTCCTGCTGCTATGTGTTATAGGTCTAGAAACTGGGTAGATTGATACCTCTCACTCTAATTCTCCTTTTTCAGAATTGTTTTATCTTTTCTTTGATCTTTTTCCTCTACCTTTCTGTGTAAGTTAAAGAATAATCTTGTCTATGTCTGCAAACAAATCTTGCAGGGATTTGATAGGAATTTCATCAAACCTGGCCAGGCACAGTGGCTCACACCTGTAATCCCAGCACTTTGGGAGCTGAGACGAGTGGATCACTTGAGGTCAGGAGTTCAAGACCAGCCTGACCAATGAGATGAAACCCTGTCTCTACTAAAAATACAAAAAAATTAGTCGGGCATGGTGGTGCATGCCTGTAGTCCCAGCTACTCAGAAGGCTGAGGCAGGAGAATCACTTGAATCCGGGAGGTGGAGGTTGCAATGAGTCGCGATCATGCCACTGTACTCCAGCCTGGGGCCACAGAGTGAGACTCCATCTCAAAAAAAAAAAAAAAAAAAAAAAAAAAAA